>NC_136482.1:119758314-119843314 GCF_053919585.1 Euprymna scolopes | reverse complement strand
TTTCATCCACTCTAGTATTCCTCAGGCTTATGCGCGAATGATGTGGTTGTTTATCGTTTTTATAGGTATTCTTCTATCGAGGATTTAGTAAGCCAATCAGCTTTCTAATATCCACCGCGCCCCTTCCTATTAACCAATGGACATGCATTTAATTGAACAAAGGATCTGTTTTAAACCAGGTTACTGGTTTAAGGCAGATATTTTTTTTTAGTTTATATGTTAATATACATATGCGTACATACATATATGCACACACACATATATATATGTATATATACACACATATATGTGTGATCGTTTATGTATATTCATGTTTATTACATTTATTTATTTGTTTATTTTCTATTGATTTTCTTAGGTTTAAAACTATTTTGTATCGCTATCCTAGAGTAAATTTTATTTTGTGAACACAGTTTTTTTGTTATTTCTCTTCTACAGTTTAATAGATGTGGGGGTTCTTTAAAGTACAGGATAGCAAATTTTTCATGAAGGCATTATCTCCACAGGTCGTCTAAATGCCTACACGTGGTTGATTTTCTTATTATTGTCCATTCGACTACCGGCGAATGTCCGCTTTCTTTTCGTTCCCATGATTTATTCGCTATTGTTGTTTTTATACGGTGTTTTTATTGTTTAATCTACTTTTGTGGTCATAGTATCGGGTTTTGAAATCTAAAGAAGGCATGCCTACGTACTATTTCTTGTTATTCGGGTTTTCTTTCGCAAATATTGTTGCCTAATAACTACGCTTTTTCTTAGACATTTATTTTTAACTGGGCAAAGTGTGCGGTGTCTACAGTTGCATTTATCTTGTTTGTTATTAGTATTTTATTTATAATATAGTTGTTCTTGTCCGGGGTTGGATTATTATTATTATTATTATTATTATTATTATTATTATTATTATTGTTATTATTATTATTATTATTATTATTATTATTTCTGCTAGTGTTAGTTTTCTTTTTGTCATGTTGTCTAATTTTTATTGTTTATTTTGTTGTTGTTTACATTGCTTTTATTTAGTATTTTGTTATTATGTGCTTTAATTATCATCTCTAAATGTTCGCAAAAACTGTAGGGTAATTGTAAGGTATTTTTATTGGAAATTTTATGGAAGGGGTTGGTTGCGAAAAAGTGTTTTTCAATAAGATCTGTAAATTTCTTGCCAAGTTTTGATTTTAACATTTGATTGTATTGGGCGGTATACAAAATTATAGTTCTGTTTCTTCTATTGTTAATTTTATTATAGTTATTAGTGTTTCGGTGCTTGTATAACTACTTCATTTATTCAACTAAAATTAATACACGAAATACATAATTCGCGCATTAGCCTAAGGAATCCTTGAGTGGATGAAACGCCGAATATTCAGTGTAGCTTAATCGCCATATCTACTTTATAAATTACTAACTAGCTCTACCTACGTATTGATCACTTTTGAAGAAATACTTAAAGGTTACGTATATTAAGTTTATGTGAGTAAATGAAATATATATATATATATATATATATATATATATATTACATATATACGTATGTATGTGTATATGTAGCTATATATACACAATTTATATGTATATATATTATATATTATATATATGTATATATGTATATATATGTATATAGTTTGCATATATGTATATATAAGTATATATATATATATATGTGTATACATGTATATATGTATATATATATGTACATATATATACACCCAGGCACATATATATATATATATATGTATATATATATATATGTGTGTGTGTGTGTATATATATATATATATATATATATATATATATATATATATATATATATATAGTAATTAACTGAAATGTCGTTGGCCGTGATTCAATAATGAACAGAAGAATTTTCCACACTGGTCATAGTTTTAGTATAAGTGATACTGGTGAAGTTGCATATTTTCAAACTATATGAATTGGTCTGCTTCTTTTTCGCAGATCAATTGTGGTTTACTTGTAAGAAGAGGCACATGCCTGTCCGGTAAAGCAGTAAACCGCGACGTACACAGTTTTTTAAAAATATTTGTTTCCTAAACTTGTTGATACAATACCATTTGAGGGATGTAGTGACCTGCTGGAAGGAGAAGAAAACAGATACAGGGCAATTTCTTGCATTTAAATAACCAGTATGCGATTTATTTCGATGTACTCACAAATAATCTTGCCTTATCGTGCCACGGGGGTAAGTAAGCGGACACCAACTTAATCGTTTTTTTTTTACCATGTTTTACGCAAGAACTGCTCTTGTATTAACTCCGTTCGGAAAAGCTCAGTATTACCTGCATTATATGAACTATTTACATATTCATCTATTAAATAATTTTCTGTCCATTACCCGTGGCCAGATTCGTGATTTTTTAATATTATTTGCTGCCTGCGACATAAAAGAAAGTAAAAACGACACAGAAGAAACCTAACATCATGTTCTAGACCTGTTCAATGAATTATAATGATTTTACTGCTAACATATTTGCACCATATGTTTGATCAACCATTCATGGGAAGTGCTGACAATTGAGTTACGCTTTCTTGCATTTCAAGCCCCGCTCAGAATTCTGATGAACAGTCAATCGGTGGAGTTACTTCAAAATGTTGACCGAACACTGTTGAATACAACATGTAACGTCGGATCCCTACTAGCCATACACACCGGTTGCACTGGGACACATTTACGCGACACTGAAGTGGGGTCTGAGGGCTTACTATAACAAGCGAAGAACAGAATGAGGCAAAGGGTTGCCGTTCGTGCAGTACGCAGTTAGGGAAGCGACGCAGGAGTCGCTGTGTTTGCTTCAATACCGAGTACACGGCATTTGACATACATAACTGCATGACACGAACCAACGAAAATATATGTCATTCACAACTAGTAACTATTTTAAATAATAAACTCAGAATGCAAAATTGGGTACTTATATTTGGCATGTGCACCATGTAGTTGCATTGTGCCAGCGGCCTTGATATCCAAGGTGCAGACAAACAATCGAATTGTTTAACTGCAGAAGAAACCGACTAGCATAAAGTCTGTAGTGAAAAGACGTATAACAACGAATAGGTGCATTTCGTGGGCAAACAGTAGCTTTCATTTTTTTTTCTTTTTGCAGAGGAGAGTGGCACGGCGCAGTGCAAAAGCAAGAAGGACTGGAAGAGGAGATAAACCGCAATACAAGAAGGCTAATTTTGGTCAAAACTGGATTCTTACTGTAATCGTTTTATTTGTATTATCGATTTTCGATACTTCACATAATTTTATCCCATGTTTTAATGCTTAAACAGTGCAGTATTAAATGTTTTAATGCCAGCGAACCACATTTACTCCGCCATAACTATCAATATTTCAACCTTGGGAGAATAAAGCCCTTTAAAATGTAGACATTTGTTCAATACGTACACGCATTTTGTACTAGATAAAATAAATATATATTTAAAGAAGTTACTGCGATTCCAATTTAATTCAACTTTCACGTCTTAAAAAAACAAATACAAATCCTTGTCATAACCATGCTGAATTAAATATTAATACGCATTCTATTTTCTCATTTTAGCGATAAGTATTAAATCTCCTGCTAAGCTATTTGACAGATATTATATTCTTAGTGTTGTACTCGTTATTTCAATTGTCTTTATATTGTTTTTTTTTGGGGGGGGTAACTAACATTCTCTATAAACTTTAAATTCGTTACATGAAAAAGAATTTTCTAAATTCAAAAATTCGGGTTTTATTCCCCATATGATCGGACACGTGAGAACAATTAAATACATATAAAACAATTAACAGGTAATGTTGATACATGCTCGATCATTTTTTTTATTAAATTCATCGATAAGTTCATATTTAGATCGAAACTTTGTTGATTTCTTTAGTTTGCATCTCTGCATAAAACGAAACAGTTTCTCATGCAAGAGATGATTATCTCTGTACATATAAACTAGCAGATAATATATGTATTAGTGATCTTTCTACTTTAGCTAGTGAATGGCTTCCATATTTGAGGATTCCTTATACAGAGTTTACACCTATCAGTAATTTATTTTACTCGATTTTTATCTTTCTGCACATTTATTTTAATATACGATGTTTAGTGACTCAGTCTGTCATGTAAGTTCCGTTATTACATAAGTTCTCGATAATTCTGCGATTTATTCATGCTTTTTGTTCTGCAGATTGTGGGCCTCCTTGATCAAGTAGTAATTTATAATTCAATGATCAGGTAGCTTGTCAGATTCCCTTTTCCTATTCATTGTTTTTCGTGTGTGTACATATGTATTTGTGTGTGTGCATATATGCATGTGTGTGTATGTGTATATATGCATGTGTGTATGTATGTATATGTATACACACTAGCACATTAGCCCGGCTCTGCTCGACCACTATGTATTGTTCATAACTTGCCGTACGTATGAATATACTTTATATGAGTTTTAAAATACCTTGACCAAAATTCGTCTGAGTTATTCCATAGAGACTCGAGAACCCTTTTTTTAAAAATTTGTTCAAATATTAACCCCTCTACGTTTTATATTTCGGTCTTAAATCGAAATACATTTTTTTAGGCATGCCCAGGTTACCTACATCTAAAATTCTAAGACTTAAAACCCAAAATTGGCTGGGGAATTTAGTAGAATCTGTAAAGATCAACGTTTTCCTCTTAGACAATTTGACAGCCAAGTCTCCCCTCTAAAAACTGATTAAAAAGCTTGCCGAATATATCAATACTCGGTATTAAAATATTTCAAATTGGCCTGAGTAGTTTGTTAAAGACCGCAAAGGTGAAAGCGTTTGAACTTTGACCCGTTGGCAGCCCAAATTTTCGACCGAAACCGATTAAAAAGCAAGCTCTATTACTGAATAACCTCTGTTAAAATTTGACAGAATTAGGCAAGAAAATAGCTGAGAAGTTCGTAAGAGACCGCAGAGATCATTTTTTCTTTTTTTGGATTTGGCCCCGATTCCGACCCGTTAATATTTGTTTTTGGAGGCTCGAATCAAATCATAATGTTTGAACCATGCCCAAGTTATCTACATTTAAAATTGTTTAGACCCAAAGTTGGCGGACGAGTTTGGTAGAGTTTTACTTGTTGTTTCATCAAACAATTCTACATGCAAATCCGATCCAGCATTTAGCTAATTCCTACCCTATGATGAGAAGGAGAGTATTTCTTCGAAACCCCGCGGATTAAGGACTATCCATTTATCTAGTGTTTCCTTTTCAGATTAAATATGTTTTTAACTCATTTCAAAGTGTGTTTTAACATATTTTATTAACTGTTTGCTCATATCATATGCTCTATTTCCTATTTCGTTTTATCGAGCTTTTATATCTGGCTGAGATACTTTTATAAATATTAATTCTTTAATATTTATAATTTACTTTCATTTTACCATCTTGGATCATTTTGATTAATTCAATTGTAATTTTCATTTTATATATATATATATATATATATATATATATATATATATATATATATATATATATATGCGTGTGTGTTTGTGTGTGCGTGTGTATTTATGTTATTTACTCGTTTTATTAATTGCGATATGATTATTTCGCAGGAAAGTTCATTTGTCTGTTGTTTTGTATTCCCGATTTTTGAAGCAACGCAGTAAATGAGTTTAGTAGAAAATAATTATTTCTGCTTTAGTCGTTGTGTTTTTTATTTCTAGATTTAATTAAAAACTTTAATGCATGTTTTATTGTCGATGAGAAGAAACGAACTCTTTTTGTACAGAGAAATATCTTATTGATGGATTATCTTTTACATTTCATCGTAATCTTTCGCTGATGTTCATTTTACAAGTTGAACTCTGAACAAGTGGATCTTAATGATTTAATCACTTGATCTTTTTACACATGGTTTTCTTTTTGTATGCTGACTTCTCTTTTCATACTGTAGACATTGGAGAAAAACAACTTCATCTAAGGTAAATAAATATATGGATCTCTTTTTTATAATACTAGTTTGCCCCAAGATAATATTTTAGGTCCGATAAATATCTGATGTTATTATGATACGGGAAACCTTCTTTTTCCCGTACACACCAAACACTTCTAAGTTGTATACGTCAATACTTGCTGTTCTTTTTATATTCTACTTTTAAAAAGTGTCATATTAGCGACAGATTGATATTATCAAACCAAGCTGTCTACTTTAATGTACTCAATCAACTATTTTTGAGTCGGTTTTTCAAATTATATGTTACTACAAAATTAACGAAGTTAAATTCACACAAGTTCAAAGATTAGGTGATTATGTAATAAGAGGTAATTTTTTACTACGAAAACAAATTGCACTTGAATACTCCTAATACAAGTTTTTCCTAATATTACAACTTTTTCCCATTGCTTACTTAGGTGGTTATAAGAATCTTCTACGCCCACAATAAGGAGCGGCTTAGAAAGAACTTGTTTTCATTGGACTTCAAAACAGCTGGACTATAAGCAAGCAGATCAGAGTGTAACAGGTGGGTAGTTTTAGGTAATTTGGTTTTGCACATGGAACCAAATGTTTAACTTTAGGCACAGATTGGTGGTAATTGTTGCTAGTGGTTAAGCTAAATAAGTGGTTGCTTATATATTTGACAAGGAGTGGACATATATTTGGGCTCAATCAAAAGGAAAAGATCGGTAGAGCAGAGACATTCTAGTAACATCTCTTCTGTGTAAAAATAGATGCAGAGAAAAGATAAGTGCATAACATTATTTGTTTGAAGGCCGATTCAGAATTCTGCCAAATAAGAATGCAGCGCCCATCTGATAATAATCTAATAATGATAATAATAATAAACCTGGTTATATAAACAAAGATAACTAAAAACACTCTAAACACGGCCAGAATTTAAACCATATTATCCAAATGAATTTCGGTATGGAATAGTGCGCCCTGCTTACCATAAGGAGGGCAAAATTTTATACAACAGAATGGTATATTACTGCCTAATCAACATATATTAGGGATCTAGCTGAACATGATAGCTACAAATACTTGAGAGTTCTGGAAGCAGGAGCTATTAATGAATAAAAAATGATAGAGAATAGAGAATATCAGAAAAGAATGCTTACGAAAAACAAGAAAACTTCTTGAAATCAAATAAAGAGTTGAAACCAAATTAATGCAAGAAACATGCGGGCAGTGTTACTAATGAGATACTCTGAACCGTTTATAAGCTAGAGCAAAGAATAAGCTAAGAATCCCGACCAGAAGGCAAGGACACTCGTGTCGATGCACAGTGCACTACACCCGAAAGATGATAATTTCTGACTATATGTAAATAGGAAAGACATAGAAAGGCAGCTGGTCTGTACAAAATACTATATTAACACGAATAAGATAAAAAAAAAGTGCATCATGCCGAAGAGTGAGAGAATAATTTGTGCAGAAAGTAACACAGAAGAAACAATTAAGATAGAAATAGATCAAGATGACAGAGACGTGAAGCTTATACAATGATCTGGCAAGAGGGCTCAACGAGATATAGACCATGAATAAAGCAAAGATAGCAGCAAAATAGAAAATATGCCACCCAGATTTTCAGTGAACACTAACTGTCACTACTAACTATAAATCATTGGTAAAGTCTATTGACGTACCAAAGTTATAATAATAGTTTTGGCATAACTATGTAATACTTGGTTTATTCCTTTATTATATATTAGCGAGCCCGATGGAATTTCACAGGGGGCTGATTCATAATTAATATATTGATGTTGGTATTCTGTAGATATTCAGCGTAAATTGAGACGCTCGGATATTATTGTTACGATTTTGTTACAAATGTAAAAGTATTTATCAAGTCGGTTGTCAAGGTCACTGGAAAGATGGTAGGATCCATCTACCCCTTCATAAGATAACTCACTGCTGATGCAATTCTCTATCTATATAAAAGCAAAGTACGCCCAAGGATTGAATAGTGCTGCAACATCTTGGCAGGAGCTGGTAAAAACAGTCTACTCTGCCTTTACAGAGTAGAAAATAAGCTTCGTAGCTTAGTGGTGGATGCCTTTTTCTCTTTCTTGGAACCTCTATCCCACAGAACAGACGTTGCGAGCCTGTATTTGTTTTATCGTTACTCCCATGACAAGTGTTCGTCTTAACTCCAATCACTAGTCACCTCGCCAATCTTTCACAATAAACACCCGTCTAGCTGAAACCACTGTCAATAATTTCCCCCACTCTTTATCTGTGTCAAAACCAAAACGTAGATTCAATAAACAAAGCTTTTTCTTAGAAGTGCCCGCCTGATTTCCACTTGACTACAACCTGGATGTCTTCAAGTCCAAATAAAAAAATTGCTGATGAACCGCCCCCTTAAGTAAGACACTTTATCAAATCTCCAATACTAATAATCACTACGATACTATCCCATTCATTACTGTACACGCAATAACCCTTATCCCCGAGTGGCTTCCGGGTCTTGATAAGGGATGACTACCTTGTAATCAAAGACGGATTATACATTTTATCTGCCTGTGCTTTCATTCATATAATACCTATCTTTGGGAGCATTGCTAAACTATTTTTATACCCTGTCTACTGATGGCTTATGGGACAATTATTATGTGGAGACTGTAATGTTGCATGGGTAGTTTACTTACATAACATATTTGATTAATGGTACTCTTGTCTGGTTTCCCCATTTTTATGAACTAATTCAGATTGGCACCGAACTTAGTCAAAGCACCTGATACTGATTGACAATTGACAAGGTATTTTATTTTTCTAATAGTATGTCATGAAGTGCGCCCATCCTAAAGGGTCGCTAGGATCTTCTGATAACTCGATGCTCTCAATAAAGATAAAACAAAGCATAAAAAAATAAATATTTCATATCTATCGAGCAGTCAATTCTACATTGTTTACATGGGACGTTTCCGAATGTATTTAGCGGAACTTGCACATGACTCTATATTAAATAGAATGTGTCAGACATAGAATCTGCTATAGCTGATTAGTTAATGATCGGTGTTAGCTGTTTCATACTTTTAAAATATTTCAACAAAAATCTTAAAGCAATCCTTGGTCCACTCCGTAGTGTGCTGTGCCCATTGCTCGCAGTAATCATTACTTCAATTGCGTTAAACTTAATACATTTGTGAAACCTAATATCCTCTATAAAACTGCCATGAATAACTTCAATAAGACCATAAAAAACGCGAGAGGGTCCAAGAAGTCTTACGTTGAAGGACAAAATTTAGATTTTTATGAGTTTTTTCCGAAGAATTTACAAGCTCTTTAATAGATGGTTATTCTCTATTCCGATGATAATCAACAGGTGTTAGCCGATTGTGTCAATATCTTACATACTAAATTTAGCCAAAACTTTACAGCAACCTTCAAGTCCATACGATCAGAGTCACACCTCGACTTTCATTTTAAGACTAAAACTAATGTTAATTAATATATATGTTTATGATATTGCCACACAAATCAATGATATTGGCACGCAAGAACCATGATATCACCAACGTATCTACTTCTGACAATTTAACATGTCTCAATACAAGCTTTTAATTTTAAATATTTACGTCTAAAACACGACTTAGCTGTATTGATATGAATGCATCTCGTCTAAAAAAAAAACATGTTTATGAACTTTATTCTTGACCCGAAATGTTAGACATCAAATATGTTTCCAAGTTCTCCGAAAAATAGTTGCGTCATTTTCCACCCCAGAAAATATCTAACTCCCGGCGCAAGTCTGTCCCAGTAGATGAGTAAAATCTATCCTTAATGAGTCTTGTTGTCATATCTACAGATGGAGCTCTCTGAAGTAGCATATGCTGCCGTGACATAATTCAAACCTGCTCCGAGCTTAGAAGGT
The DNA here is from genome assembly GCF_053919585.1 of Euprymna scolopes. NCBI lineage: Eukaryota > Metazoa > Mollusca > Cephalopoda > Sepiida > Sepiolidae > Euprymna > Euprymna scolopes. The sequence continues at coordinate 119,833,473 of NC_136482.1, read as the reverse complement.
GATGCACTTTTTTCTTCCTTGCAACCTCTTTCCCACAGAAGAAATGGTGCGAGCCTGACACTTGCAAGTTGTAATTTCCAGGACACCTGCTCGCCTAAGCTTCAATTTATCGTCCACTATTGATAAACTTCAGAAACACACTTGTCTAGTCACATCGACCATCAGCACTCTCCTCCAGTTTCTATTAACCCTCACAGTCGAATTAAATGTGCAACCAAAGTTTCATGAATACTTACATTTTTGGAAGAAAAAAAATTCTCATAAGAATAAACTATTAGTTCTTATGTTGAACCTCTAAACTTTTTTGTATATTACATTACATCGCATACATATACGGAACCTTGATATATATATATATATATATATATATATATATATATATATATATATATATATATATATATATCCCAGACCATGACATTGTAACCACCATGCTTGAATGTGTTACTCAAGCGATGAGGTCAGAGCAACCTATGATGGATCAAATGGGTGAGTCAAAGTTTGATATCCTCTCCTATTCCTTAACTATCATCGATTCCATCGTAAACAGGAAGGTGGCGATGCCATGTTATTTGATGCAATAATCTGCCATGCACTAATTATACTATTTCTAGTGCCAGAAGGTCTCAAACTTACAAGCCAGTTTTATATTGCATTTATGTACGAAAACGCATCATCCAACTCACCCAAGGCTAGAACATCATACCTTAAGTTATTACGCATTAGCGGAGAAATTTTGATGATATGGGCACCTGGTGCTCTAGCACCATTAAGCAGATCTGTCCAAATATACATATGAAAGTGTATTAAGAAGGGATTAATAAGAATTTTCGTCGAAGCATGAAATTTAGTGAAGGATTTGAAAGTTTTTTTATAGCATCACATCATCTGAAATCAGGCGATTGGAATCAGTAGTTGATAAGACGCTATTACAAGTGTTTTTGGAAGCATGGGAGTTTTGTTAATAAAAATATTTCCTTAAACAAAATAATGAGACTTCGTTATTGTTTTAAATAAATATTTTTACTGGATCTGTGGGTGTATGCATTATAAATAAAAATATAAATAAAGACTATTATTTAATTATCGAAAATATACATTTTTAGACACTTTCAATATAGTGATATACACTAAAAAATGCCAAAAACAAAAATATTAGAATAGCTTTCAAAATATTCCACAAAAATCAGAGAAATAAGGCACCTTGTTATATACTTCTAGTGTACAATATTAAACTTCTCTGCATTTCATGGCAATTTCACAATCCTTAAAAAATTGACATAAAATAAAGCGATACACAAGGTGTATGCCTGTTTAAACATGTCAGCATAACAGGCTTATCTAAATCCATAACGTTGCTCAGAAACAACGCTAGAATTTACAAATTTATGTGATAGTGATTGGTTAAATAAAAATCTAAAGATTAAAAAGGTTGGACAACAAACGAGATAAATAAGTGAGTTTTAATTATCGCTAGGATTCTTGAATACGAGTAAAGGGCGGAAACTTTCTATCTGCATTTATAATTTGAACATTGATGATAACAAAATACTCTTTATATACTTTTTTTTCCAAACGCCAATATTCGATTAACAAAAATTTGACAACACTCTTACATAGAACACATTATTCACATAGACTTCAGCAGATGCACTCGATGTGTGTCTTCTTATCTTTCTCCGTATGTTTATCCCTTTATTAAATTGTACACACACGCCAACGCACACCCTCTCACGCACACACAATAACATACACACAAAAACACATATATAAATATATGAGTTTGCACTTTCTATATTACATTATTTACTAGAAGAGACAAAAATAATGGAGTGTTAAATATAAAATATTGTCAGCAAAGTGCAAACAAAGCTATAAATTCTGTCGTATTCAATCAGGCGTGATATAGGAAGGTTTCCTAGCATAAATATACCACACACACACACACGCACCCCCCACACACACCCATATATATATATATATATATATATATATATATATATATATATATAAGTTGAATGTATGTGTGTGTCTGTTTGCACACATATAGGATCCTATATCGCAAAATGACAACATACAATGAAATAAAAAGTATCAAAGAACAGAAATCTGTATGATAAAGCCAAGGCGAAGAATAAAATGCACACTCATACCATTCCATTTATATATACTGAGCTTGCAATCAAACCCCCCATTTTAGGAAGCGAGTTTATTGATTGTGTCGCTCACTTTCACAAACGGAGATGGGGGCTACGGTGTAACTTATGATGATGAACCCTACTTATTTTTCCTATGTGTTTAATCATTTACAGACATCCAAATCTTACAGGCATGCAAGTATATATATAAAATATTCTAGTAAGAAATATAATAAATGTAGGACGAAAAATATTGCAACTTTAACATTTTTTAAACGCAACATAATATTAATTAAAGCATTCCTCATACTGCAATAGTATAGGTTATAAATTGATTATAGTATTTATTAATGCTCGTATTTTTAATTAATATATATATATATATATATATATATATATATATATATATATATATATAAGTAGTGGAAATTATTAAGGCTGGTACATATCTATTTACTTTCCTAATATGTTATTGTGGCAAACACATTTTCAAATGTGTGTTTTGTGGTGTTTGTAATAAAACTAACCACGGCATATAGTTTCCTCATATTAAAGAGTATAAAATGTTTCAACCACTCATATAAACGCTTACAATTCGGAAGATTTATTAAAATTAACCTTCGAAAATATTTTGGAAGAATACTTCGTAATATTAATATTGTTATAATCCCATTGATTTCGAATTATTTAGCTCTTCTCTGCAGAACGGTCCCAATACATTTTTATTAAATATTTTCAATGAATCATATGAATTTTAAGTATTTTATCTAATTATTTTAAGTATTTGTTTATTTCGCTTGAACTAGTTTTGTATTATTTAATGAAACGTATTAATAAGAAACAATATTAAGATTGTTGCATTCTTCTTTTCGATGACCAATTAAAACCGTCCCTGATCAGCTTTTAAGTGTTTTTAAATCATTCAACATGTGTAAGACAACCCAAATATTTTCAAAGTTAATCTAAATAAACATTTGGCTTTGGACTAATCGTTACTATTGATCAAGCTCGAGCACATGTGTCATGGAATGTACGTTAGAAGAAAAAAACGATATGCATTTTCTAATCGAAATCTATTAAAAGATGAGAACAACATGACGTACAGTTTTTTATTCTCTGGGTTGTCCTACATTTTACATTTATCACAAACATATATTTAAATTTTGCATTTTCTGAGAATCTTTTTCATATAAACGAAAATTTGGAATGTATGACTATTTACATGACTATGTTGCTTTAATAACAAATCTCATAGTTCCATGGCAAATGTTCGTCTGAGCTCCAATCCCTGGAAACCCCTAGCCAATCTTTCACGAAAAGCACTCGTCCAGTTGAACCCACTGTCGAAAATGTTCCCCACTTTTTATCTGTGCCCAAATCAAGATGTTGATTACATGAACAAAGCTTCTTTTCTAGAAGTGCACGCCTGTGGAACTCTGTTCCGTTTGCCTGTCTCCCACTTGACTACAACCTGGAGGTCTTCAAGTCCAACATAAACAAATTGCTGATGAACCGCCCCCTTAAGTAAGACACGTTAGCAAATCTCACCACTAACGTACTGTACACGCAATAACCCTTACCCCCGAGTGGCTTCCGGGCCTTGATAAGTGGTGACATTAACAAATTACTGATGAACTGCCCCCTTAAGTAAGACACGTTAGCAAATCTCAACACTAACGTACTGTACATGCAATAACCCTTACCCCCGAGTGGCATCCGGGCCTTGATAAGTGGTGACATAAACAAATTGCTGATGAACTGCCCCCTTAAGTAAGACACGTTAGCAAATCTCAACACTAACGTTCTGTACACGCAATAACCCTTACCCCCGAGTGGCTTCCAGGCCTTTATAAGTGGTGACCAGCTTATAAAAATAAGAAACAAAATGTATTATCCCATAAGAAGATATTTTCAAACATAAGTCTGCATGGAACACTCAATAATAATAAAATACAATTAAACTTGCTGGGCATGTGCGTGGAGTATGAAAACCTAATATAATACGTTACTTACCGACATGAATATAAACGACAATGCATCACTGTAATATTCGTTATCCTCCTTAACAGAGGATTTTACCTCCATGTACCCCTCATAAAAAAAACGTGTAGGCCGCTGTTTATTGATTTCACAAAACGTTAGTAGGGCAGGGCATTTGCGAACGCTTAAAAGAACGACAGGGAAAAAACTAATAGATCCTCACGCCATATCTATTAATGTAGTACGTTTTCAATAGCCCCTCAATAAGGATAGATTTCTATGCATCTTTTCTTCTGCTCATAGCTTTTTCAGACATCGAAACAATAAACTCGTTTCCGAAAAACACGTGATTTTTTTTTAAATTCTAGCATAAGATCACCTGTTGAAATAAAGTTTATTTCTTCACCTATATTTACGTAAGAGTTGAAATGCATTATTTTACTTAGGAACCTATCATATTTATTTAATTTTGTTTTAGGAATTAATTGTAAACATGTAAAGTCACCGAATACAATCTCCCCTTCTCTCAGCTTCTATATCAATATATAGAAGAGAATGCCATTTGTTCGCCTGATTACTCCAATTATTCGTGGGTTGTAGCACTGAAGTTTACACTTCGGCTTTTTTTTTTAAATCAAAATGCATCAACTTATCTTTGTGCACATCGTCTTGACTGAAAAATAATTATATCTTAGACTAATCAGAGAACTTTCTGAATGTTTCCAAATGTTTTATTTTTCGGGAAAGCGGCATTTCGATCCTTTAAAATAAAATATTTTTCTTAAAAAAAAATCAGTTGAGACGAAATCGACTGACCGCGTCGTCATGTAAACTCAACCATACCCATACACATCGCTAACAATCACACACATCCCTCTCTTATATCCCCATTCTCGTCTGCCCAGTCAAAAGCCACAGTATTCATTTAAATATTTAGAAGTATCTCACTGAACATTATTTCTAATATGTAAATCAATGCAAATTGACACTTATTAGCAATAATATAATTCTGCTTAGAAGTGTTGATTACTGTTCTTTGAACCGTGTAACGCTAGTCCCATGAACTATCGTCTTTGACTTCTATGGTTGTTAGTTAATGAATCGATATATAGTTAATAAATCCTGCTATACATTTAAAACATTATATATTTTCCTATTGCTGTAAACCTCTAGTTAAAACATATATAAACAACTTGTTCTTTAACATACGCCTCCAGCAATGGTTCCTGAACTCATTATTTTGTTTTTCTCGATCGTAAACATGCATTTAGTTGTCTCAAAATTAGTTATACATCCTATTAACCGCTAAATCACACTTGCGAACAATTATGAGATCCCTAAATATGTTCACAGCAGTGTAACATTTAAGGGAACGCGAAAACAATACAATATTGTAGTATTTTATAGTAATATTCGAAGTATTGGGCTCTAGTATTTTAGCTTATCAACGATTACTGTAAATATTTCAAATATTATTTATAATAATGAACAAGTTCTTTTTTTCTAATGAGGTCTAGAGTGCATCATTGACGATGTGTTCTCATGTGCACGCTTCTATTGTTTTACGTTTGCACGTTTCGTGATGTTTGAGGTAAATATGTTTATATGCAAACATTTAACTGAAGGTGTGTTTTCTTTAATATAGAGGTGCCGTTTTCAAACACAAATTAAACGACTTCTTGTTGAGGTGTACCCTTAAATCATATATGTTCAATAGCGATCAACCAATGTAACTTACGTTTACATTGTTTAACTTGAACTGTAGTCTTTGTGTTGCTATATAGCTTGATAGGTATAAAAGCAGATTATAGAAACGTATCTTTTCGTCTCTAACGTATTTAGCATTTAATTGTTTGTCCTTACGAAAGTTACCAATTAGTCTCTGTTCAGTGCAGGAGAATTAGTGTGCATAGAACATGCTAAGAAATACATTAAATGAAGCATCTATCTGAAATACAGGAGACACGGGTACATATAGAAATATAACATATGTTTTAAACACATACAGACACACACGTTAATATATATATATATATATATATATATATATATATATATTTATGTGTGTGTGTGCGTGTGTGCGTGGATAAATATTTATTCATGTATATATGTGTGAATGAAGCTTTATAGAAGTTTTTGCCTTCCATACTCGTAAGGAACTCTTATTTAGGTTTCTTGTAACTCCCGCTCTATGCATAATGTTTTCATTTACTTATTTCATGCATTTATATATGCTAAACTCCATTTGCATCCAATTTTCTAATAATTTGTGTAGTTTCGTGGATGAATGCCTCATTATTTTGAGTTATTACAACGAATACTGATAAGTATGTGCGTCTTAATTTATTTGCTAAAAACACTATCGAACGATTTTGTATTTTGTTCATTCTGGTCAATATAGTTCTAATGACATCTGTTACGTTATGTTATTTCTAGTGGTGTTTTTAATATTGATAGTGTTAAGTACATTGGCCTTCTAACGAGGCCCAAGAAGAACGTACATCGGAGTGAACCCTCTGAATATAGTTTATCACGGCTAGTCATTATCTTTAATGATTTGCGATACCCCCCGACACCAGAGGAAACAAGACTGATACTTTTATCTGCAATCGGAAAACGATTTCCCCAGAAAACACCCCCGAATAGTAGGGAGGAGAATTTAATTTACGCCATCTATTTGCGTATCCGTATGTAGTATTTTGCTTGACATGCGCACATATAAAAAGAAAGACATAAGGGTAAACAGAGGAATAGTAGATTTTTACAAGAACCAGTTATTTCATAAACATTACCCCACCCTATAATGTATAAGGGTTATATTAGCGGGTTTCGTTGCTGTTTATAAAATCGACCTTAAAAATATCTTAGAAGGTTTCACCGTTAATTTTTACTTATTAGTATAGATTCCGTAAGCTTATATAATTGTAGGTTTTGTAGTCAACTAAATTATTAGCAAAGTTTACCGCTTACCTGGAAAGTTGGAGAATTTTATATATCAGAGCAAACTATAAAAGTTTGGATTGCACATAAATCCATGAAATTCTATAACCATTACTCTAGGTATAGGCTAGCCTTTACCTTTCATCTTCTTGTGTGATAAAGCCAAAATATAATCCACTCGTAAACGACGGATTCTTATGTTTAATACAACTGAATTCATACACAACCATGTTTGGTTGGTTCCCCATCAGCCCTCTGCCATGTGAGATCAATAATCGAGAAGCATATAGACACACCAAATTTCCATTTCAATATTTCGCGTAAAGTTTGCTTTATATTAAGAAGTTTAACCTGAACTTTCTAATTATCATATATGTCTCAATAGATTAGGTTTAATTTACATTATAAGATAATACGAGGTGTGGTTAGCTTATCACCAAGCATAATCAACAGTTGACTATTTGCATCCAGCCAATTAACCTTTACTGAAATGCAGATAATTGGAAATATTTCTGGAAATTGAATTAGTGAGATATCAAAATACAAAACTCAAGATGTTGTCATACATTGTCATTTGCTCTGGAAAGATAAAGGGAAGGTGTGGTAAGAATACTCGAAGAGAAGTTGAAAATAATTATACGCTCATGATGCTTCTTTTAATTCTTATATAAGAGAAACTTAAAAATAAGTCTAAGTTCAGTGATAGAAATGCTTAGCTTGTAAATTCGAATCCCTTAATAAACAAGTGGGAGATACTGAAAATAAATTCCGGTCAAATTTCTGTCAAAAAAGCATTTTTTCAGGAACAATTAATATTATGACAATATAATAGAAGGTGTGTATGTATATATCCTTATATTTTTAGTTCCGCCTACATAGATCAAAGAGAAGTATCAATTGTATTTGTTATGTTGACTGACCTACAGCATTTATTACGCATACGGTTCACTCCGCTGTCACAGACATCCACAGTAGTGCCGTTAACAAATCACCTGTGTACTGTAAGTTCGTTAGAATTAGAGATACGCCATTGAATTCCTGTGAAATGCGTTTTGGGAAAATTACCTTTTGCATCAGAAAGGATCGCTCATTTTAATAATACTTTGGTGTTCGGTGCTCTGCAACTGTTGAAGTAAATATATTACATATGCTACTTACAGAACGACCATCGCATGACAAAGTACGCTCCGTGAGCTCATGTTCAGACAGCGCTCATCGCTGGCAAAGGGGCATTGAAAGTGTTAATGACTAAAAATAGAATAAGAAATCCGCTCGTGTTAATGATGTCTTCCTCGTCTACCAAGCTTTTAAACTTTTTGGGTTAGGAAAATAAATGAGGTTTCATATGTAAAACGACAGTCGTATACACACACCGTTTTTAGCATTAAACGCCCAAACTTTAAGATTGGTATCCTATAATGTTCTTCTCGTATCATATTAGTTTATACACTATGTATATACATTTACCTGAATAACAGTACGAAAATACTAATACACGGGCAGTTGTTTTCGCATATGCACGACTCATTAGCATGGCTTACTAGGCTGATGCTAACAGCCGGGAAATGGAATTTATGATCGGATACACAACTATGCCGTCGAAGTATCGGTTATAATTACGACTTATTTTACTGTTTTTCATTATGGCTATATGTGTTGGTGATTAGCCATAATTAAGTTCTCACATATATATATATATATATATATATATGATTAGTGTTTTTTTTTGGGGGGGAAGGAATTCCAGCAGAGTGCTCAATTAAAAGAAAATCCAAATTGTAAGGGCGCATTTGTATTTTGTGTACTGAAAGTTGTTAGTTGAGGCAGATCATTGGTACCGTCGGTTTCAATCCCGATAATAAGGCCCATTTAAGGACCTTAAACGGGCCTTATAATCGGGCTTGAAACCGACGGTACCAATGATCTGCCTCAACTAACAACTTTCTGTACAATATATATATATATATATATATATATATATATATATATATATATCAAGAATTAAAATAATATTACATTCTGCATACAGGTTTTATAGACCAAACTTATCTACGTAAAACGTCTCTTATTTCTTACATATAAAAGCAGACACAAATAAAGAAAATGAGACTTATTTCATAGTCTCTAAGCTTTTGTTTATTTTCTCTCCATTACTTTTAAGTAAAACTACAAAACGTTTCAGGGATCGTTTTATTTACAGCCGACTTACCAGACCAAAGTTAAACAACTCAGATTTATCGATTATTGTCATCAGACAATATAAATTAGTTTTCAGATTTGAAGATAAAAACATGACAAGCTATTAATACATAATGTGCAGGCATATGTGATGAAATAATTTTGATTGAATAATAAATTTTATGCTTGCAAAGATAGAAACTTTTATAAAAGGAATCTTTACTCTACTCTTAATCAGGTTGAACATTTATTACATAATATGTGAAAAACTCTTACATTTGATATGTTCTGCCAAAGGTTTCAAATTATTTTATTATTTTAGCTTACCTTGGATCGGAACTAAAAGCCAACTGTTTGTTGATTATCTCATCTATAAAAGCCCGTCTTTCGTAAGTGTGGTTTACCTATTTCACAGTCGGTTAAGTCTGTTTAAAATGTAAACTTCGGTGTGATGCCGTGTGTATAGGCAAGAGTACCCAGCGTCTTAACGTTCGAATCGCCTTACACCTCGTTCCATACGTGATCAACAGTTTACATCCGGGTCTTCCAATTGGTGAAATCGTCTAGCGATCAACGTCTAGTTTATGAAATGGGTGTGCTTCTCCATTCTTCCCGAAGTGTAAATCTTTTCTGCACACCGGATACAGAAACCCCCCCCCTGGCTGTCAGTGGGGTGCTTGGTTTTTGATATATCCCGCACTTCTTATTGTGTACAAGTAGAGAAACCTCCTATTATTGTTAGAATTATTGAGGTAAGCACAGTGCCCTAGATTTTTTTGTTCCTATATCTCTCTCACAGTCTATAATTTATTCAAATATTTTCAGACATAATATTCTTGAAAATATGGTCTGAAAGAAAATCTTACTGTTTTAATAATTACATTCCGTGATTATTTTAGTGGTCTTATTTCATTCAGTTTTATATATATATATATATATATATATATATATATATATATATATATATATATATATATATATATATATATATATATAAATTTCCAGTTTTATCCTTCCTTCTCCATATTACTTGTATTTTATTCGATTGATTATCTCCTAAACATGTTCCATTTATTCTCTTTTATAGGATAATTCTGCAATTCTAATAATGTTTTATATATATATATATATATATATATATATATATATATATATATATATATATGCCGTATCAGAAGGTAATTCGTATCGAATACATTGTTATAGTGGAAAAACACACATGAATTCTATGCAAACTTTAACTCTTGGACAGACAGTGATATTTGGAAAATCTTTTATACGAAAGCTTTTTTAATATACAACTTAATTTTTTTTAACGAGTCTAAAAGATCTTAAGTGTAGTATTCTTGTACAGGATATTATCAATAAATGTATTCCCTTATCAACACTGATTTTCATAAATCATTACAGCCTCAGGCGAAATGTTATAATATGACGAGATCCCTGGCGACACCAGATGATCTTGCTTTTCAAATAGAGGTAGATAAGATGGGTGAGGAAAAACAGATGTTTATAAGATTCCTGTTCACAGAAAAGTGTAAATATTTCAATGAGAGAAGAAATAGTGAATATTTCGATGGGAAATAAATAAATAAATAAATATGATAATGAGATTCTCGAGGGCAGAAAAAGCAATACAGGGTCGTTTTCTGGTTTAGGTTAGAACAACAATTCAAATTATTAAAGAAACAAGATTCTATCGAAAGGTACGTGGGGCTGGGATGCGGTCTTACTGGCCGACACCTAGAGAAAGTGAGGGTCAGAAAGGGCAATACAGACTCGCCAGCCGAAAATGGTTGACTCATGGAGATAAATAGTTGTCGCTTATCACATCAGGGCCGGGGGTGGGGTCTTTAAGAGAAAGACAAACGAGAATTTTTTTCGAGATAATGGCTGGTAAAAATCTGTTAACAACGAAGAGGATGTTTTGTAAAACCCTGTGGAGTGACACGGTCGACCTGGAGGTGACTAAATTATTGATAAGTAACACCTCAGGCAATGAGGGTTAAAAATTGGTATAGATAAAAGCCGAGAGAAGGAGTAGAAATTAGGGAAACAGAGAGAGAGAGAGGAACTCCAAAAGAGGAAAAAGGAAAGGGAATACGAATTGATACGATAAGAGAAGAGAGAGAGAGAGGAAGGGAAAGGAAGAAAGAATAATTCCAAAAATGGTGGACGAAGGAATTACTGTTTTGATAAAAACAAGACACTTAGCTAATTGGGGTATGTTTTTCGCCACCCTTCGTGCCTCTTCTAGAGTGTCTGGGCAACTCTTCATCACCTCCATTTTGGCTGTCTCATCTCGCAATGCATCTACCATTGCGTCGATTAACATTGCCTGTGCGGTAGCCATGTTCCGGTGCTCTGCAACCGGATATGCGAGAATTTCCAGTTCCTGCATGCGGTTGACTAGCCCATCTACATCCTCCCCGGTGGCAATCTTTATTCGGGATAGCTTTCTTACTGCTTGGACCATCGTCTTTTCGCGGGCAAACTTTCTGTTTAACCGTTCAAGAAAATCGGTCTATGCTATGCCTGGGCTATCCTCTATGCACCTGCATATAAACTTCGAGGCCGCCCCCGTCGCTCCATCGCAGGCCAAAAAAACATCTCCCTATCTGTAAGACCATATACTAGTCTCTTTTTCTCTACTGTCGCCATCCACTCCCCTACTCCCTGCGCACCTCCTCCATACGAGGCTATACTTATCCCCCACAATGGTCGTTCCATGGTCATCTCTAGCTCTACGGTCTCTACTGATCCCTCCCCCATTGACTGGTTTGCTTCGGCTTCTACCCGAGAGACCATCGCCTTTCCCACTCACGCTCTTTCTACCACCCAGCCAACAAAACTACTGACAACTCCGTGCAAAGTTGAAATCAAAATTCTAAACACAGGCCGAGCATCAAAACTGAGCAAAGAATGAAAAGGGGACCAAAAAGTGACTTACCCTGTCTCTTACTGTTTGTTCCTTCTGCTGTCTTCTGCCGCTAGGTGGCTGTTTACGCGAGCTGGCCTAGACCTTATAGTCGATTGACTACAGTCCGTGGTCTGGCTATGCTCTCAGAGTCTCTTAAAGAAATAGGAACGGTGTACTTTTCTTCCGTTCGTTTTCTTTTTTTTTCAATTTTCCTTCCTTTCTCTCACAGGGAGATTTTGTGTTTTCGAGATAGAAAAAAATGTGTGTGCCCATGGATATTCGTTCGCAAGTCTCTTAACGAAACGAGATCTCCTGGATCATCGGCACCATCTGTAACGCCTCCGTGCAGCTCAGCTCAGGTGCGCAGGCTCGTGATAGAAGTGCACCTGCAGCCGATACATGTGACGCTACGTTACCCGTGGTTTCTTCTAGTGGTCGATTATCTTAACTCCCTCTTCCCGGTCCTGGATATGACCTTAAACTATATCCAGTTCTGAGGCCCCAGCTTGCGGGCTTTGGGGAGTGTTGAATCAACCTTTAATTGCCATTGCTCCCAGGTCCACTCTACCTCGGAGTGGTAGTACCTGTTAGGGTCCCAACTATGGGGTAAATAGAAACCGACTTGAAAACAACAAACATATTCTATTTAAACATTTTTCTTCAAAATCTTTGGATTCGCAACTAAATAAACTGAACAGGGTTTATATGCCGTAAAACAAAAACAACCAACCAACCAACTCCCTCTTCGACCCTTAATGGTCATACCAGCTCATTGACAATGACTGAAGCCCAGAACATCAGACCACAACCTCCTTGTTTAGGCCTGATCTGTTGTGGACGCAGACCCTCATTATGGTAGCATCTCCCCTTCACCAATCGGGTCTATCAAGTGTTGCTCGACACTCATCAGTGATCAACACAGTTTGGGCATTCACCTTCATGTGATCTCTTGCCCAGTCCGTCCTCGTTTTTTTTTTTGTTGTGGATACCTTCAATTGAGCGCGGACCTCTAGTTTTCCAAATTTTGCAATAATCCTTAGGATACGGAACCTATTTGATTTGGGCACATCAGGAACACCAGTTTTTTTTTCAAAAACTTGTTTGCTAGTTTAAAATGGGTAACAGCGAACCTCTTTCTTGATTTTGACCATTGTTGGACGTGACAGATATGATTTCTTACAAATTTTACCTTTGTCAGAACGTCCGTTCCAAAGTTAAGAGCTAGTAAAATATTTTGTGATTGTACGATTGTCAGGTAATTCTTTGGCAATTTCTAAGGAGGAAATCTTTTTGTGGAACCTTTGAACAATTTTAAACTTCTCAGCTTTATTAAAGCTAGTTTGCGTCCCATCTTGCATATAAGGTTTGCACACTAAACAAAACTGTAAGTCACCAAATTGGCTGCCTTTTGCCCACTATTGCGCAGATCAACTTAAAATGTTATATATGCGCATGCGTTAGTGTTGCCGTATAACGTGTGAAGCTTCACGAATTTTAATTGAAACATATCGGAGTTAGAAAAAATATCGATTTCAATGTAATTCTGGAACGGGCAGTATATATATATATATATATATATATATATATATATATATATATATATTAAATTGTGATTCAATGAATTTCTAAAAACTCTCATTGAAAGTGGTCGAGTTTCATATCAATTTTTTTTTTATTATTCTAAGCAAGACAATTAATACTTTAGAAAAGTAATCTGCTTAAACTATAGGGTTTCGATGTCTACCATCTCATCAGAGGAGCGAAAATATTAGCAAATGTTTATAAAGCTATTTACCCTATGTGCTAAATCAGTGAGACATGGAACGACTTTCCATGTCTCACTGACTTTAGCAAATAGGGTGCATATACATACACATTTTCAAAAGTTAAGATTATATATATATATATATATATATATATATATATATATATATATATGAGAGAGAAAATAAATTACAAATGTAAGGTGAACTGTACAATCAGAATTTATATGTTGACAAACTGAATACTCCAAAAAGTATTTACAAAATTCTTATATCACGGATTTTCCAAGAACCTTATTCTGTTGTTGCAGTTATTAAGTGTTCAATTTCTCGGGCCATGTGTCATTTACTCATCCATATAAAAGTGTTTACGTTATTTTCATCCTTATGAATCGTGTATTTGTTTTTTTTTTTCCACTTTTCGTTCTTCTCTTATCCATTGTCTGTCTGTTTTCTGTTTTATTGATTTTTCCGTGTCTCTCGCTGCTATGGTTATTCTTTCAGTGTTTTGCATTAAGTATTTTTCTAGTTCTTTTTTGATATCATCAACACAGTCTTCTATATAAATCGTTTACGTAGAGTCGGTAAACATTATCCGTCGGATGTATTCCTTTGTGCATGATCATTAGTTTCCTGGTCTTCTGATCGAGTTATCTCAGTTATTTTTAGTCTACTCTATGGACGGTCCAGAATATTTTAATATTGATACTTCCCATGTATTTATGCTATTTATTATGTTTCTGCTATAGCCTAATTAACATCATGACTTTTCGGTATCCTTATAATTAATAATAATCAGACATTTTGCCACGCTTAAATCTTTCTAATTCCCAGTGCCCACCCTTTTAATAGTGACATCGAATAAAAAAAAAATATAACATGTTTCGGTCTTCTAGAGAAAATCCCGTCAGAGAAATACCACTGATGTTTTTTTAGCCTGATCTTAATTCTTTAAATTTTAGTCTGGAATCACCTTTCCTAATTAAGCCAATAATACGCCAATAATAAGCCAATATACTGTTTTTCTCTTGTTTTTCTCTCGATCATATTTTACTGGAAATCAACTCCTCTTTGTGCTACTGCACTACCCCAAAATTTCGAATACACTTGAGAAAATGTTCATTCAAGCTGAAGTATTATGCGCTGTTTGTTTTTCTTATATATATATATATATATATATATATATATATATATATATATATATATATATATATATATATATATACATATATATACATATATATATATGCATATATTCTTACAAATTTGTATTTCTATTAAAGTCATTTTTATTTATTTAAAACGACAATACAACGTGGTAATATACTTGTGTGATTGTGTTAATCTGATAAATATCTAGTTAATTTACATACTATTTTAAGCATTCATTTTAATGAATTCTTTTTTGGAATTTTTGGTCTACATCTATAATGATCCACTTAAATAAACAATTACGTGTAATTCTATATATGAAGATATTGAACATGAATTATACTTGTGTCATATTTACCTAAAAATGTAGTATATTAAACATGTATTGTGTGTATATACTTGCCTGGGTACCCGGCGTTGTTCGGACGTTTGGCAGTGTAAAAGAAAAACGTTTTGGGATGCAAGGAGGTTCGCATCCAAAGCCGTGCGGTGAAGGTGGAAAAGAAGTGTGAACAGTTAATTATACGATGAAAATATTAAGTGTCATGTCCGTAAATTTTATGATGCCAAATATCACGCCATACATGAAATATAGATCTTGCTGCAATAAGTTTCCTTCAATATGATGTTGAGTAAAACCAGCTTCCCAGAAAAAAGTAGAGTGTGCAAACAAATAGCAATTGTCTGATATGACGGGATTTTCCCCGCATTGATCAAACCTTATTCCTTCTTTGAAATAATTAATACTTATCAAGTAATCTCAAGCAGATGTAAAACCTCGATAAGATTAAATCGGAGATAAAGCTTATAATAAGAGCTAACAGTTAATAAAACATGTTAAAAACACTTTGAAAATAAGTTAAAAATTTAATCTGAAAATGGGAACACTGTGATAAGTTGATAGTCATTAATCTGCGGAGTTTCGAAGAAATACTTTCCTTCTCATCAGAGGGTAGGAAGGAGGATCGGATTTAGCATATAAAGGTATTTGATGAAACAAAAAGTAAGTCAAAGATCTTACTTGCTAGCAAAAAGTGAAGCAGAGGGAATATGGTGTGGAAAAAGGTGATTGACGTGACTGGATAGCCCGGTGAAAGGTGAATAATCTAATGACAGAAGAATCTAAAAATATAACTCCAAGTAAGTTAATTGGGTTTCCATTTGCACAATAAAATCCAAGGAAATCATGTTATTGGAAGATGGTCCAACATAATGCAACACCCCGACATCCATGGAATAATTAACAAATATGTACAAAGAATAAAAAAGGAAAAGGTCCAATAATATTAATAAAAGAAAAATGAGATGTGCTTTTCACACGACTATCGAGACATATTAAGAAAGATCAGGGAAGAAGAGGAGGAAGAAAAATGGTGATATAATTAAATATAAGATAGAAAAACAAATATCAAAATGACCCAGACACAAAGGATGTTAAAAGCTGCGAAGAAAATATAGGGCAAAAACTATATATAGGGCAACAAAATTGTCAACTGAAATGTACAGGTTATTACTTAAGAAAATGTCAGCAATAGTTGTTAAAATAAACTAAATGGAATAAATAAATAAATAAATTCATAAATATAAAGCAAAAAAAAATTAATAAATTGATAATAAAGTATGAAAATAAAAAATAAAAATTTTAAATCTTAAAGGGTAAGGATGACCGGCATCTGCAAATTCAATATAAAGCAAGTAAGTATCTAAGTAAATGCATATAGTAAAATATAAGTAAATATACATGCAGGATGTAAATGTGTGGGTAGATAGGACTATCGAAAGATTAAGACGAAAATTGCGAATAAAAAATTGCAGATAAAAAATTGCAGATACAAACAGGCGAAACAAAGAAGAAATAAAGAAGTAACATAAAGGATTATTGTGTTGTAAAGTATCAACAAATTATGCAGAAAAAACGCTAAAACTACAGAAGAATTATATATCTATCTGAAAGGTTAAAGTAATAACTATGTAACTTCAAAATTACCATAATTAAATTTGGAGTTGTGTTTAGAGAAATGGGTCAGCTCGTTTTTAGAATTTATTATATTTTAACTTTGAGGGAAAGTAATTATAGTTATAGCTTCGGTTAGTCAGGGCGACATGACTTAGAGCCTTAAGTATAAGACTTATTTTTATGATAGTCTATTTGATTGCGAACGGGGGTATTGTAAGAGTTAAGTTTTTTTAATTAAAGTGGTTAGCGAAGTTTCTTGGTAATTATTAGAATTATGATGTTTAAGGAAGAAATGGTGGTTAATATTCTTTTCTTAATTAATGTAAAAGTAGTGCCGATATATGTATGTACTTTATTAAAAGCTCGAGATCTGATACTATTATTAATTTGCTGATTGGTAAGAGTTAAATAGTTTGAATTTTGTTCATAGTGTTCAACAAATTCTGGGACAATGATTGTATGAGGACTATTTTGGAGGGGATAATGAGGGTTATTAGTGTTAGGATGGCTGTTAGCAGAAATATTCTTCTTCTTCTACTTCTTCTTCTTCTTCTTCTTCTTATTATTATTATTATTATTATTATTATTGCTAGTTGTATGACTGTTGATGGAGGGGTTGCTCGGGTGGTATATTGGATTAATAACAATATCAGATGGGGGATGGGAAGAAGGATAACTTGAAGACGAAATATTAGTGTCATTTATGTTAAGTAAGAGGATAGTAAGTGTGCATGAATATATAACATCTTTATGAGTGCAATAATTATTTAGTGGGCAAGATTGTGGTTATTACACTTACAGTTTGTTTTGGGTTTAATTGGGAAAGGGATTTTTTGGGCTGATTTATTTTTTTGTTATAAGATGTAAAGATTCTTTGTGCTTAATCAGGCATTGTTGAATACAAAATCCTGATTGAGTTTTATTTATTGGAAATATAATTACATCTGTGGGGGTATTTGAAAGAGTTTTGTACAATGTTGAAGAATTCCTTAGGTGTATTAGTTTTGACATTTACGCAAAATCGAGGATTATACCAAACATTTTTCTCCTGATGCGACTAGGTTTGTTAGATGTATTGCGATCAGTATTTTTGTTTGTATTATATATGCAGACTGGTTCATGGTTATTGATAGCAGCAGATCTTGTTATTTGAACTGGTTTCTTACGAGTCATATTCTGTGTGATTACAGATTAAAGGAAGTCTGCAGAAGGAGAATAATGGCTGTATCTAATCTTTTCCTGATGCCCTGCGTCCCTTGTGTCATTATTGAAGAAAGTGGCATTTTGATTAAAAGAGTTTTTATCAGCAGAAAGAGCAGAAATTATTCTAGAGACGGATGGTAATATAGATTTTATAATTGAGTTGCTTTGGTTAGAATATTTATGGACGTATAAAAGGGTAAGGTTAGGTTTATGATATGGGCTATGAGTTTCGGTGTTAAGATTAAGTGTAACATTTAGAAAAATTAGAAGTTTTATTGTTTGGTTCGATAATTATAGGTAGACCGAAGTTATTAAAGAAGTTATGTAATTTTTTAATTGTTTTATTGTACTCTCTTTACCTAGCTGTTGTAGTAAAAAGGACATCAGCTTTGTAAAGGCCACCTTAGATATGTTTAAAGTGGTAATTATGTTCATTCAGTGAGAAGAGTCCCACTAAATCGGTAGCTTCTTCATAGCCAGAAGAAACAATCATATGTCAAAATTATCAGGGGTGTACTTTCTAGTCCAAAGCTATTTTCTAAACTCCGGAGGTTAACGACTATCCACTTATCAAGGGTTTCCTTTTCAGATAAAGTATGTTTAAATTTTTTTTAAAGTGTTCTAATATGTTTTCTTAACTGTTTGCTCATATATATATATATATATATATATATATATATATATATATATATATATATATATGTTTGCGTGTGAGCAAATAGTTAATAAAACATGTTAAACCACTTTGAAAATATATATTTAAATAAGTAGGTAGTCAACAACAATGTGTATTTTTAAGATTATTTTATTATCCCGTGTCTTGGTTTTTCATTGAGCATCATGTCTTGATCATTGTAATAATGTTTTTAAATCATTGAACTCCTTTTTAACGCGTTTCAGACGTTTTGGGAAGCGTCCTCGTCAGAAATTATTTTCAAATGTCTTCGAGATGTAAAAATATCATTTTCGTAGTTCATTTGAAGTGTTTCCAAGGGGGGCGTGTAAGTGTCTACTATTCATAGGAATGTTCAATTTTTATTACTCTTTTATTGTCGTAGCCGCCGACCTTGGCTGTGGTCACTCCTGTGTTGTGTTTCTTACTCTCACTCTCTCTTTCTGCTTGTGTTTTTTTCCTTTAGCGTAGTGTATGTGTGTGTGTTTTCTTTTATTGGTTTGAGAATGTGTGTACTTTTTTGTAGTATTATGAGGTTATTTTCTTCCCTAGGAAGGTGACTGTGATCCAAGGACGTTACTAATGTGTATATGTGGGAAGGGGGAGATAACCAGCTCTTCTAAAATAAGGAAACAGGGGTGCTTTCATTCTTTTTTGATATTCATGTTTTGGATTTTTGGAGTTATGTATTGTGATTTTTCGTCTCAGTGTTTTCGGGTATTCTTTATATTATGTTTGTTTAGATAGAGGGGTGTATTTAAAAATCACGAGGTTGTCTCCTCAGCAACCGACAAGGCTAACATGCTTGCCAGTCGGTTTGCCTCTAACTCCACACTGGCCCCTTCCAACCACCCCCTACCTGACTTTCCTATGCGGACAGACGCCACACTAGACGATCTGAAAACCACCCCTGCTCACGTGCATGCTATCATAAAAAAACCTTGACACCTCAAAATCATGTGGACCCGATCTTATCCCAGCTGCGCTATTAAAAAAGTACTCAGCCGAAGTAGCTCCAGTTCTCTCCAGACTCGACACCAAATGTCTTAATGAAGCTTGCTTTCCGGGCTGTTGGAAAACTGCTTCTGTTGTACCAGTATTCAAGAATTCTGGCGAAAGGACAGACCCATCAAATTATCGCCCCATTAGCCTCCTCACACTTTTTGCCAAAATATTTGAGACCATAATTAACCATGCTCTAGTCTATCATCTTACAGATGCTAAACTACTGACTGACAAACAATATGGATTTAGACAAGCCCGTTCGACAGCAGACATCCTCACTGTTATCTCTGAACGTATATACCATTCACTGGACAACGCGGGGGAAGGCAGAGCGGTAGCTCTAGATATATCTAAGGCTTTTGACAGGGTATGGCATGAGGGTCTCCTCAGTAAAATCAGATCATACGGTATCACTGGTAGAATACTTAACATAATTAAATCCTTCTTAGAAAAGAGAAAAATCCAGGTAGTCCTCGACGGTCGCACATCTAAACAATATGATATAAATGCGGGAGTGTCCCAGGGTTCTATCCTTGGACCTTTATTGTTCCTGATATTCATAAATGACCTCCCCGACAACATTGCCTCTGAGATGGGTATATATGCTGATGACACTACACTCTATGGCAGACACGACAGGAAGACGAATGAACACATTTCTAAAGAAATGGCAGAAACACTAGAGGAAGACCTCCAATCTGTAGTGGAATGGGGACAAAAGTGGTTGGTCGCGTTCAATGCTGCCAAGACTAAACTAGTTTCATTCAATAATTACAAGAAACCCTCTCTACCACCCATAGCAATGGCCAACGACTCTTTATCTGAGAGTCCATCTTTCAAACTCCTTGGCGTAACGTTCACAGGAAATATGAGTTGAAACAATTACATTGAAGGCATTGCCAGGACCGCTGCAAGAAAGGTAGGCTCTCTCTACCGTGCTAGAAAACTACTAACACCCGAAAGTATCCTGTACCTCTATAAGGCAACCATTCGCCCATGTATGGAGTATTGCTGCCACATCTGGGCTGGTGCAACTGCTACTAGTCTCTCGCTCCTTGACAAGGTTCAAAAGAGAGTCACAAACCTGATAGGCCCTGAACTGGCATCTAAGCTTCAGCCTCTGTCCCATCGACGAAATGTTGCATCCCTCTGCCTTTTCTACAACTATTTTAGTGGTGAATGCTCTGACGAACTGCAATCACTTGTGCCCCCACGACGCGAGCACCCTCGACAAACCCGACAGGCTACTAGATCCCACCCCCACACTGTAGAGATCCCTAGATGTAAAAGATCTTTTTACTCCAATAGTTTCTTCCCCAGAACCGCAAAACTCTGGAATTCCATTCCCGGTCCCTGCTTCCCCAACTGTACTGACATGCATAAGTTCAAGTGTAACGTGAACCGACACATTGCTGCCCAAATCCCTACATAGTACCCCAGTAGTTGTTTCCCCTGATAGTAGCCCCCTACACCAAAGTGGCAATTTGCCTTGTTTGGGGTGAAAATGTACAAAAAAAAAATATGTATAGGGGATTTTTAATGTTTCTATTTATTTGTCTCCCCATGTGGGTATGGCCAGACCCAGGATCGGTTTCTAGTGTGGGGAAGATCTTGTTTCCCAGAGGGGAGGGGCCAATTGGAGGGGTATAGGTATGGGACGGGGATATTAGAAGGGATGATAGGTGTCTTAGTCATGCACTGACTGAGGAGGGAGCGAGGTGTCGGAACATATATTATACTATATTTCTAGGTGTTTCCTAGTGTGTTGGTTTCAAGGTTAAGTAGGGGTGGTATTGTTCAGTGTGTTGTATTAGAGATAGGGGTGTTATGTCTTTGTGTGGTTTTATGCGCGCGTGTGTGTTTTTTAATGTGTCGGTTCTGATTTATGTGTGCCTGTGTATATGTGTATGTATGCGAGTGTGCCATGCATTTCATGTTTTTGTGTGTTGCTATTAGGCTCTGTTCAGTTCAGGAGTGAACCTTGTGATAGAGTTTTTTTCCTGTGTAAATAAAAATAATTGTCTGTTTGGAAGATTGGCATTATTTTGAAGCTGTTTCCACTGCATGTGTTTAGGTGTTTTGAAACATAGAAGTGTCTGTGATCTGCAATTTTGATGTTGCTCTTATGTAAGGCTACCCTATTGCTTAAATTGTTGATGGCGCATATGTTGGATTTGTTGCATGATGCGCATCTTAGTGTATATACTACATTTCTGGAGGTGCAATTTAGATCCTTTTTTTATTTTGAATGTTTGTGCTGGGTTTTTTAATGTGTATATGTTTCTTTCTATTAGTATGTCACATACTCCACATCGCGGTTTGTTGAATTTAGTAACCCCTTTTGTAGTGTGTTGAACGAGTTTTTAGGAAGTTAGGATATATATATATATATATATATATATATATATATATATTCTTGCTAGAGATATATAGTTAGAAACAATTAGTATTTATCGGAATTACAGACTTCGAGTCAAAATAGGCCTTGATGAATATATATATATATATATATATATATATATATATACATCTACATATATATATATATATATATATAATCAACTCAAATGAGGTTAAAACTGATGACACCTCTAACAAAATACGGTAACGTGCTTGCCGTTATGGTCATTTTTAAAATGGACCTTATAATGAGAATATAGATCGTATTTTGTGCACCCACATTAACTCGCGCAAAAAACAAACATTTGCAAACATATCTCCAATGCTATCTGTAAAAAATATGCTATAACGCCCAATATAAGGAAATTACTTAAACTCTGGATTTTTTTAATACTAAAATACCATTAAATATTGCGCTTAGAGGAATATTAGATCTTATTAACCTTAGATTTTTTACAAATTAACGCTTAAAATAACATAAAATAAATGTTATTTTATTCACACCTTTGTTATCATCAAATATATTTTAATCTTTTTTACAATACATAAAACTCACAGCTAATATTATGACTCATCAAATGTCTTTTAATTTTCGTTTGCATAAAGCTACACTAGTAGTAATAATTTACAAAATATATATAAAAATCACAATAACATAATTATAAATGTAAACTTGAATCAAACTAAAATATTGTTTGAAACATCAAAAATGAAATCTTATAAACACCAGAAAATGTACACTTAAAAACAATAGTCTAACTACACCTCTTATTTATCAAGCTGATAAAAAATCTAATCAGGATGCTTATATAAATTTATACTATACTACCATATCAGAATATATATATATATATATATATATATATATATATATATATATATATATATATACATATATATTGACTGAAAATATCCATTCTGGTATAAAACTAACAAGCGTAAAACTTCACTGAAGATATATTACTAATAACTTATTAAAAATAAAATTTAACAACTAGTTAAATTAGGAAAAACCGTCTATCCTGTGGTTTTCCTGCCTAAAACTTTTTCATCTCTCTTACCTTCGTACTTTTTCTCGTATTGTTTTTTTTTTACATTACCTTTATATGTGTGTCTTTTTATTAATTGTCTATTTTATTTTAATATTTTTTTAATTATATAATATGACAAGAGAGGGTACCGACATTGTCGGGATTAGGTAGTCGGTATGATAAGAATAATGTAGCAACTGCAACCCCTAATGAATAAATGGACTTTTGTTTGAATCAAAATAGCATTGAGTGCCCGTGCGACCACAAATAAATAAATGAATAAATAAAATAATATTTTTAAAAAAAAGCTGCAGTAGGGAGGCTCGGATCTGCCCTTTATTCGTTGTTTTGGTCTCTCTAAGTGTTTTCCTTTAAAACGCCATCACAGTTTAGAGATTTTTTCATTTAATTAAAACGTTTATATATTTTAAAATAATTTAGATCTATTAAGCTGCACTCGCTTACTAACATAGTATAATTTTATGGTAGTATATATTTTAATTAACGCAAATTTTTATTTGTTCATTTATGTTTATATTTGTTCTATTTTAGGCATTCAGTACATATATGTCTTGGTTTTGTGTGCAAGTGTATTCATTTATATATGTATATATACATATATATGTATATATATATATATTTATTTATATACAAACATATATTTACACACTAAACCAAAACATATATGTGCAGAGTGTCTATAATACTTTGTGTGTGTGCATGTGGGTGTTTGTTATGCGTTTGTGTATTAATGCATATTAATTAATGTGAGAATTAACGTATATATATATATATATATATACGAATATATTACGTCTATAGTCAACTGTTTTCCTAGATACATTCAACCACCATATAATTTTCCCACGCCCACAGTGTTCCTTAAGAATGCAGCAGTCATAATATAATCTAATTCAATTCAATTTATTGTTTACAATTTTTAATTCGTACCTTAATTATAAATTATTAATGTTAGTCTTACCATGTATACTTTTTTATATTCCTATCATATTTTCGATCAAACTATTATTTTCTTAATATGATACACTATAGTACGTTAATTGTTTAAAACTAAATCTTATTCGAATATTTTAACCCCTAGTTTTCATTAGTTATAATGAAGTAAATAAAAAGAAATATATTATTTTATATTTTTTCTAGACAAACTAGTAATAAAATATAACTTTTCGAATAAATACATTAATAAGCAAGTAATATAATTCCGATCGCTGGTACCCGTGTTATTTTCCCATTATTATTTTACACGTTACATGTTAGTTTAATCCAGCAGGTTTTGACTGTTTACATGTTAATTTGTTTTTTTTTTTTCTCTTATGAGAAGAATGGTATTAGCATGCAGTAGTTTTAGCGAAGCTATGAATTTTTGCTACTGGAATTAATCAGTTGCATTACATGTAAACAACGTATATATGACAAAAAGGATAGAGTAAAGCATTCATAAATTAAAAAAAAGAATTAAAAACTGAAAAAAATAAAAAAAAAAGTCATATAAAAAGGTATACAGTGACTGCGTTGTTAAAAAAGCAATTTTTTTCTGAAGATCCGCAGTAATATTGTTAACAAACCTATTAATTTAAGCATGCCAAATGTGAATGATCAAATTTTTTCATAGAGGATATTCAGTTCGTAAGCGATCGAGTAAGAAAACAATAAAACACGATAGAGCTTATGGAACTAGAAATGAGGCAACTGATATAAGAAGCTTCGATTTCCAGCAATAAATTGCAATGCCGGTAAAAGTATCAGTTCAAACAGTCAAATGAAAACATCATAATCGGGACCCAGATAAATTCACACTGAAATAATTGGGATATGAGCTAAAGACTGAAGAACGAATCAAATAACTAGAATTTACTATTTCAATACAAAAATAAGGAGCAGGAAACGTGATTTCGAGGACTTATATGGGCGTTAATATAGAGACACTCTTAATAACAATACCGATAATACCAATGAATTAATGGAAATCATACTATTGTTATCAATGATAATAATATTGCAAATGCTAATGTTAATGCTAATAATACTAATACTACTACTACTACTACTACTACTACTACTACTACTACTACTAATAATAATAATAATAATAATAATAATAAACTTGTACAAGAAAACTTCTATAACCAAAATTATATATAGGAGACCTAATAATAGGCATAGATATATGGGCAGTATCACTAAGAAGATACTCAGGTGTTTCAAAGAATGGAACAAATAAGAACTGAAACACCTCGATCAGAAGACCAGGGAATTCCTGGCCATGCACAATGCATTAAACATAGGCACCGCCAAAACTGGGGGGGCAGGTCAGTACTTTTTGACGGACCGTCTTTTTAAAAATCTACCAAAAATCAGGTAATTATCCGATCAATACGAAATTTTCAGCGATTATTAGGAGAAGAATGAACTTTATAACAGTGTACTTATTTTTCATAAACGATATTTATATATATATTTTTTTTTGCTTACAAAACCCCCCCTTGTTTTGAAGTGGGAACAAATATGCTTAAAATAATCATCTGAAACTGAACAAAACATATTGTGTTGTTGTAAGGGACAGAATTATAGATTAAAAAAAAAAAAAAAAAAATTGTTTGCATACCTTATTTTGACGTCTGAATATCAGAACTTCGATTGTGTTTAATTATCCCGCTTTTGAGTTTTGAAGTGTGAAATTCGGTGAATATGTTAAGTAAAATAATTAATTTAAGTTAAGCAAAACAAAAAAAAAAATTTTTTTATATTTATACGAAAAAAGCCATTTTAAAATTTTTGATAAATAAATTAACAATTTTTTTTTAGCGAGCCGAATAATGCATGACCATTATTAAACAGAGCATGCTTTGAATAATCGATACAAAAAAAAAAATCGATAAATATTGTGCCCTTTGTGTTAAAAATAGCATCATTTTTTTCGATCTCGTTTGAAAACGTTTGCCGCCTTTCGACTACGGTGGACCAAACGCGCTGAAATAATTTTTTTTTATTCTGCTTTAAATTGCCCCCTCCCCCCATTTTGGGGAGCCTGGCCCCCACACACATACACATTAAAAACCAAACTCATACAAATGGTCACCCATCTGGTACTGGCCAGCCTCAGCTTAATAATACATTGAAATTTTCGTCACTGAAAAATAAGTTTTTTTGGCCTGTTTAGTCTTCCATAGTTTTCGTCTCATCGAAAGAAAACGTAAACAGAGTCGATCTGAACTCTTCGGCGACGCGAAATATCTGGTTACATATATGAATAAGTGGAATTATTTGAAATTCAGGTACTTATATTATAATATTTTTGCATATTCTCTTAGAAAATCATCCTAAATCTTAGTTAGACAATAAATGAATAAATAAATTATTTCAAAAACCCTTTTTTTTTAATATTTAAGTACGTTTTTTGTGCAAGACAAAAAATAACAATTGTTAACTTTTTGGGAAAATTTAACATTTAAAATTGAATTAAAAATAGTAGAAAAAGTTTTACATTATTCTGTTTTCTATATGATAAAATTCAGGGTTTTATCTTTCTGGAAAAAAAAAAGTTACTCAGAAATAATGGATTTTAATAAATGTAATTTAGTTTTAAAAAACAACAACAACTTGATTTTGCGGCCATTTTTGGCGGTGCCTAATTAAACAGAAAGGGCGATTTTGATTGTCTCTATGTGAAAATAAAAGAAGGTGGGAGAGGGCTAGTTTGTATAGAAGACTGTGTGCATGACAGAACAAAATAAATCGAAAATACATAACAATAAAAACGGAAAGCGTAAGCATGTCAGAGATAAACATTGAGAAAATCGACAAAACAGAAAACAGAGAGTTAAAGAATCAGACGAGAAAAGAAAAAAAACGGGAAAAACGACTTTATGGAAGATTCATAAGAATGACAAAAGATGTGATTAACGAAAATACTTGAACATAGATGTGAAAAGTACATACGCCACCAAAACTTAATCCCTAATAACCGCAGCACAAGATATCTCGATAAGAATCATCCACAACAAATCAAACATCCGTAAAACACAAGCAACAGTAAATGAAAACTCTGTTGACAAGAGACGAAACGATAAACAATATAGTAAGTTAATGTAGAAAACTGCCCCTAAATGATAACAAGAACAGACACGACCAAGTGGGAAGGAAATCACTCTGGGAATAATGCAAACAACTGCGTCTGGATCGCACATACAAGTGGTCCAAACATAAGCCGCAACACTACTTGACGAGAATCACAAAATCATATGGGACATGGACATACAGACTGATAAACCCATTCGAGCCAGAAGACCAGATATCGTAACATTAAGCAAGAAAGAAGAATCCTGACAAATCGTAGATTTGCTGTTTTCGCTGACCATCAGATGAATATAAAAGAAAAGGAGACATGGAGCTAGCCAGAGAGATAACAGGGATATGGAAGAAAAACAGCTGAAATACTAAGGAAACCCTTGAGTGGGGAAACTAACACCCACTAACCTAAAGTCTAGACCAGACAAACTGCCACAGAGAAAAAGCATGAAGCGCTACATGGAACATAGAAAATTGAAGCTGCATACCTATAATTCTCATCACCCCACTGCTATACCCCTATTTCAAGACCACGGTCTCCTCAACCCTCCCCCTCCCCAAAAAGTGTGAAAACAAAGCCAAGAAGTCAAAGAGGAAAGAAATACCGCGGAGTAGGCACTGACCAGATTGTACAAATGCGAATAAAACTGACACATTTGAGAGGCTTAGTGTCACTCAAATTCCAGTAAAGACTAATACCCAACGAGTGACAACATATTAACACACTGAACCAGCATTTTCCTTTAAACTACGAACTTGTTAAGCATAAGATGATCCAGCTGGACTTTCCAGACACTTTTCTTAATGAAACGAGTTCGATGAAGGAACTTTGTGTGTGTGGGTGTGTGGGTATGTGTGTCTGTCATAACTATTATCACATTTTGTAACCACCGATCGTTATTTCTTTACTATAAAAAGTGGTTTCATATTTCTAAGAAAAGGCTTAGATATTTCTGCTTCCCTTAATTCAACTCGTTTCTCTCGCTTTTCAAGCCAGTGGCAAGCTTCTGCTTCTCACAGTTTTTGTCTTACAACACCAATATTTTTAAAAAAAACCCAACAAGCACTGCTTCGCGATTATAAGCATTCGTTTAGTTAGTGATATACATTTAGTAGGTTGTTCCTTTGTCTCAACTGATCTCCACAAAATCTTTCGATAAAGACAACTGCATACAACTTCTATATGTTAAAGTGTACTGTCCGGGAGGAAATAATAAATTGCATCTAATTTAAGCAGTGGTTATTCAAACATCCATTGGATTTGCTACTGAAATACTTGGAACGGATAATACATTTGAGATTCTTCTTCTTTTGTTTATATATATATATATATATGTATATATATATATATAGGTTAACATGAACATGCTATTACATATATTTTATACCTTATAAGATTTTTACTTATACTGTTTCATCAATGTTTACATTAAAAACTACTTGACAATAACAAATAAGTAATTCAAATAAAGGTTTCTGTATTGAATAAATAAAGTAAAATTAAGAATTTAAGAAAACAATTTAAAAAAATCACCCAACAATCACATCAGCAAATTTTGCTGCATTGAAAAAATAAAGTAAAATAAAGAATCAAAGAAAACAATAAAAAAAAATCACCCAACAATCTTATCAGCTAATTTTATTCTCGTTTTTATTGTAAATAAGTGTCTGATGAAATGCTCAGTTTCCTAATAGTCTTTTTATTAGAGATCTGCTCTCGGAGAGGGAGATTTTAACAATTTGTAAAATAGCATTAATTGATTAATTAAAGATAGCGGTAATCACTTCTAAGGTTATCTACCGCACGATATACCGATAACGAACGTAATAGTTATTTTTTCCTCATATAAACAAAATGTTGGTCAGTGCTAAAATGTATTATCCTTTGGAAATTCCAGGTGCTATACAAGCGATCCGCTTATTTACAAAAAATGTTAGTCTTCCCTTAATCCTCTTTTTCTCACTTACCTTAATCAGTGCAACTCAGGACGAGTAAGGTTCGATTGTGCTACAGTGGCCCCTTAAATCTCACACTCAGCGGTATTTAAAGGTTGCAATAGTCTCAGGGGAATGATTGGAGGCAATAATAAACAAAAACTTATATACCCGCAAGATAAAAGTAATATAGCCTGAAACAGACGCAACTCCGTTTACACAAACTTCTAGTTTCGGTTTAGTTCTGTTTTTATTATATAGAAAAATCGGAATTAATTATATATAATCACAAGATTTTCAGTCAACTTAAAAAATATTTTGATTAAGTATATCATTCTTCTTATTCATTCCCGGGTAAATTCGTTTGAGTGTTCCTGACTGTTAAGTAATACATCTTAGCAAACACTTTTCATAGATCAAATAAGAAACACGTGTATTGTAAAAAAAAATTCAATCAAGCATGTGTTTTATCAGTGGAGGCTGCGGTGTCTTTAAGATTCCAGTGGACATATTACGTCACACATACGCAGGAAAAGAAAGATGAATTGATATAACATTGTAGATGTCTCTCCTATAGATTCGCAGAAACCGTTTCCTGTGTTTATATGTCTCCTATATTAACAAAGATCTGTTTGACTTGGTGTACGTTTCTTCCTCCTGAGAGGCTATCTACTCTTCAGTGAGATAAAAGCGAAACATATGCTTTCTCTTTCTGTCATTGTGCACTATTTGTTGGAATTATAATTCATTATGGTAAACTCTTGCGCTATTTATGATTGATAAAATCGATAAATAATGGAATAGTTGGTTTTCAGAAAGTGATTACATGTTTAATATTATCAATACAAGATTAGATATGTGATTCAGAATTCTCATAATTTAATGTAATATTCAGAGTAGTTGATTTGTTATAAATAGATATTTTAATTCGATCTGTTTTTTAGTGGTGTTAATAATAAATTATACGTTCATAAATAACTATTAGGAATTTATAATATACGAATATAAATTTTAAATATTTTAATAACCATCTCTTACAAACTACTGCTTACATAAATATCTAGACAATAAAACTTGTTAGAAAATAGATAAAGAATAACTTGATAAGAATAACACATGGTTATTTATCAAATAAGTAAAGAGGTTAACTATTAATTATGTTTGGGAAAATACCCAAGACATCTATAACAATCTTGAAAGAATTACATATAAGATTTGAGTTTACTTTTCTTTTGGGCCTATTCAGATTTTATATATATATATATATATATATATATATATATATATATATATATATATATATATATATACAAATATATATATATATATACATATATATATATATTTGTATATCTCAGTCATTTTATATACTAAATAAAAATACATTTTGCACGAAAGAGTAGTATATTAAATAAAAATGCCGACGGGAAATAGATTCAAAAGAAACCAGTGTATTGAATAGGAAGATATGAGTTTAATCATATTCTTGGTTTCAAAATTTATTCCAGGAAATTAAAATATTGTACAATAGTTACAATAATTAATAAATGAATAAAGTTAAAATAATTTATAAAACATGTTGTTGTTTATAAGTATTTAGATGCTTTCAACATGTTTCCTGGGTTTAAATGATTATATATTCATTACAAAAAGGCTTATATGTATATATATATATATATATATATATATATATATATACATGTATATATATATATATATATATATATATATATATATATAGGGATACTGGAGATGTTATTTTATTATATAAAGATAACTAGACAAGAACACACACACACCAGACACACACACACACACACACACACACATATATATATATATATATATATATATGTGTGTGTGTGTGTTTATGTGTGTGCGTATACTGCACATTTCTATACACATTGCCATGCTATTTCTTTGTACCTAATCAATTAAATATTGATTAATGCTTCTATTTCAGTAAGTGTATTAGTATACATTTATCAATGTAGTACTTTTGCTAATATAATGGTAAATATATTTTGAAATTCTGAGAAATATTTTCATTTATTGATTAAATTATTGGTTTAATTAATAGTTATTAGTAGAGAAAATACTATAGGCCTTACGTTTAAATATTACTTCGCTTGAACATCTCTCGTTTTACGCGTAACTGACAAAAATAAAATTTATAGAAAGCGTTATGAGCTTAAAAAAATAAGGTTTATTTTATTTTAGTAAAATTCTGGGTATTTGATTAATATTTTTAAGAATTATTCTTGACGAATAGACAAATGGGTATTATTCTAGCTTTTATTTTTTTATTTACTATTTATACGAATATAGTTTCATTTAAGGAGCAATATTATAATAGCATCACTTGTTATTTATCAACGAAATTCTCGCAGTCTTTCTGTAATTATCTGTATTCCTACAGTTTTAGAAATATAATAACAATGCAATTAAGATATAATGACTCGCAAATTTTTACTCCTGTCATTTGTGTTTCACGTGTTTTACGGTCAGTACTCAGTGGCCATAGCAAATGTTTTTTATTTACAGACTGTAAGAAAAAAATACTAAATTCTTAAGTACCTTATGCCATAAAACCAAAAGATGGGATAGATAGAGAGAAAGGAAATTGAAATAGAAGATGTCTTATTATCTTCAAAAACCTCACTTGTCTTCTCACCGAGTTATGACTCCCACCCAGGTTACATTCTAACTTTAGAAACGAAATAGGAAAATGTTTTTGATAGAAATATCAGTTTTCGACGGTAATTATTGGCCTGAAGACGTAATCCCCCAACACAGGTGATTACAGAAACATGTATGCACATATGTAGCCATTAATGTTTGTATAAATACATTTTATATACCTGCTCTGTTCACTCATTGAGCACTCTTTGGTAGACACATGTTGTTTCATTGGATGTACTTCTAGGAAACTAAACTCTACTGGATATATATATATATATATATATATATATATATATATATATATATATATATATGTGTATATATGTATATATATATATATATATATATATATATACTTCCATAATTCACATATAAACTATTGCTAACGTTTACATTGTTGATGCATGTCTCTTTTAGGAGGGTGTTATTTTACAAAAGCGCCAGACTTATCTTAGCTCGAAAGCCCCTCGAGCGTAAGAATTAATGAGTGTACGGAAGTCAATGTAGTATTAATCGTTAATAGTCGAACTCTGGTAAATTAGATTACGACTCGTCTAATTACTGTTGACGTTGGACTTAAAAACAATTATATTATAGTCAATTGAAAAGAAGGAACACGGTGTTATTTTCCACAGGCGTACATATCAAAGAAAGAAGCTTTGTCCATGAAATCTAGGTTTAGGTTTAAGCACATATAGAAAGTGAGGGAATGTTTAATAGTAATTTCAGAAAGACGAGTGTTTCTCGTAAAAGAGGGCCTAGAAGAATCATAGATTGGAAACAAGATGAGCACTTTCCATGAAAATAACGATAAAGTAGAGACAGACTCGCAACATCTATTCTAAGAAAAGTGTTGAAGTCTATTTTGAACTCTGTCAAGGCCGCACTTGCTCAGATGTTGTAACAGTACACCATTATTAAACGGGCTTGGCTTTTATACACGTAGATAATTGGATAAGCAGTGAGATATCTATTGAAGCAGTGTAACGATTTTTCACTTTTTTCATCAGCCTTGGTAACGGATTTTATGTACTTGTTCCATCCTAAACCAGGAGTAAAGGTCTGACACAGAAACCTGCCAAAACATGGAGTCTCCCCAACAAGAGAGGCAATAATTTATTTTGATGCAAAATTTGGAGCAGAACGTTGACAATTTAAATATAAAAAAAATGTTTCATGCATTAAAGGCTACCAACCACCCATTTCCCAGTTGCCGCACGTGATTAACGTCCCGGGATAAATAGATAGAGAGAACTTGGTTGTTTAGACTTTTTAGATGACAGTGTTATCAGCATAAATATCCACGAAAAAAATGAGTATGCGATTTTGAAGATCATTGATTTAGATCAGGGAGAGAATTGGCCCCAGGATGGATCCCTGAGGGATTCTAGCATTGATACTGTGAGCTTCTCATTTCTGCCCATCAACCACTACTCTTATGAACGTATTAGTGAGAAATGTTTTAGTAATTGCAAATACATATCCAGCTGTATATTGGGATTTTGTGAAGCATATATTTATAAGAGTCACTTATCAATAGCCTATGATATATAAAGAACACTTGCTCTAGAACAGAAACCTCCGATTAGAAATCTGCTAACCCTATGAAGTATTACGTTTAGCACATCTGCTGTAGATCAAGCAGAATAGAAACCATATTGCATGTCACTGATGAGGTTATTTTTGCTGAGATGTTTACTGCTTCTATATTCAACACGATTGTTTTAATAAATCGGCTTTTGTCCTAAGCAAGTTTTCTATTTGTTTTGTTTTTTATTTACTTTGAATTTCTTTCTTTTTATAAAATTTAATTTCTTATTTCTTTAGACATATTTTTATTAATATGATAAATGTATATTTTTGAGATAAACAATGATAATTGTTTCTGTATTATTTTGGCTATTATTCTCACCTTGGTTTTTTAAACATCTTTCGGTCTGACCATCTTTAGACGTAATCACACTGGGTGTTATTTATGAATAGTGAAAAATGCTTTCTTACTTTCTTTTTATTTTTGCTTTTCAAACGACCATGACCATTAGAAATTCAAAAAGCGAATAACGCAAAGTCTATTTTTTTGTCTTTTCTTTTTTTTTTTTAAATAAATTCGCGTCTTATTCGTGATACGGTGAGTGTATCATTTTGGAGATGAGTATTGATAATTATTTTTGTTTATTTGAAAGATTATTCTCATCTTTGTTTTAATTTTACAACGTTTCGACCGACGCAACCTCAATCCTCATCTCAAAAATATACTTCCATCTCATCAGTAAAACAGAATCGACCCGGATTTATTAACAAAAAGAACAAAACTTGGCGCGATTTGCATTTTTAATTTCTAATGGCTATGTTGATTGAAAAGCAAAAAAAAAAAAAAAGAACAAAAAAGAACAAAACATAGTTGACTATTCACAGATAATATCCTGTGTGAATACACCTGAAGAAAATTGGAGGTTACCTCAGCCGAAACGCTGTGGGAAAAAAACTAAGATGAGAATAGTTTGTTATTAATACGAAATATAACATTTTTATTAATTAATCCGTATTTTTTGTTTAGTCAGCCCTAAGTTTTCTTCACTTGTCTTTTGTCACGCTGTTACTTTTACTCGCCGTATTAAACTAAACAAAAATCATATTTTGTCGCTAATCTTCTTTACCACGTTTTTCTTTTGGCGGGAAGCGCTATTCCTTCCAGTCAATACTTTTCCTCTTTCACAACTCGTTTAGTAAATATCTTTTTTTTCTTTAACCGGCTTTTAATTTTTCTTGACTACATTTGTTATTTCTTCTATTCTATGTCTTAAACAAAGAGCTTTGTTTTATTTCTTTTTTTTAATTCAACTTTCTTTTTTTCGCTTTTATTTAAATTTTCCGTCTTTAACTGGTGGTTGACTTTTTGGTTCCTTTAAATTTTATTATAGAATCATATTTTTACGCAATATTAATAAAATCAAGGTTTTGCTTATCATTCAATTTTTTCATGATTTTTTTTTATTTTCTGTTACTATTTATTTCTGTCAACTGTTGTTTTGGACTTGCATATTTATGCTAACTTTTATTTTCTCCCCTTTATTTTTATTCTTTCGCCTTACAGATGTCCATTGTTGTTTCATAGTTTTCTATCCATGCAGTTTTTCTATCTTACATTGATTTTGACTTTTCTTATATCAAATTTCCTATATGTTTTAACACGCTGGTAGGCATCGAATATTATAATGTTTCTGATAGTTCAGATATGACTTAAATCGCTGATACGGCAAAATATCTTCGCTTCTATGAGAAGCTGTTCGATGATGTAGACAGAAACACTCCTGTAATATAGTTTTACAATTCTCCGAAGCAAATTTTCACTATAAAACAGAAAATAAAACCATCTCTTCTCGTCCGTTTGATATTTCTACAAAGTCTCAGAATTAAACTTGTTTCTAGATTATCAACATTTTTTTCTGTTTCTTCGTTCATATTCACTTTATTCGTTTTACTTGATTAGTCTCTTTCAATAGATTATTATTGCTAACAAATTCAATTATCTCTCTTTTTTTCGTTATATTCGTTTAATTTAATTTTCATTTTTCCATGTCCTCTTTATATTGTGGACATCTTCTTAATTCCTTCACCGTTATTGTGTTTAGCCTTTTCGTATTTGCAAACCCAAGTTTTATTCGTCTATTGACATCTGTTTTACTTAATTATCAGAACATGCATGTACATTCAAACAGATACACACGCAATTTCAATGTCTGCCGAGAACTTAGTAGTGTTAGAATTGTGTCTCTCCGAATTAAAAGAATCAACTGCTTATCTATGCTATAATATAAAAGTCACTTTATATGTGTGTTCATATCGTATAGTTTCCGAAACGGCAGGTCTATCTTTTTCTAATTTTAACCAAAACGAATTTATGTCTGCCACTGCTCTTAGATACGTATTTTATTGAAATATATCCAAAAAGTATTGAAGAGCGAAGAAAATTCAATCATTAAAATAGTTTTATTTTCTTATAGATAAAAAAATACAGGGAAATATTTTAATTTACACCGGTTATGGAATCAATTCTCAGAAAATCAAGGAGGATTCAATTCTCAGCAAATAATTAGTTCTTTAAAAACGGGACTATTGCCATCGGGATGCGTACAATCAGTGTTGCAGTATTCGAGTGGTCCGCTCTTGAAGTCCGGCTGTGCCTTACGATTTCATTATATTTTTTCTTATTAGTGAGTAAAATTTACGATAAAAAGATGTAAATTAAATTCGATGAAAATATAGTTTTTTTTTTGCGTGTTATAACTCTAAATATTAATGAAAAGTGACATTTCCTGGGGAGTCGTATTCAATTCCAGATATCAGCGGGCGTTATATTGTAAAGAATACAGACTGAATTTGATGAATCCCATTATCATTATTATTTTTATCTCTTTATTTTGCAAATTAGTCCACCGTGTGAATTATTCCTGATTGATAAGAAAGCTTATTGCATATTTCATCAAAGAAAATTCTATCATAATATTTAATTCGATGCTATTACTTGTTTGTTGTAATAGAATCTTTTTAGTTGTAATATTTTTTATATATTTTTAAAAGATGCTTTATTAATTATATTTGGATTTAAGTAATATATAATTAATTCATTTTTAATTATTAATAGCTAACAATGTTTAGGTTTACAGCTTAATTGTTCGTGAATTGAGAGTTACTTTGCGTTGTATATTCGCACTGAGGATGTCTTTTATGATTCTCTTAATCCAGCATGTAGTCACTCCTCTTAACAAAGTAGGGCATTCGCTCTAACTTATATAGCATGTTACTAATCCAACCGCCCGGCAATATGTTTCGACTGGGGAAAGCCGCGTATATAGAGTTAGTACTATATATGAATATAAAATGGTAAAAGGGTCGCATAATTACGGAATGTTTCATAAGTTTTTACACGCAATGGAAAAGGAAATAAAACAAACTTAGCTGCAAAATGGTGGAAAGTAATTCGTGGGTTCAGGGGTAAATACCATGCAAACGGTAAATTTGCCCCATGTTTGACTATAAGATTCCTTGTCAGCGACCTCAATTACCTTTGAAAAAACAAATTAGAGTAGTCGGTGTTCTGTAGTAGCGTATCTGGATATTTACCGTTTTTTTTTTCTTATTTTAAAACAAATTATAAAAACAAAGATACAAGACCATTAAATTTTTTTTCATTAAATCGCTATTTAGGTGAAGGTTCAAAATAGTTAACCCTTCTCCTCATAACCGATTTTTTATGCACTAAAATACTTTGTTTCAATAATTATGGTTTAAATAAATATTTATTCCTTATTTAAAGATTTACAGTATATTTTATTTAACTGAAGAAATATTTATTGTTCATACATATATTTTTCCCTTTTTTTTTTACATTGTTAGGTGAAGTTTCAGAATAGTTACCCCCCTCCTAATATTAAGAATGGCTCCCAGCATGATTCTTACAATAGTGCTATCAAAGTTTATTGATTTTTCTTATTTAACAAAAATTATAAAAAAGATACAAGAACATTTTAAACATTTTTTTCGTTAAATCGTTATTTAGGTGAAGGTTTAGAATAGTAAACCCCTCTCCCCTTATTAAGAATGGCATTTTATTATTTCAGCATGATGCTTACATTTTTCTTAATATAAAAAAAGATACAAGAAAATGTTAAGCTTTTTTTAAAATTAAAATGTAAGATCAAAGTTCGGAATGACTTACTTTATACCCAATTAGCCAGCTTACTCAACTATATAACATTGACAATAAATTTGATAGGTATAACCTACCTCACATCATTTTGATTATCGAAAAATCAAAATTTAACTGTACTTCGTAAGATTTACAGAAACACTTCATTTTCTATGCATGTAATACACAAGAATCTGAATATTATAACAGATTACAATGTTTTTATGGGAAAAAAAACTTTTGTACAGAAAATTCAAAGTGTTCTATTTATCTTATCAGGAAGTTGTGATGCATTAATTGAAATCTATATCAATAATTCGACTTAAAAGTATTTGTGAATTTCCAAATCTTCATTGAATAAAATTCAAAAGGAATAGAAAAGTCTATCGCATATGTAAAAGTTGACAGTTGCTGATTTAACTTCATTAAAATCCATCAAAGTCAACTAGGAGCTGCTCAATATTCTGGCTTAAGGGATCATTTAGCAAGGAATGAAGATGGTTGTTGTGGTGTACCAGTTATTCTTCCATCTACATTTACAGGAAGTCCTAGGAATCTACAACAGCTTTATCAAGATGCAATGGTAGTTTTCTGTGACCTATTCATTACTCACACATGTAATCCAAAATGTCCTGAAATATTAAATAACTTGGGATCATCAGAACTTGCACAAAATCGATGTCAGCAATGTCACACAGTTTTTTAAATTCACAATCTGACTCCCAAGAACCTGCTGACTGACAACTATTCTCACTCCAAGCAGCTGATCGACGTCCCTGTAACCGCCTCAATAATCACCAGCACTTCCTGGCAATATCAACTCCATCAGTTACGATCGCATTGACCTTCAATAAAAGTTTAAACTCAAGTTCTTTGTCTGTTCTACTTGCTTCCATACGTTCATTTTTATAAGGAATTTCTTACTGATGTGTTTTAAAAGATTTTAACTACCGTGGAATTTCCACGGGTCCTGCTAGTTTTATTAATTTGCTAGTAATTTCTTACTCATGGATAATCGGCATATGTCTGCATACGGATGAAACTATGGAGGTTGTATACACTATTACTGGAATTATTATATTTTAATGTTTTTTTTTTAAATTACTATACTAGTTAAGACTAATTTTCTATTTATTTAAGGAGTGTAGTGTCATAGATCTTCGGTTATCTTGATATTAAATGCCCGAATCGTCATATGCAAGACCTGTTCTTTACATAATTATCATCCTATAAGCCTTGTTTTAGACGGGATGTGCTTCATGTATATTCAGTAAAATACCGTTCTCATATATATTTTTCTACAGATGTTTTTTGTGACACAATCATTCCAAACATTTCTTGTAAGTAAACATATGGCAGTATTTGTTCTGTAGTAATATTGCTCATGAAAAAATTAGTTTATTTTCTAGGGAAATATGTAAATATTATTAAATATTTTCCACTTTTTAGTTAAATAGCCCGTGCATACAGCAGATCAGAAGTCCAAAATGACGAACATTACAAAAACAAATTATATATGCATATATATATGCATATATATATATATATATATATATATATATATATATATATATATATATATATGATTACAAACGCTCAGTTAGTGCCTTTCCTTTGTTCACTTCAAACGAAGTAGTTGTTGGCTTCTGTGATATAAAAGAGTATCTCATGTAAAATTTGGTGGAATTACTTTTGTTCACATACGTTTATTCTTATGCATTAAGTTGAGTCGTAAACCCGGGGAACATATAACGAGATTACTTTCGTGGTTCTAACAGATTAGGGAATAGAAGAACTAACGTTATTGAAAGGTTACACAAGGAGAATATGCTTACCAATTCAATATCTAATTAATATACGATTTTCTTGCTAAGTCTTTCGAAAACGGTCCTTAAATATGAAAACTTATCCTAGGGCTTTTAAGACAATCTTTCGCGCATTCAAGAACCATGATAATCTCTTGAATTTTTAGGAAGTCGCTCCAAAAAATTCGTCACTCCAATTAATAATATCGTAAAATTTCTGTTGTCGTGACTAAGAAAAGGTCTAATGCGGTTTGCCTTTAAATGAGCAAGGCTATAATGAGGAGGGGAATACTCGACAGTAAGAGAGATCAACCAGCTTACACTTATTGGTAATAAGTAAATTAAATAGGAATACGTACTAGAGTTATGTTCCAATGAATAAATAGATGAACAACTACATATTAGCAAGTAAAACGCGTTGGGAGACAGGTATCGGTTAAGTGATCAAATACTATTGAAGAAGAGCATTGATATAAAAGACGGAGAGTAGTAATATATGATGGGTAACAGGAGAACTCGCGTTTTATAGTCATAGATCTGTAACAAGATTAACAAAGCAAATTTAAACACAAATAAAAGATAAAAATAAAATAAAATATGTCTCTTTTCTCTGATTCAAACTTGCTAGTTTCGACCTGGAATTCATTCTGATCAGTTTTTATTCGCAATTTGTTTTTTTTAATAATAAAAAAAAACACTTTAGAATTTTCAGTTTTCAATGATTTTTTGTATATTTTATTAATTAAATATTTATATCAAATATTTCTAAAAATTATTCTATTACTAAGTTAATTTTATCAACAAACACATATCGTTATTTCATTTCAATAATGGAGTATAGTGGGATGCTCATAATCGTCAGACTGTGACAACATTGCAAAAGAAAAATCAGAGTCAACTTAGGTAAAAGACCGACGACATTTGTATTATTATCATTATTTAAACTTTTAATTTTAATTATCGTTCTCTAATTGCAGGTGTCTTAAAATTTTATTTTTATTCAATATTTTTGGGTGTAAACTGTGGGTAAAAATTAAACTGAGTTATTTCTAAAAAAATAAGATACATATTAAGTGAAATAAATATATAATAATGCAATAAAACAAAAGTCAGTTGTTTATAAAATCAAATAATCCTATATTTCAAATTGTATTTAATAATATCGTCTGCTTCGTCAATGAGTTATTTCTTCATTATTCTCAGTAAGATGTTGACTTTTCTTTGTGTTTGCCTCGGGGCATAGCTGTTTATTTCAGCGTCCATAAACTAATATATATATATATATATATATAATGTAATATATTGTACTAATGTAAAGGCTTGTTGAGTATTGTTCCATTGTATGCAAATTACCTCATTTTCATACATTTATATGAATATATATATACATATGTAAATATCATGTATACATATATATATAAATATATGAATAATATATATATATATATAATATATAATATATGAATAAAATAAACTATAACTATATAAAAAGATATATTAAAAGGAAGTTATTAGTAAATTTATCTAGAAGTTCAAGCCCTAAAAATCAATACTGAACAAAAAAGTGTGCGACAGTAGAAACGACATAAGCTGTAATATATGATGTTCTATTTCATTGGACGAGTTATGCATGCATTTCTAAACGACGAAGTTTACAAGAAATATTAAACAAATTAGCATATCCAGCCACATATATATGTGATCTAAAGATGAGATACAGCACTTAGCAATTTCAGCAATCGCATACTGACCAGGTCCTAAGTCGCTTATCTGAGATGAGCCAAAAAAGCGAGAGGAAAAATAATTAATAATAAGTGTATAAAATTTTGGAAGCAAACTGATCTATTTATTGCAAGAATTTATGTTACTTATAAGCGAATGAGTTATTTAATTTAATGTTTGGAA
The DNA here is from genome assembly GCF_053919585.1 of Euprymna scolopes. Taxonomy (NCBI): domain Eukaryota; kingdom Metazoa; phylum Mollusca; class Cephalopoda; order Sepiida; family Sepiolidae; genus Euprymna; species Euprymna scolopes. The sequence continues at coordinate 119,792,028 of NC_136482.1, read as the reverse complement.
TAAATTATTTTAGAGGTCTAAAGGAATGCACTCAATAATTATTTCTTACAAGAAGATGGTATCTATTTTATTAGTATCTGTTCGCATTATTAGCAAGACTCCTTTTCTCTATAATAAATAAATACAAATCTATACATTGATCTGTAAACAGTTTTGCTATGACAGAAGTAAACGTCGCACAGTTGTTGTTAAAAAATGAATGCCTCCTGTTCCCATGTCTACACGGTGAAGAGCAACAAAGATGATTCTGCTCTGAATATAATGATGATATTTTGTTGGCCAACAGTTATGCATCTAAACAGTTTCCACCATTTCCAATTCAAATCTGTCAACCATGAATAAAGCCTGGATACTCCTGTTGAGATTTTATAGTTGTCGGTAAATGCTTAACCTGTAATACGTCGTTCACTGGTCCGAACAAGTGGAAGTCACACGGTTCCAGGCTGGTACTCCACAGTTTCGGAGACTTCCAGCAAAAAATGTGCCATATCTCCTGTGTTCTTCAATTTTCTGTGTCACCTTGCGTTGTCCTCTTGAAAACGAAGTGTGTTTATTTTTGTTGCTTAGTCCGGTAATGTGGGGATTAGGCTTTATCACTGTTTCTACGTAATTGTCTGAAAACGTGATGGTACGATCAAATAGTACTCAATATCCAAGTTTGAGAAAATTTTATTATGTGAGTTTCTCAATGTTGTAACAGGTATTGAAATTAAGAGTTATTAATGTGTATTTCAATATGAGTGTATGTAGAATTGGAACCCTTAATTACAGGATGGGGCTTAATATTTATACGTTAAGTTTTATTTATTTTTTCATGCTAAAGAAAACACAATTGTTGGTGCGTTTTCGTGTAATAAAGGATGCTTCTTTTAAAAAATATAATTTATTAAACATTTATCAATATATTTTTTTATTAAAGTCTGAGTATACTGAGGTATCCAAAGTAATAGTTCACTATTGTTATATACAAGATTCGTTGAGTTTCAATTTCTTAAGATCGTGCAAGATAACCCCTTATTTGTTGGGCGTGCCTCTTGAAGACGTTAATCAATGTTTATCAAAACTAACGAACTGATCTTAGATTTATAAAATTCTGTTCGAGGAAATAATTGTGCCTGTCAGGTGATGTGATGTATTAAGAAATTTTAGGTAACAATCTTGTTTTTTTACGAATGATTCTTAGTCTAATGTCGTAAAGAGAAAACATAGTATTACCAGAAAATCTTAAGTGAAAAATAGAGACGTCGAACGAGTTGATTAGTTGCAATACAATGAGGTGGAAAAGCCGTGAACAATATAATTACATTTTCGATAAAAAAAAGCCTTGATTATCATATTCACGATCGTACCTGAGCTTTGACTTCTCCCGTGACTAATTGATTTTGCAGCGAGCTAATTTGTTTACCTTTTTTGTTATTATATTATTTTGGTCTTGTGCATATATTTCTTAAAAACATTCTTTGGCATCACGTCATAATAACGACAAATATAATAAATCAGGATTGAGAAAACTTATCTGCGATTATACGATAGTTTTGTATGTTTAATCATCGTCTCATTGTGTTGGCCGAAGTAATCAAATTATATGCATATGATAAGATTGACATCCTCATAATGTGACTATGCACGTGTGTGTTTGTGTGCATATAAATACCAGGCCCATATATGCCAATTCAACTATTTCTGTTTCATACCGAATCCAAATTATGTTTTGAACTTTACTCTATCTAATAAAATTATACATTCGTCCTAGGTTAAATAAAACAGCTTTCTGTTTTCAGTATTATAAATTTCCTTTTAGTTTACTGGTCCCCTCAATTCTGCGAGACACGTTCATAGTTATACTGTGCTTGAAAACATTTTTGAAATAACACTGCACCGTTTTAAAACTATTTCCTATCTCGTATTTATATAAACGAATACACATTTTACGCACTAGCAATCTTGATGCACATGTCTTTCCGTGAGAATGGCCATGCTCAGGAGGTCTGACCTAGATTACTTTCTTGCATTATCTCTTTAATACCTTTCCTTTACTTTTTTAAAATGTTCCACTAAACTTATTTTCATGTGAGCATACTGGATATTTACGTCTACCTCATATTATTCTGAAGTACATCCCATTAACGATGAATTATGTTTCAAGCATAAAAGCTGATATAGTTTTTAAATTACGTTTCTGTTCCCCTCTTTTACACTTATCTTACTTCTACGTACTTTATTTTCCTGCTTTATTTATATTATACAATTTATTTTGTATCAAAATTTATGTTACATACGTAATTTTGATTGTTTGGAATTTTCTCATAAAACCAATTACATTTAAAAATTAATTGAGGGTTACAAAATTAAAGGTTTTTATTTTAAACATTTTCATAAATAATAGATAAGTTTTAGTATAATACTTTCTCGTGTGTATTGTGTCTGCACTTTTACTTTTATGTCGTTTCTGTAATTCACCACAATTAGAACCTCATATAAAAACATATTTTGCAGTTTAACAATAATATCTTTTTACAAAGTAAATCTAAATATTTTTCTCTTAATGGTGGCTTTTTTTCTTATTCTTATTCTAACATGATAATCTGAGCGTCGAACTTAAAGGGCGAACAAGGTTTCCGGGTAATTTCTCTTTCTGTAAGCATTATTGGCTTTACAACATAAAACAATACCTCTTATTCTTTCAATTATATAGACCTCAATTTTTGTTTTCTTCTCTATATTTAAAAATGTAATATATATATATATATTTATATGTATATATATTTATGTGTAGGTATATGTATATATATATGAATATATAGGTATATATATATATGTATATAAATAAAGAATGTAATATTTATATATATACACATATGTGTGTGTAAATATATATATATATATATATATATGTATATAGATAATAGGAAAGTTATAGTTTTCTACAAACAGATACTAATACTTCATGCTGACGTGACCATCAGTGTAGAAGTAGTCATTTCTGTTGGTTGGTATATTCCAAAATAGGTACAACACCATCTTTGACTTCATTTGCTAAGCCTTTACATTTTGGCAAACAAACGGTTGCCGGGAGACATAAGAGAATACATCAATAATAAACACAGTCGGGCGCAGACATACGAGAATCTAGAGTATTGGAACCATTTGAAGTCGTAAACGCTGCATAGACACTAGTTGACTTCCGCTTATTTTTTCTACAATATATATATATATATATATATATATATATATATATATGTATATGTATATATATATATATATATATATGCAGTAGCTATATTTAAGAATCTAAAAGAGCTTTGTTTAAGAGTGTGTATATATTTTCATTTATTTCACGAAGATAAACTGAAAACGTAAAAGGGGAACCCCTTTTCTACATTTATTAAAAATCTAAGGAATAGTGAATACCAAAAACAAAAAAAACGTACATCCTACACAACACATTGCAAGCTTTGTATATCGGAAGTTTTTAATATTATAACCTTATCTCAGAGTTTTTTTTTTACATCATTAATTCTTAAAATGTATTTCTTTCAACCCGCAAACATGGGAAATACAGGTATAGCCAATTTGAAATGACATTACTTTTTCCCATGTACTTAACTTTCGAGTTATTGGATTGTAAGTTTTATATCAAACTGACATGTAATGCCCTATTTACGTGGTATATCTTCTTCTAATTTATTTATTTCCTTGTATACTATCATCCCTTTTTATCTACATCTCCATAGCTCCATTTTTTTAAAATCTTTCCGTGATTTACATTATATTATTACAATTTAGCTAAAATCCAATTTATAGACCTCCAATGCATCCACACACTACCATATTTACCCCCTCTATTTTTAACTTGAAAACTCTCCCGGTGGTGTGTCTTGACACAATTTCCACACTTCGCCATTAAATGTTTCTCCCCTACGTCTTTTATTTTCCACTGATCTACTTTCTTCCACACTATTCTATGAAAACTTTATTTGTTTATTTACGTTTTCCTATATTTAATGATTCCTGATTTCTTACTACCTTAAAAATTTACTTTTATTTTACAATTATTTTCCTGCTTAACTATTTTTATATTAATTTCGATTTTTCCTTCATATCTTAACCTTATGTTTTCAGCTTTAATTCATCGTATTTTTTTCATTTCAAATTCCCCGTCTTTTACAACCTGTTCGAGAACATCATATAAATTTCACCCGACATTATGCTTAACTATATATATATATATATATATATATATATATATATATATATATATATATATATATATATATATATAAGCTTGAACGCGATTCAACTTTGAGTTTTTATATTTTATCAACTTTAACTCTCCTTTTTATATTTTATCATGTTTAACTCTCCTTTTCTTATAATGCTAATTCCTTAATATAACCTTTAATACACACACACACACACATATATATATATATATATATATTTTTATATGAAAACAATAGGAGTGGGAAATGATGTCACAGAACTATATACATATATCGATATAGATTGGCTCATTTATTCAATAAGGGAATAAAATCGATTAGCTGGTTGATTGGAGGGATGTTTATGCCAAGACATTTCGAAGCCTTATGCTGCTCATCAGAAGAGTTAGAGAAGATGCTAGTTAATATATACGTCTAGCCTTGGATTCATTAGGGACGAAATAGATCAAAACAGATTAAAATAAAAGATTATGTTGGTGGGGGGTTCGAATTCTTAATAAAGGAGGAGCGTATTATATACAGTGTCATGTAGAAAGGTGTATAAAGTCTTTATCGTAGTCTTAAATGTATGTAGAATAGTTTTTTAGGTTAAATTTGGGGCTTACCTGGATGTGTGGTGGTTCTAATTTTACATCGTGTAAGGTGTGTATTATCTATGGAGGGGCATTTTTTTACAGAGGGAAGCGAGATGTGAACAGCACTATGAATTACTGTATAATTTTGGGAGGGATACTATGGTGGTGATTAAAGGCGAAAAGGGTGGGAATGGGTGGGTAGATATAAGGCTATAATTCTGGATTTAAAAGTATACAATATGCTAGCTAATATGTTGCAATATTTCTAGGTTTTCTTTTATATAAGGCAAAGGTAGAAATATAGGGTAGCAAGGGAATTGTATTATTAACCGTAATAATATTAACAATAACAACAGTAATAACGACGATGGTAATGACAATAACATGATGATGATAGTAACAATAATAATAGCAATGCCGACGATAATAAAAATAATAATAATTATATTAAAAAAAAATAAGTATGATAATAATAATAAAGATGATAATAATAATAAAAATCATAATAATAATAATAATAATAATAATAATAATAATAATAATAATAACTAGAAGATGAGTAAAATTAAGGGTTAAAGATAAAGGCATGGTGCAAGGTAAATGGAATATATTAAAGGAATAGAGGGTGAAGGGTGAAGTAAAATGAACAAAAAAGAGGCGATATATATATATATATATATATATATATATATATATAAATGCATATATATAAATATGTATATAAAATAATATAAAAGAACAAAAAAGAAAAATTAAAAACAAATCTTGGTTTCGTTAAAACGGGGCAGAGTGTGATACCTAAATGAGGTATAAGAAATTAGAGAATGCATATTACCACCATCATATACACACTCACCACACACACACACATATGTATGTATATATATATATATATATATATATATATATATATATATATATATATACACATGCATATATACATACACTCACGCATACACATGCACAATGGGGTTAGCCGGCAAAAAAAAGTTCGGAAAGTACTATCCCGACGGCCTTTAATATTTCTTTACAGGAAAGGGTCTGCACTAATCCACAATGAAGTCACGAGAATACCTGACTGCAAGGGCCAGCGTTCTATGTTATAAGTTAGCAGGAGATCAGCAACAGAATACATATATGTTCGTTTCTCATCGAGGAAAAATTAAATTCTGAGTGTGGTTTCCTTGAATTGTTCTTTTTTATTCTTAGATATTGATAGAGGATAGACATACCACTATCCGTTTAAATATCATTGTCTGTCTGTCAGATTTTTCTTTTTATATAGTTCAGTTTGATATTCGTTAACTGTGCTGGTGCGATAAGTTTTTTTATTTCTCTTTTGCATATGAAATTGCATAATTCGGGTTTGGGTAAAAAACTGTGACATTCTGGAAGTAGTCGGGACAATCTGTATTCATGTCTAAGAGAATAAAATAAAATATAAACTCCAAAAATACTTGTTGAGCTTCATAATGTTCAGATAAATCTCCTCTCATAGAACTGAGCTTGCTCTTTTCCTCTAACGCTCTAAGCTATATCTATATAATACTAAAAGTCTATGGATCTTGTATGTTTGCAATCAGATTTCCGGTTTTCAACATCCGGTTGCGCATGCGTAAATAGCAACGTCTTCAATCCGTTATTCCAATTCCGGAATTTTTATATCGCTTTTAATACAAACAATTTCATTTAATTTGATCAAATAGTTATTTATATATACAAATAATACATAGATTCATAGATAATTATAATATATATTATAAAATCTATTTATCTATGAATCTATTAATAATATGAAATATTACCCTATACAATTTATGGAAAGAAAACACCTCTCACTTTCCCTCTAATAGATTTCAACACTCCTACTCCCTCTGTTTTCGTTACGTACGCGAGAAATAGTTACGTGTATGTGTGAGAGAGAGAAAAAGGGGGCGATGTAAAACTGGATAGAGTTATCCCCCTTAACTAATGCAGACCTTTTTACTAGAGGGCGTTATTACAAAAAAAATTCTTTTTCTTCTTCCCATGTTTTTTAAAGTCGTCTGCTTACATTTCCAAACCGAAAGCTGAATCGGTAAATGCACACATTTCTATTACATTAAATAGTGTTTTCCTTTACACAATGGGTACTGAATGTTTGCTTAAATTAAATGAAAAAAGTTACATTTTATTTTCATTTTCTATTTAAAAAGCCATTATTAACATGTGGAGAGTGTTTTTTTATTATTATTCTGTACTTTCAACTAACAATTTCATTTAAAAGATGATATATCAAAATTTGAATTTAACTATACTAAGGATTATGATACCTGTTCAGTGCATAAGTATGACCAACCACTTATAATTCAGTAACTGTAATTTAAAAAAAAATAACAATTATAATAAACAGAACGACTCATAGAAATCTATCTATATTCTTTTTTCATTTTAATATACTTTCATAGAAATGCTTCTGTTATGTAAAAAAAAACTATTTTCTTTATGCCACAAGTGTCACGCTCATACATGAATTCCATAGCTAATATAACGTACTGACCCAACGGGTCACGGGTGGTCTAGTATATATATATATATATATATATGCATATATATATGCATATATATATATATATATATATTTGTTATTGTTGTTTGTTCAAGCGATAAACGCGGTTAATATATGTTCCGCCTCAAAGCTCATTTTTTTATTTACTTAGAAAGTCGCCCTTTAATTTGTGTGGACGTATATAACAATTTTATTTATTTATTAGTTTTAAAACAGTCATCTGCTGTTTTAAAAATAATAAATAAATATATATATATATATATATATATATATATATATATATATATATATATATATTACTTAATTATACATCTCCCAATCTTCTCCATCTTATGCTTGCACTCCACTTCCTCTCTAACTCAACTTTACGGCTTCGTTTAATTTTTTTAGTACATACATTTACTAGCGTAATTATAGACCTTCTCCCCTCTTACTTTGACGCTATCAACCCACTTCCCCCCATTGATTGTAATGTTAACCTATTTGCTATTTCATGATTGGTTGGTTAGCCAATGTTGCCCTGTTGTATATGTAGCCTGTATTTTACTGTTTATTCACTTTCAATTTTAACTCTACATGTTTTTAAAAAAAAACTACATATGCCTCTAAACATATGACATACAATTCAAAGATTAGATTTTATTCCCGTTTTTCGATGCAAGATTCGTTTAAATATTGGATAATGCTGAGTATTCTTTTTCATATTGCCTATAAAAAAGTATTTTCTTTCAAAAGACATATTTCTCGACTCTTGCAAAAATATAGCTAACTAGTAAAAAACAGATGCGTATCTATACTTACGTTTTGTCACATAACTATGGTGGTGTGATCTTTCCTGGGCAAATTGTGCTGAACGTAACTCAAGAGATGTAATATTTCAAACCTTAAGGCCAGATATTTCTTATTCTAAATTTGCATACATTATTTGATGTCTAATTTCTGGGTGTGTATACACCCATATACGTGTTACACACAGCGGAGATGTATACAATGTATTTGAATATTGACCACAATTATCATAGAATGTCGCCGCATCCCAAAAGATTCTAGATAATCACTTAACCTAAAAGTCTAGGATCATTTCCTCGCCGAAGAAAGTTACCCCTAGATATTTCAGAACTGGATTTGTGCATACTCTGGATGTGGCACAAATTTGGAGCCTGTTTCAAATGTAACGGATCACTCTATTAAATCTCACTGTATCTAATCTTCTACTTGGATTATTATTCTTCCAACCGTGCAGATATATCCCGGAAATATGTTAACTGATCCTGACTTTGAAAAGCCCAGGCTGTATGATATTCTTTCTCGAAAGTATTTAAATAACTTTTATACAGCTTTTTTCCATATATGTTCTGATGAGCAAAATATGTTTATTGAGAGCTGACAACTTAGCTAATTGCATTTAAATTCCTCTTATAGTATGAGCAAGTCCAAAGATTAAAATAGGATATACTTTTCCATGTATTCCTTGCTCTAAACAATAAATTAATAACGTGAATATAGATTCATGTATATTTTAAACTACGAAATTGTATTTTATATCCTAAAATTATATGATATATTTTTATATATTGAGGTAAACATTTTTTTTATTTTTGCCTGGGATCATTTTGAGACTCTTACAGTAATATGTAATAAGCAATCCACTTAATCATATAATCTGTGATTAAATCATTCATATATATAAATATATATATATATATACACACATATATATCTTATATATAATATATATATATATATATATATATATAACGGGGTAGCCTACCAAATGATTTTTTTATTTAACTAGTAAGAAGCTATTTCTCCTGCCTGAAAATCCAAATATGATTCGTTACATTAAATCTGATTATATCAAGTCTCACATCTGTAGATCAAATCGATCAAGGAAGTTTGATAGGCCGTTCCTAGTAGACCAAGATAAAGTATATACATATAATATACATGTGTGTGTGGGTTTGTGTGTGTGTGTGTGTGTGTGTGTGTGTGTGTGTGTGTGTGTGTGTGTGTGTGTGTGTGTGTGTGTGTGTGTGGGTGTACCAGCCGTTCAGGCCGACTTTGTTCGAACTCTTCGTTACAGTACATCTTCATACCATTCTTCCTCGCAGGAACACTGGCAATGTATCTGTTCCAACTTCTATTCCCTGTGAACGAATACGTCGCAGTATGAAAAGAACACTTTAAAGGAATGTGTCTTTAGCAATAGCTGTTGCTGGTTGAAAAGCTTCTAGTCTTTATTGAAGAAACAAACATAGTCTTATCAGGATTTAATGTGACCATCAATTTTTTACGCCATTACACCTGAGATTCGAGGTGTTCTTCTAGTATATTTGTCATAACCAGAGACAATTTCATCACGGAAATTATTTGTGAATAAAAGGAATAATTAAGGTCCAAGTATAGCCCGTGAGGTACAGTTGAAATAATATTATGTTGTTTAGAATGAAACATTGATTCTTTCTTATTTAAAAAAATTGCATTATGGTAAGACATCGTCTATTAACACTGCATGATCTTATTTTCCTGAGAAGACCATCGTACCTGACCAAGAAAATAGACTCAGATATATCTAGGGTTACCGCTCTAATCTGCCCTTCTCTGTCCATTGTAGATTACATACGTTTAAACATTACAGTAAAATTATCTACTATAAAACCTTCTTGCCTAAATCCATAATGCTGGTCACTTAGAAGTCTCGCAGCTGTAAGATAATGAGTTAGGCCTTCGTAAATAATGACCTCAAATATTCTGGTCTAAAGATGGACGAGAGTAACGGGGCGATAATGTAATTGGTCCATTCTTTTTAAACGTGTCCCCGAGAATGGTATATATATATATATATATATATATATATATATATATATATATATATATATATATATATATATATATACTAGCATTTCAGTCCGGCGTTAGGGTATTCAGAGATAGGTCAAGCTTTTTAATCGGTTTGGCTCGAAAATTTGAGCTACCAATAAAGAAATGTGTGTATGTATGTATGTATGTATGTATGCATGTATGTATGTATATATGTTTGCATGATTGCCTAAAAATTTTGGCAAAAAAAGCGACCCATCCCTTTAGAAGAATTCTCAGTTTAGGATGAACAAATTAATTTTTGGCTCCAATTTTTCGGTATTTGTCGTCTGAGGGGTTGGTACTCAACACGATACTGATATTTTTAAAATCCGTCGCTTTTGTCGAAACTTTTAGGCGGACATGTAGACATACATACATATATACGTACATTTATATATTTGTAGCTCAACTTTTAATCCCAAACCGATTAAAATGTTGCCCTATCTCTCTTTACCCTTTATGTCAAATTTCAAATGTTTAGACGAGAAACCGTATTTAGCAATTTAGTAGAGACATCAGAGGTCACTTTTCTTAAAAATTGGACTCATATTATGACCTCTTATCATTCATTGTTTAGAGATAGAATCAAGTTATTAACTTAGAGCGTCATCTAAGGAGTCTATGTATAACATTTCAAGTGTTTAGACGTAAAGTTGGCGGAGGAGTTTAGTAAAGTTCTCCAAAGTCAAATCGTTGAAATTTTACCCCTGAACAGTCAAATTTCAGGCTATAAACCCGATTACAAAGATTTTTTCCAAATCTCACTACTCTGTATATAAAATTTCCAGTCCTTAGAATGGAAGTTGACCGAGTCATTGTGTAGGAAAATTTTTATAGACAGACATACAGGCAGACATATTCACTGATATATATATATATATATATATAATTACGTGCATATATAGTAAGCTGTAAACATATAAATATATATCTATATGTTCGTGTATACATATATGTATATATCATGTATATATATATATATATATATATATATATATATATATATATATATATATATATATATATATATATAAAATATAAATGTTGGTTCGTTCGGAATGAATTGTCTAAATAAACACTGGACAGATGGCTTCCACGTTTTGGTATAATATGTTTACTATATCCATGTGTGTTTTTATATATTTCTTTTTAATTATAACATTATACTTAATTTTTCTATGATAAAAAGGTGGATTTTTTTTACCGAGAGGCAATTTTTTTTTATTTAGGGAAAATTATTTATTACCGCTTCCTGTCACGTGACCAGTGTTACGATTTAGCGGTTTTCCGGCTATATCTGGAGATTTGGTTACAATCTAGCGGGAAATTCTAGAAAATCTGGAGGTATTTGGAATCTACACACCCGCATTAGCGCTTGAAAATATTCAATGTAAGTAAAAATAAGTAGCATTTATTGCCTTTGGTAACAATTATTTATTGATTATTTGTTTTGTTTTTCACCTTTTTTTCCACTAACCATTCTTAAATCTCACTAAAAAATCGATTTTTCCAAGTACATTTTAGGTGGGGGGGATTCCAACCTCCGAATGTTGGGTTTGTATTACTGTACACATGGATTCGAAAAAGTTGTCAAAAACCAAATATATAACAAATAAATGTTATCAAAGGCAATATAAGTTACTTTTCTGCCAAACTGGATATTTAAATTAACCACACGTGGTCTCAAAATGAATGACGACACTCAAAGTGTATACACATTTTGACTCCTCCCTTTACTTAAAAAATCACCAAAAATCAGGAAATTCACGAATTTTAATGAAAATGGCAGTATTTTTCAAATAATGATCGCAGAATATAATGAACTAATTACTTTTACTTAACTCTTAGTGAAAAATATTTTATTTTGTTTAAACAAAAAATACCTTTATTAAAGTTATGGTGTTCAGTAGTAAATAAAAAACGCAAGAATTTATTTTTGCTTTTTTTAAAGCATCGTAATTTGTAACAATAAAAAAAAAATTACAGTAACATTACGAAAAAAGCCCCTAATGTCCGTATTAATGTATTCGATATAACTCGAAGAAAAATGAATTATCGGATACTATTCAGGAAATAAAAGATTCAATTAGATTCCTATTTCAGTCACCTAAATTATTTAGGGTGAAATAAGTTTAGGAATTTATAGCCAAACCTAAATATATATATTTTTTTGGTAAATATCCAGATACGCTACTACAGAACACCGACCAATGTAATTTGTTTTTTTTTGGGGGGGACAAATATATAACAAATAAATGTTATCAAATGCAAGATAAGTTACTTTTCTGCCAAACTGGATATATTTTTCGTGTTTTTATTCAATGTACCATATTTATTCAGCTCGAAAAACATACAGTGTTTACCGATGTATTCGAAAATTCAAGATGGCGTCTCACACCCTCTTTAACACAATAAGTTTGGAAAAAGGTGTTATAAATAAAAAAACTATTCAAAATACGGGTTTGTATTACTGTACACATAGATTCGAAAAAGTTGTCAACAAATAATATATAACAAATAAATGTTAACACAGACAAGATAAGTTACTTTCCTGCCAAACTGGATATATTTTTCGTGTTTTTATTCAATGTAACATATTTGTTCAGCTCAAAAACATACAGTGTTTACCGATGTATTCGAAAATTCAAGATAGCGTCTCACACCCTCTTTTACACCGTAAGTTTGGAAAAAGGTGTTATAAATAAAACACTATACAAACTACTATTAAATACCCGCCGAATATATGTCAACCTATGTCACAGTAACATATATTGAGCGAGTTTCTAACAGTATTTTATCATGTTTTTTATTTATAACATCTTTTCCCAAACTTACCGTGTTAAAGAGAGATTCAGAATCTATCTTGAATGTTCCAATACATCGGTAAACACTGTATGGTTTTCGAGCTGAATAAACATGTTACATTGAATAAAAACACGAAAAATATATCCAGTTAGGTAGAAAAGTAAATTATATTGCCTTTGATAATATTTATTTGTTATATATTTGTTTTTTGACAACTTTTTCAAATCTAGGTGTACAGTAATACAAACCCATAGTGAGAAAACACGGAACATTATGGAGTTTTTTGTGGGGGGGGGATTAGCGATTTCTGAAAATTTCAGACGATAAGTTAAAAATCTAGCGATTTTCATGACATTTATTTCTCCTCATCACGCGTTTTTTTAAAAATCTCAGTTGACAACATTGCATCACTAAAAAAACACCACAGGCTTAATGTAAACAGAATGTGTTTACAATTTATGTACATTTTCTATGGGTTTAATTACATGATCATTGATAATGTAAGCATGGGATTGAACTTTAATTTAAATTAACCACACGTGGTCGCAAAATGAATGCCGACGCTCAAAGTGTATACACATTTTGACTCCTCTATTTACTTAAAAATTCACCAAAAATCATGAAATTAACGAATTTTAATGAAAATTTCTGAATTTTCCAAATAATGATCACAGAATATAATGAACGAATTACTTTTACTTAACTCTTAGGGAAAATGTTTTATTTTGTTTAAACAAAAAATCCCTGTACTAAAGTTATGGTTTTCAGTAGTAAATAAAAAATGCAAGAATTTATTTTTATTTTTTTTAAAGCATCGTAATTTGTAACAATAAAAAAATAATTTTTAGAGTAACATTACGAAAAAAGCCCCTAATGTCCGTATTAATGAATTCGATATAACTATGAGAAAAATGAATTGTCGCATACTATTCAGGAAATTAAAGATTCAATTAGATTCCTATTTCATTCACCTAAATTATTTAGGGTGAAATGAGTTTAGGAATGTATAGCCAAAGCTAAATATTTTTTTGGTAAATATCCAGATACGCTACTACAGAACACCGACCACTCTAATTTGTTATGGGGGGATGTGATCTTGGGGGGCGCGCGCGCCAACATCACATCCGCCCCCCCGCTCGCGCCTTCAATGTACAAAGTAAAATCTTCGGAAAATGTTAAATGGTGTTCTAATTGGTAAATGTCGGTGAATTACTGACGGAAAATTTGAAAATTCGATGTTCCAGGTAAAAAAAATAACAAAAACAGATAAACTACCCCCCTACTCCAACTTGGTGTGCTTTCCTTTTCTTATGTTATTTCTTTTTCAGCTAAATTTAAATTTTCCACCCAAAAAGCGCTATAATGTATTTTTGAAAATTAGAAAATTCTATGTCCTGAAAAAAATCCCCTCCATCAACATAGTTTGCTTGCTGAAGCCGTCGTTTATGCTACAGCGTGCATGCGCGTAGCATAAACGGAAGCTGCCAAATGGTGGAAAGAAGTTCCTGGGTTCAGGGGTAAATACGATGCAAACGGTAAATTTGCCCCAAGTTTGACTATCAGATTCGTTGTCAGCTACCTCAATTAACTATAAAAAACAAATTAGAGTAGTCGGTGTTCTGTAGTAGCGTATCTGGATATTTACCTTTTTTTTCTTGCTTAAAAAAATAGCATAAATACAGTAAGTTAGGTAAACTGACTTTTTCGTTTAAAAATGGAATTATTTCCCTTTCGTTATTAACTTTTTATTTTTTTATTTTTTTTAATAAATATTTTGTGTTTTATATACATAAAGTACACTTGTTGAATGTTACTGCTTTGATTATATTCGTTTGGGGGGGCGCAATTAAAAATTAAGAAAGATTAAAATGAAGCGAAATTTAAGTTTCCGTTCCATTTTTACAACAACCGTAAAACAGTGCATACTCAGCAAGTTTTATCGTAATTTATAAGCATGTTGAAACACTAAATCAACATTTTATTTTTTTTTGGCATAATTAATGAGGGAAGTATTTTTTGTTTATTTTCTTAACATCTGTTAAAAAATAATTTGTACATTCTCTTGAAAAAAAGAATCAAACTTTTCTCTACTTTCACATGTGTTCCATTTTAACAAACTGAGCCACAGCAACGCGTGGCCGGGTACAGCTAGTATATATATATATATATATATATATATATATATATATATATATATATATATATATGTATATATATATGTGTATATATCTCTTTTATTGGGGCTAAATACATGTAACTTCCTATAGAACGTATGCGGAACTTTATACTTTACGGAAATAGGGTTTATTCAGACATAATTTGTAAATCACTTAGAATTTGTTTAACTTACGGACTTGAACACGAATTGGACACGCACGAATAAAATTTCATTCCTATACGTTCTCCGAAAGCATTCTATTAATTATACTACCAATAATTAAGTAGAGATATATAATTGACCTATAGCTCTGGCTGCCTCCAAGTGTTCTGTTTATTTTAACGTTTTTGTATTGGCTATGATCGCTAGTGTTTAGGAACATGGATTATTTACCCTGTATCAATTTATATACGGTTTATAATGTTACAGTTGTTATTTGGTGTAAATTCTGCACAAAGGATAGTTTGTCCTGCATTACACAAAAATAAACTCATTCATAAATTCAAGTGTCAATATTCTGCAAGCAATAAAATAGAACTACCTTAAATTTGCAAACACGCATTTACCAGCATATCCTAGTAGAAATTAGAGTAGATAAGGTACATCGCCTCTTGTCCCTTTTTGTATTGGACTCTGGCATTCGAAAACACTTCATAAAAAACCCACTTTGTTGTAATATATACATATATATATATATATATATATATATATATATATATATATATATATGTATATATATATATGTATATATATATACTTCAGATTCAATGAATCACTATAATTAATATATATATATAGATAGATAGATAGATAGATAGAGAGAGAGAGAGAGAGAGAGAGAGAGAGAAGAAGACAAAGAGAGAAAGATAGAGAGAACAACGTCATACTTTTCTACTGGGAAATAAGACCTCGTAAGATTTTCTGTTGTAATAACTCTAAAACGATGAGATCACAATACATAATTTTGGCTATCATTTTGTATATTTCGTTTTTTTTAAATGAAAATAGCAACGCATATATCAAATATAGTGATAGGAATTTTATTAAGAATGTATTTCTCTTTGCACTTACTATTAACAATGTATTGTTTTTCAACGACCCACACACATAACAAAAAGTTGTATAATGATAAAGGTTATTTTACGGCGCCAATAATTTATTGATTAAAAATAAAGTTTGTTCTATAATATCTCACGTCTTAGATTTGTTTGTTGTACTATTTTCTCCAATACATTTCGTATCCTATAAAAATAAATATTTTCTTCTGTTGTTTCAGACATATTTTAAATAATTATAGAAGATATAATTGAAATTACTCGGAAAATAATTAAACCGGAGATGGAGCCACAGAAAGAGAAACGACACCTCCAAATGTAGCTACAAAATAGCGCCAAGAGAAAAACGTGAGAAAAACGCAAGTACGATTGTTGCAGTAAGGTACAGAGCAAGAACAATGAAACAAAATGTAAAGGAATTATTTGCGATAGTATTAATTTGAATAAACTTAACGAAAACAACCCCCAGTTTTCTTTTAATTCAGTTTGACCTGCGATTGAAAGAGGTCACATGTTGCAGATACTTTCTCAAGATAATAAACCAGTAATATGTGTTAAAACTATTTCTAAAAATATTGGCGAATTCCCAGTGTTTCGTGTTGGAAAACTAGCTCATATAAAAAAATCTATACTGCGAAAAATAGCAAGCCAAGCAGAGCATATGACAATTCAAAAGGAAAAACAAGTCGACATCTTCCGCAAAGTCAACTCCACTCAATACATACAAATAAGGTGAAGTAAGCATGCTGTGAAAATTCAAACAGGAAAGAGGGCCGCTCTTTTCAACAAAACAAACAAAAAGCCAATAAAGTCATGCGGTAGTTGCGGAGAAAGTCATTGAATGACGGAATGTTTCTACGAAACCAGACATCTGGTAATTGTTGAACCATATGATAAAATTCACAGTTCTATAAAAATGGTGACAGAGAAAAGCGTGGCCTTATATAAAAATCGAACAGAACTTACGAAGATATGTGAGAGTGAACAATTTAGATGGAAAATAAAGTGTCACCTATGACGCAAGTATTTTAGTGCTATGAATGAACTGGTTCTTTTTAGTCTGACCTTTATTTAATTATTGAAATTAAAAAAATAAGTAAATGTATTATGGAAATAATTAATGTTCTAATGGCTGTATAAAGTTGATTTGAGTAAGTAACACATTTGTTAAAATCAGTGAAAAATTGAAACTGAAAAAAAGCTGGCTCAGTTGAAAAACAAAACAAACACCATTTTTAGAAGATGAGCGGACTTGTCAGAAAAAAATGCAAAATAATTTTAGATTTTTATATTATGAAAACAAAACAAAAATTTAAGACATTGATAGGCCTGCTGGGTCAAGATGATCGGGCCATTAAGTGCAGAGTTTTTCACAAGACTTTGGGAGAGTTTAAAGAAATTAAGCCCAGGTAATTTGCTTCTATATAATGACTAATCATATGAGTACGGAGAAAGCGACATTTCTCTCGTCTTTCTTTCTGGTACTGGCGTTAAAACATTGGTCGAGAGTTCAGATTCGCTAACATACGAGAATGTCCATGAAAAGGGACATCTACATTGAGAAATCGAGTTGGTCCATTTTTCGTTGACCGAGAACCAATCCCTTGCCGACATTTCTGCCAATGCCGACCTGCCATTTTTTTACTATCAAGCCTAGCAACCAGTCAACACTATCCTTATCACCTTATCTCCGGTATTTGAATTTATTTGTACAAAGTATTTTTCTCGTGTCATTGGAACATTAACATGGTTCAGTAAATAAACCTGAGATTGTTGTCGATCGGCTTTTTTCCCGGATATTTTTTTTTATTTTTTTAGTGCATATATCAATGTGGTTACCTCAAATAAAAACAGTTCAAATCTATTTCACCGAAACACGCAAGGCCCTCGGTTGTGGAACTTTTTGAACACAATGTTTTAGCACAAAGAAAGGTTGTATCGGCGCAAACCCTACGTGATCGTAACTAAACTCTGATAAGTCTCGTATCGTAACCACAAACTCAGTAACACAACGGACACCGAGATATAGAAGTCCTGTTAACTGAAAAATGCCTGCAGTCAATGCAGATAAGAGTTGTCGATCTGTTACGCTTGATACTATATTACGGCATTGTTAAAAAGAACATAAAAACATGTTGAAAAAAGGAAGGAACACAGTTGAGTTAATAATTAAACTGGAAGTAACCTGTGGCATTCGGTTGAGACCGCGTGAGAACAAGGCCTCCCAGATTTCTAATGTTCTCCGCCTCTTTACCACATGTGCAGATTATTGCAAGTTATCGCAACAACTGTTTGCCATCGTTTGCATAGGCAATTGGTATTTTGTAGGTTTTGAGTGACAAAATGCCCTCACAAGGTACTAGATTTTACGTGCACACTTCCAGTGGAGATCTGGTAATTACTCTCTTAATTCGTACTTTCCATTTTCCTGAACCTTCACAACTTGTTGGTATGGCGCCAGTCGACGTCATCAGCAGTTTTTTTTTTGGCACTTCGCGGGTAACATGGACCCTGCGTAAACAGGTTTTATTTTTTTGTAATGGAGCGTGTATTTATTTTAATTTTGATTTTTTCCTTTCATTCAATTTGAGTCATACTTTTATTTCCTGCTTGTTTTTATTTTATTTTCATTTCATTTTAATTGAGTTTTATTATTATATTTCCTACACTAAATATTTTACGTCCATTTTTTCACACATATTCAAAAAATACTTTTGGCATTTTTTGGCCTCTAATCGTCCCTTCAAAAAATTTTATGCTATGCGCTTTTTAGGGTGCAACAATTAAATTAAAACCCGTTTACGCATGTTGCACCATCCCCGTAAAATACCCCCTTTCTAGTTTAATACTACTACTACTATTACTACTACTACTACTACTACTACTACTAATAATAATAATAATAATAATAATAATAATAATAATAATAATAATAATAATGGTGCTTGTGCAGTGTACGCACCGTGCGATATTTGAGATAAGATTTTCAAGTTATATTTCATGGTATTTTGTTTATCCAATTTTTTCGTGAAAAAATCTTTTATGAGATCTTTTTTTTCATCAAATTTGATGGTTAGAAAAAATCTTCCTATTAAGAATTACTTTTTAAATAAAGTTATAATTTCAGCACCTTAAGTACACTGCAAAATACAAAACAATATTTATTTATGAGATAAACACAAGAAAATATATTACCAAAAATTTAATGTACTCTGGTTTTCTGGTTTATACCAACATTTTAATAAAAACAGATAAGTTAATGAATTTTTAAGATGAATTTGTATTCATATGAATAAAGTGTTCGAGGGAATAAATGAAGTAAATTATAAAAAAAATATGTTGGCGAGAATAGAAAATTTTCTATTTTATTTCCCATTTCAGCCATGTAAATAATTTACATATAAAATGTTGTGAACAAAACAAACAATCACTTTGAAGTTTAATATAGTTCAAAGAAATAAATTACACCTGGCGCTAAAATATTGAATTCATCTGTTGCTTTAATTTTTTCAAGAATGTCGTGAAAAATGCTTCAATCTTTTAAATATTTGGAAATATACAACGAAATGCTCAATTTATTATGAAAAGAACGAATGAAAAATATTCTCATATAAAAAAACAATGTTTTACAGTTTAAAAATATTAATAAAATTAAATATTCGACTTCCTTCGATGGATATAAAAATTAAAAAACAACCACTTACTGTAATATTTTGTTAGAATTCATTTATCCTCATGTACATTATATATGTTATTATAATCATTGCAATTGTATAATCATCCAAAGAGAGAATTGTTCCCTCTCTTTTATGAAGAATAAACAAACATGCATAATATAAGACAACGAAAATAATATTTATGGCCACGCTGTTGAACACCTAAAACTTTCAATACCTACATGTTCCTCTGGAAATGGTGTCACCCTGTCATGTTCACTGTCCTATTCTTTTGGTAGCCGGGGTAACACTCACCAATCGGGGCACTTTATTGTAAGCTTAAACTTGTTGACGTCTCTAACGGACCAAGGCGTAAATAGCCATTTGACTACAGAAATTTGTTCACCGGGTCCGGGAATTTCAATTACTTGCTACATGTAATGATTGAAATTCAGTTTTTCCACGTATGTGGATATAATCTAGATAACACTTACTGTACTTAGATATTACGGTCATAAATTTATAATAACTTAAATGTTGTTTTATAGTATTGAAGCTAAAGCGAACCGTTTTATTCAGCGTTTCACAAAATAGATATTTTATAAGGTTGACGGTACTATATTTTGTTTTATTTTACTTCAATTTAAGTCCTCAGAAATCAAGGGCCCCACTATCTGGGCTACTTGGCGGCGGTAGTGCCGATCCTTGTATGCATAATAATTACTAACGAGGTTTAAATTAAATAATACGCACACGGTACCAGTAGAACAATTTCTTCCAACTCCAAAAATATTCTTTATAAATTTCCAAAGGAATACGCAGTGCAAGAAATTACAGGATTGCTAGGGAAATCGAGGAATAGGTTTACATTGTTCAAAAACAAAAGAAATCAAACGCTCAAGACACATATAAATCAACTGGATATGTAGCATGGACATCAGGACAAAAGAAAAGTTAGAAGAACAAATCCAGATGAGGTATAGCAGATTTGACCTCACGCCTCTTAGGAAGTCGCTCCAAAAAATGGAGGCAAGGCGAAAGAGGACATTTACATAACCTTTGGAAATTACTTTTCTGTTACCTCAACCATAACACATATTTTAAGAAAAAGAAGCCGATTTCCCCGTATGCAATTCCAAATTATAAAGAAAGAATGCAATAATCACTCTAAAACATTTACCATACATCATTTCCAGAAAATCTTGCAGTATATTTTTATACGTTAAACAAAAAGAACTTTGTACACCTTGAATTTTGTTCGAGGCGTTTGGAGTAGAACTACGCTATATCCACAAACCCATCCACTCTGAAGTAATATGCTAAATAATAGGCATGTTTGGGTAAACAGTGAATTTAAATTAAACATAATAATAAGAAATTCCACGGTTCCTGTAGGTTTAATAAATAATAAAAAGGTGATTAAAAAACCTGAAACACTATATATATATATATATATATATATATATATATATATATATATGTATGTATATATACTCAAGTTAGAGAGGCATTTCATCCAAGGCATGAGAATTGTAAAACAATATGTTTTACTATAGGGTTTAAAAATAAAAGTACAAAATTCAGGTTGAAGTTTATTTATCTTCAAAGTGCACTTTTATAAATTTTACGAAGTAAGGTATAAAAATTTAATTTTAACAAATATCATTGAAAATGTTATATATATATCATTATTTGCTAGATGAAATATATTGTTTTTAAAGAGCACCAAAATGTATATTACATGAAATAAATCCAAGTTTTTTTTTGGTTTCAATTTAAATTAAATGTTTATACCTTACTTTGTAAAATTTGTAAAAGTGCACTTTGAAGATAAATAAATTTCAATTTTAATATTGCACCTTTATTTTTAAAGCCTATAGTAAACAAATTCGTTTAACAATTTTCATGCCTTGGATAAAATGCTTTTCTAACTGGTATCTTTTCTTTTTAAGATTATATTTTAAAACTTTCCTTTTCTCTATTTCAGTTTGTATTTCTCCTCAAACCACAACTCATTTTTGCAACCCCTTCTTTGTATTTTACACGTTTTTATACTCTCTCTTTCAGTTTCTATTTCTCCTCACACAGCAACTCATTTTTTAATCCTCTCTTTGTAATATAGGTCCGAATAATGAGAAAAACTGACCTTTGTAACAAAACTTTAAACATAACTTTTTAAGATTAAATATTTAAAATTTCTTAAAGAATTGAACATCTTTAAAAATTAATAATGAACATCGTTCATATAGGTTTAATTTACACATATTCAGTACATAACGAGAAAACAAAGATGAAAATTTGAAAAGGAGTGTATAACTGGTTAACGTCAATAGTAGTCCTCGCCAGCGGAAGTATTGTTATTCTATTATTATTTTACAAAGTGTTTGTCCTGCTCTTCAGCGCGAGGACTAATATATATATATATATATATATATATATATATATATATATATATATATATATATATGAGCAAAATTTAATAAAATATGTTTAAAACACTTTGAAATGAGTTAAAAACATATTTAATCTGAAATGGAAGCACTAGATAAATGGATAGTCCTTAATCCGCGAAATTTCGAAGAAATACATTCCTTCTCATCAGAGGGTAGGAATTAGCAAAATGCGGGATCGGATATTGCGTGCAGAAGTATTTGATGAAACAACAAGTAAGTCAAAGATCTTACTTGGAAACAAAATAAGTTTAGCAGAAGGAATATGGTAAAGAAAAAGGTGATTACACATGAGGGCATAGTCTGCTGGAAGAAAAAAAATCCAGTGACAGTAAAATCCAAATCTAAAACTTCAAGAAAGTTAAACGAATTTCAATTTGTACAAGTAAAATCCAAAGACATCCCGTAATTTGAAGAAGGTGGTCCATAATAACCCAAAGGAAAAATCCATGGAATAATTCACAAACATGTGTACAAGGACAAAAAATATAATATTAATAAAAGAAAAAATAAGATGTGCTTTTCACGCTACTTCCGAGACATGACTATAAATAAATAAAAAGATCTAGGAAGAAAAAGGAGAGAAAGAAAAAGAAATGATAAAGTTAACTATAAAATAAAGGAAAACAAAAGTCAAAACGACTCAGACAGGAAATGTTAAAGGCGCGATTATATATATATATATATATATATATATATATATATATATATATATATATATATATATATATATATATATATATATATATATAATGTAAAGGAGATTAGAACAATAGTCTAAGGAGCTGAGTGTATTTCAATGTAACAGTGAAATTACTTGTTTAATTAAAATACAGGAAAGAGAAAGTGCTCGTTGTAATTTAGATATATAATAAGCTAGATAGGTAAATATCCTAGAGCTAATTCAATATTAAGTAATGTGATTGATAATTTAAAATTTAAAAATCAAATTATAATTAAATTAAAAATCCGTTTCATAAGAAGGAACAATAACAAAATCAATTATCTGTACGATCGTTTCGGAAAACAATGCTTTTTATTGTGGTAGACATCAAGTTACGTATATTATTATTACATATATTTTTTTTAGTAAGCAAGGTCTCCTCGTCAGCAAATTTGGAAGGGTTTTTATTAAATTTAAAAGACAGGAATTTTTAAAGGGGGGACGGCCGTGCGATAAATTATTTCCGTTAGCGTACTTTTGATTTAAAGACGCCACGGACGTCCCCCCTTTTAAAATTCATCATTCAATAAGGGAAAAAGCTATAGCAAACATCTAAATGAGTATTTTAACTATAGTTCCTGATTTCAAAAGGCGAAAAATTAAAAGGTAAAGTTCTATATATTTTATGTATATACCTGTATATCTATGTATATGTATATATATGTGTTTATATTGTTTACATATATATGCATGTATATATTTGTAATGTGGTACTTAAAGGAAACTTATAATTTAAATTCAAATCTATATTTTACTCTATTTCTTTTCTATCTCTTACCCATATTAACTTTCTTATAAATTTTAAATACATACCTTTTATTTAAATTTTTTTCACATACGGCTGCCTTACTTTTAATGCTAGGTGTATTTATGGTATCTTTTAAATTTAACAAAAACCCTTCAAAATTTGCTGACGAGGAGACCTTGCTTATTAAAAAAACTATATGTAATAATTATTGTACGTAACTTGATGTCTACCACAATACAAAAGCATTGTTTTCCGAAACGATCGTACAGATAATTGATTTTGTTGTTGTTCATTCTTATGAAACGGATTTTTAATTTAATTATAATTTGATTTTTAAATTTTAAATTATCAATCATATTATTTAATATATATGTATACATATATATATATATATATATATATATATATATATATATATATATATATATATATAGGGCAAAATAATATAGATCCATTGAAATGTACAGGTTGTAACTTAAAAAAATGTCAGCAAGAATTATTAAACAACACTACAAGGAAAATAAAAAAAATAAAATGAAAATAAAAATAAATAAATAAATACATATTAAATAAATACAAAAAAGAAAAAATAAATAAATTAATTAATAAAAAAATAAAATATAATAACAATAAAATATAATATATAATATAAAAAAAAGAAAAAAAAGAAAAAGGGTAAAGATAAAAAATAAACATGGTTTAAGGGGAGAAAATGGATGGTATCTGCAATTTCAGGGGAAAAAGTGGTTAATTCATATAGAAAAATTTAAGTATGAGAATATGATATTATAGATAGATAAGACAGTTTAAAGAATAAAACAGAAAAGGGAGATAAAAACCGGTCATGCAAAGAAGAGATAAAGAATTAAAATAAAGGATTATTAAATTATAAAGTATAAAGAAGGATGTCAAAAAACGAACAAGTTAAAGAAAAAAATAGTTCATATCTATATAAAAGGTAAAAGTAATAACTATGTACTTTCAAAATTGCCATAATCAAATTTGGACTTATAATTACAGAAAGAGGTCAGTTCATTTGTAGAATTTAATATCTTGTTACTTTAAGGGGAAGTAATTATAGTTATAGCTTCGGTTGTACAGAGGCGACATGACTTAGAGCCTGGAGTATAAAACATAACTTTTATTAAAATAGTCGATTTGATTGAGAAGGGAGTATTGTTATAGTTAATTTTTTAATTAAAGTGGTTAGAGAAGTTCCTTGGTTATTATTAGAATTATGGTTGTTAAACGAAGAACTATGGTGTGATATTCTTTTCTTAATTAATGTTGAAGTAGCGCCAAAATATGTATGTACTTTATTAAAAGCTCGAGGTCTGGTATTAATATTAATTTGCTGATTTGTATTAGTTAAATATTTTGAATTTCTTTCATAGTGTTAAACAAATGGTGGGACAATGTCTGTATGAGGACTATTTTGGAGGGTATAATGGGTGTTGTTAGTGTTAGGATGAGTGTTAGGAGAAATATTGTTATTCTCATTAATATTACGATTATTATTATTATTATTAGTATTAGTAGTAGTAGTAGTATTTTTAATATTATTTTTATTATTATTATTAGTTGTATGATTGTAAATGGAAGGGCTGCTCGAATAGTGTATTGTATTAGTAACTATATCAGATAGAGGATGGGAAGAAGAATAACTTAAATCCGAAATATTAGTGTATGTTATGGGAGAATGGCGTGGGAGCTCAGTAATTGTGCAAGAATATATCACATCTTTATGGATACAATCATTATTGAGAGGGAAAAGATGTATGTTATTACAATTACAGTTGTGGGTTTAATTGGGAAAGGGATTTTTGGGCTGATGTAATTTTTTTGTTATTAGATGTTAAGATCCTTTGTGCTAAATTAGAAACTGTTGAATAAGAAATTCAGATTGAATTTTTATTGAAAATAGAACTATATCTGTGTGGGTATTTGAAACAGTTTTGTACAATGTTTAAGAATTCCTTAGGTATATTAGTTTTGACATTTAGGCTAAATGGAGGATTAAACCAAATATTTTTCTTTCTCCGTAAGCGACTGGGTGCGTTAAGGACATTGCGATTAGTATATTGGTTTGAATTATAAATGTAGACTGAGTCATTGTTATTGATAGCGGCAGATCTTGTTATTTGAACTGGTTTCTGACGATTCATATTGTGTGTGATTACAGATTTAATGCGGCCTGAAGGAGGAGCATAATTGTTGTATTTAATATTTTCCTTGTAACCTGAGTTCCATAAAGCAGTATTGAAGAAAGTAGCATTTTGATTAAAAGTTTTTTTATCAGCAGAAACAGCAGAAATTCTTCTAGAGACATATGGTACTACAGATTTTATAATTGAGTTGGGGTGGTTAGAAGATTTATGGACGTATAAAAGCGTAAGTTTAGGTTTATGATATGGGCTATGAGTTTCGGTGTGAAGATTAAGTGTAACATCTAGAAAATTTGAAGTTTTTTTGTTTGGTTCGATAATTATAGTCAGGCCAACGTTATAGAAGAACCTATGCCATTTTTTAACAGTTTTGTTGTACTCTCTTGGCCTGGCTGTTGTAGTAAAAAGGGCATCGTCTCTATAAATATATATATATATATATATATATATATATATATATATATATATATATATATATATATATATATACTTGCTGTACCCAGCCACGAGTTGCTGTGGCTCAGTTTGTTAAAATAGAACACATGTTAAAGTATAGAAAAGTTTCCTTTTTTTCAAGAGAATGTAAAATTATTTATTTTTTTAACAGATGTTAAGAAAATAAACAGAAAAATACTCCCATCATTAATTATGCAAAAAAATAAATAAAATGTTGATTTCGTGTTTCAATATGCTTATAAATTACGATAAAACATGCTGAGCATGCACTGTTTTACGGTTGTTGTAAAAAAGGAACGGAAACTTAAATTTCGCTTCATTTTAATAATTCTTAATTTTTTAATTGTGCCCCCCCAAATTAATATAATCATAACAGTAACATTCAACAATTATACTTTATGTAAATAAAACACAAAATGGGCGTTTGTATTACTGTACACATAGATTCGAAAAAGTTGTCAAAAAACAAATATATAACAAATAAATGTTATAAAAGGCAAGATAAGTTACTTTTCTGCCAAACTGGATATATTTTTTGTGTTTTTATTCAATGTAACATATTTATTCAGCTCGAAAAACATACAGTGTTTACCGATGTATTCGAAAATTCAAGATGGCGTCGCACACCCTCTTTAACACCGTAAGTATTGAAAAAGGTGTTATAAATAAAAAAATTATACAAAATACTATTAAAAAAAATTAAGATCCGCATGAGTTCGAATGATAATATTAATTTACTCTCTGTAAACTAAAAAAAAAAACTGACAAAGGAATCTTGTATACACAACTTTAAAGCAAACATATATACACATACATAAATACATATTGAAAAAGATTGTGTGTACTGTTTACACAAATAGTACGCATTATTAAATAATATAGAATATAAGCATGAATATAAGTACATAAAATAGTTTAAGTACATCCAATAAGAAAACTGAAAAAAATGAATAGGGACTTCATTAAATGCATGTTAAAAAGAATATGAAAGTTAGTTAGGTTTTTTGCTTGAAATGAACTTCCACGAGCCACATATAGAAAAGTAGTATTGTCTTTAAAAATAAACAGGAAAAGTATATTTAATATGTATATGAATACACCCAAATAAAAATTTATAGGAATGTATATATATATATATATATATATATATGTATATATCTATATCTATATATATCTATAAAAGTAAACGTGTCTGTGTGGATGTCTGTCTGTGTACATTTCCCTACGCAATAACTCTCTCAATTTTTTGTCTATAGACTCGAAATTTTAAATACCGGGTACTGAGATTTGGGAAAATCGATGTGACGGGTGTCAGCCAGTAATTTGGCTGTTAAGGGGTCAAATTTCAACGATTTGACCTTTAAGAACTCTACCAAACTCCTCCGACAATTTTGGGTCTAGACAATTGAAATTTTAGATTTAGGTTCCTTGAACATGGATCTAACTTAATAAAGTGATTTGAGCCCGTAACAAGAAATTTTAAGGGGTCATAATAGGGGTCAAATTTTTAAAAAATTAACCATTTTGTTTTGTTTTGTTTTTTTTGCACAGCATACACCTCCAAACACCCGAGCAACGCCGGACACCCCTGCTAGTATATACATATATATATATATATATATATATATATATATATATATATAATATATATATATATATATATAAGTGGTGATAGCAACTGGCCAATCAAAATCAAATATAAAAGCGGTCGTCCAACGACATATTAACATCCGGAAACACCTCAATGATTCATACTGTATAATTTCGTATTGGGCACAGAGTTTCTCCTTCACACAATATGTAATGTCGTCTTTTAGGAGTTCTCTGAATTGACTTCATAGTTGCAACTTTTTTCTTAGTTTCCGTTTGTCTCAGCTTTTGAAATACAACATTTATTTTGGGGGGTGTTGCTATTTTGTTATACCCAACATTTTACTTTTCTTCTTAAAGTAAAATGCCTCATAACAAAAGCGTGTTATAGGTCCAGCATACGACAGTATTCGATGAAATTAAATCGCTTATAGAAATGTAGCAAGCGAATAATTGTATCTTATTTCCGAATAAAGATCTACACGAAGTCATTCAGACACAAATAATTGGAAGGACACATAATTTCTTGGATATATTAAATAACACGAAAATGTGTTGTTGGACTCGATACGGCGCAATTATGCCAGGTTTATTTCTGACAGTGCGTAAGCCTTGTACTATGGCTGACAAAAATGTTACTAGTGAATAGCGCGTTTCTTATTGAAAGAGAAACCTACAACCATATTTTGATATACGGAAGTAGTGTCCCGGACACGTAGGGAAAGTGAGAAAATTACAAAACAATTTCTACTACCTACAGCAACACCAGTAAGCATATCTGTAATTATTACTCAATGCATTGATCGCTCTGCTTTTTTTTATGAATTGCCGATACATATAATACGTTTACAACAGAAATAACGCAGAAAGGAAAACGGGATTTGCTTGCACTGGAAAGTAGCATTCGGAAACAGAACTAACGTAAAAAAAAAGATGCGCAACCAAATAAATAAAATCAAAGTGTTACCAAGATAAAAACCGACACTTAACATTTTATACGGTTTCCATCAGAAAAATACCAACATAATCGTTTATAATTGTGGGGGAACATTGGCAAATTTTGTTAATGTAAATCCAAAGAGAACGTATAGTTTTTTTTTATTTTTTATGCAAAACGTTGAATAATTTTGCAAACGGTGACATTTGAAAACCAAGACAAATGTCGAAGTACTAAAACAAAATGGCAGATAAAAAGAACGAAAATATGCTCACTCGTGCATTATAACTTGAGCGTAACCGTGGAGCCGCAAGACAGAGAAGAATTCAGTTAAGCATTACATTTTGTAGAAGACTGTTTTGGTATTATAATTTCCTATTTCTTATAGAACAAAACAGATAAAATTCTAGCAACGTAAGAAATGCTAATCATATATAGTTTTACGTAGCACTAAATTTAATTCGTTATCATAATGGATGGGACTTATAAAAATGTTTTTTAATCATACTATCATACCGAAGAAATTATATCTTACTTTACAACATAGAACACATACCTGATAAGAGATCGTAAGAGAAACTTTCTAGAATAAAAATGTGTCGAGTGTTTCAATGGAAACCTCTACCACACTTATTGGGGTATACAATAATGACGGTTGCAGAATAAGCAACGGATCTATTATAAAAGACCAGCGCACTATGCGAACGGTTTTACGTTTAATAAAAACAGCATTCATAGATATAAAGTTTAACTTCCTCCATTTTCATGAATAAAAATAGCTAATTAAATATTATTATTGAACACTGTATATTACGAAAATATTACAGGAAAGGATAAAAATGCAATAAAAGGAATCTGGTGTGTAAAATTCTGACACTTTAACTTCTAAAACTAAAATCCATTACAAAAAGTAAGAGGATTAATATTTGTCCATATTAAAGCGGCGGCAGCAGCGTCGATTCTGATGCATACAAAGACATTAATACTGATGCCAACGATGATGCTAATTTTAAAGTCGAGTATATGCCAACGCAATAATTGAAAATAGGAAACCTGATATTTTGTATTCAGGTAAATTATCAAGTTGATTATTAGTATATGTTGGAAAATATGCCAAATAGATGTTTTAATCCATTTCTTTAGAAACTGTCAGCAATGGAATATGGTAATGATAAATAAAATTGGCGTGTTAATACAAACTCCAAACTTTCGGAGAGGACCTACACTACATGATACATATCTAATTTCTTTCCGATGAGTATTGCCAAATTGAGAAAACAGCGTCAATCGTTGGAATATAAGGGCAGGTCTCTTGTAAAAAAGTGTTCTAAAATTCGTAGCCGAGAATATGTTTCAACATTCCCGAAGCCCAAAATATTCAATATAATCGGACTTATAGGACAGCAAATTTCGTAGTAAAACATAACCATTAATTTAATGCTTGTAAAAATCTAACATAAATGTCCGATAGACTATGCAATTTATATTACCCCTACAAAAAAGATGCTATCTGAAGAATAAAGTGGGTGTTTAGGCTTTGCAAATCACTTTTGGCTTAAACAAAACTTTTTAGATACGGGAATAACCTATTTCATAATTATTTAATCGAATGACAATAAAAAAATGTCCAGTTGATCCTCGTTTCTATACTAAAACTACGGACAATAAATTAGTTGTGTTTGTCTCATAGATCGATGGCACTTTACTCGCATCAAATTATGATTCAATATTAATATACGTTAAGAACATATCAGAGAAAAATGTTAAACGACCGATCTTAGACAGATATCATAGATTCTAGGAAAGTAATTCACTCATGCAAACCTAAGTTCATGAATAATATTAGCTGTTCGAAATCAGAGTAAAAGTAAATATCTTCAGAAATGTATAGACTCGGATCAATCTAGACAAGTGTGCCTATTGCACTTCCACATGATCACTATATTTAACAGTCGTGTGGTGCCTTAAATTCCGAAGAAGCCTTCTGGAGCAATGATGCCTCGCCATCAAAACAATATTTTGCCCAAGAGTCATACTTTGCAGGCAAGGTTTAAAACAATATTTCTATACAAGCAACAAAATTTATATAAACATCATTATATATACAAGCGAAAATGTGTATATGTATGTTCGCTTTTTGTGTATCTCCAAGAAAGGCGTTTTTTTTTTTTTTCTGAGAATCACTCGGTCGGTTTACAACTTTCTTAAACTTTTTATATCACATGTAAATCACACTATCTACGAATTAAGAACCGAGGTTGCCTGTATATTTAATTTGCTCAACTTTGAAATATAAATATTCAACATTTTTCGCTGGCGGCATGTGGATTAGGCTTTTTCGTATAATAAAAGCGACACTAATTCTGGCGGCATTTGTTTTCCGGTGGAGATCGCCGGAAATGTCCGAAAGCCATCAGCTTTGATCAATATGGAAATTTTCCTCATATCAGAAAATTGCTATTCAATTTGGACAATCCCCTTGTTATGAGGAGCTGCTCCTAAATGTATTGGAAAATAAAAATAAAAAAGCGTTCGCGGAGTAAATAAAATACTGTCCGCAGTTACAGTTGACCTCATAAAGTCATTAAAACGTGCACCTGCCAATTCAAAATATTTAAATAAATTCAAACCATTTTCCGTGATTATTTCGCAGTGGCCCAATGGTTAACGTCGCACTTTTTTTTTCACACTTTAATTTCCAACATCGCCTCAAGGATTCGGGTTTGATCCTCATACTTATCTTCCAAATTTTTTTTTAATTTTAGCCCCCCCCCCCGACACAAACGCCCGGGTGATTTGATTTACTTAAAACCACACACACCAGGCAACGCCGGGTACTCCCCGGTAGTTATATATAAAGATATATATTTATAAACAGTTTAACAAAATTAACTAATGATATCGAAACAGAGATAGTTTATATAAGCTTCAAAATGCATTTCTCTAAGAACATCCCGTAAATGTAAATTCAGTAAACTTCCCAATTCAATTTGAATTGCAGAACATCTCTTTACTTCTTTTGTCAATTTTCTATAGTTACTTTTCAAAATATTTCTCAATCGGGTGCATATATGCCCAATTATTTTATACACTCCACAATCGGCATACTTTAAAATAAAAGTTAAATAATCATTACGCCTGATTTTTATTCTCAAATTTGCAATGATCATAACAAGCGCAGCCGCATTTCAAATGCAGTTTCTAGCAACACCGTAACGTATATCTCTCGACAATAAAGGTTATAATTATGATTTACGTATGTGCCTTGCTGGGGCCACAGAGATATCTCATTACATACCCAGATTTAGCTAATGTTGCTACAATTGATATGATCATCAGACAGTTTCATAGGGTCTAACAGTCTTAATGAAATTCTCTACCGACACAAAAGTGAAGTACGCTTTAAAACGAAAAGTGTTGCCACCTCGTGAACATAGGAACATGTTTCTGTTACATGCTTTGTCATATTATAATATCGATATCTTCTCCTCCTCTCGTAAATCGGTCAGTGCAGGCTACGAAGACACCGACCACAACTTCGCTCTGAAAATATGATGGAACCATCTTTAAGCCATGATTTCTGTTTGGTAACACATTACGCAGCATTCTGGGGACTGAGTCATTTTTACAGGTCACCCTTTCTTCAGCTTGCAGGAAAGTCTAAGGGTCTTATTTATAAATGACCTCCGCGACAAAATTGCCTCTGAGATGGGTATATATGCTGATGACACTACACTCTACAGGAGACACGACAGGAAGACGAATGAACACATTTCTAAAGAAATGGCAGAAACACTAGATGAATACCCCCAATCTGTAGTGGAATGGGGATAAAATGGTTGGTCACGTTCAATGCCGCCAAGCCTAAACTAGTTTCTTTCAATAATTAAAGAAACCCTCTATACCACCCATAGCAATGGCTAACGACTCTTTATCTGAGAGTACATCTTTCAAACTCGTTGGTCTTACATTCACATGAAACATGAGTTGGAGCAATTACATTGAAGGCATTGCCAGGGCAGCTGCCAGAATGGTGGGCTCTCTCTACCGTGCTAGACAACTAATAATACCCGAAAGTATCCTGTACCTCTATAAGGCCACCATTCGCCCATGTATGGAGTATTGCTGCCACATTTTGGCTGGTGCATCTGCTACTAGTATCTCCCCTCTTGACAAGGTCTTAAAGAGAGTCGCAAATCTGATAGGCCCTGAACTGGCATTTAAGCTTCAGCCTCTGTCTCATCGACGAAATGTTGCATCCCTCTTCCTGTTCTACAAGTATTTTAGTGGTGAATAATCTGACGAACTGCAATCACTTGTGCCCCACGACGTGAGCACCCTCGACAAACTCCACAGGATGTTAAATCCCACCCACACACTGTAGAGATCCCTAGATGTAAAAGATATTTCTACTCGAATAGTTTCTTCCCCAGAACCGCTAGACTTTGCTATTCAATTCCAGGTCCTTGCTTCCCCAACAGTACTGACGCGCAGAAGGTCAAGTGTAACGTGAACCGAAATCTTGCTGCCCAAATCCCTACATAGTACCCCAGTAGTGTTTGCCCCTGATAGTTGTTCCCTATACCAAAGTGGCAATTTGCCTTGTTTTGTGTGAAAATGTTATAAAAAAAAGAAAAGATGAATGCTCTCACCTTCACTGTGAATAGCTCTTCAATAAAAAATGTTTCTGTGAGCAAGTCATTCTGACATCAGTGTATTAGTCATCGTGATTACGACACAAATCTGGAAAAATGTATTCTAA
>NC_136482.1:119450814-119753314 GCF_053919585.1 Euprymna scolopes | reverse complement strand
GAAGTCTATTTTGTACTCTGTCAAGGCAGGATAGGCTGTTTTTAGCAGCTCCTGCGCAGATATGGCAACAGTATTCCATCCTGTTGTACTGTATTTACGTACATGCATGCGAGCACCTTCGGTATATATAACATCTCCTTTGTCCGTGTGTGTGTAGGGGTGGGTATGTTACATATGCAACAGGCAGCATACCTATGCTCGTCGTCTAAGTTTTGTTCTTCTTAACAGCGTTATACAAGTTTTATGATTTCATAATATTTTATTCTTACATATTCTATAAGATTTGCAATTTCACCGTTGTCTAATTCATTACGCTGCCTTCACAAGCATATCAAGTTAATTACCTGTCCGGCCCGCCGAATTTACCCAACTGTTCAAATAAACTATAATTCAAATGAGTAACACTATAACTTAATGGTTTCATGCAATCAATTGTTATTATTTTATCATTTAAAGGTGTTCACTGAATTTCACTTTCCTCTTATAATTAAAAATATTTTAAGAATATAACACCATTCTATCAAGTAAACCTACATTAATTATTATTTATAAATATTTCATTGTGAACCATGTTTAAAGTGATGTTAATTTAAGACCTATAAAAGACAATCATAAAAATAATCAACTACTTTGTATTCCGGCGTTGCACAGAACCAACATCAGTATAGTAATTATTCGTGAGCATGGTATTATATATAACTTTTCCATCAAACTTTTGCTGCCATGTATGTGAATACAAAAACGTACATGTTGGAATTTACCAGTGTGTCAGACTGAACCCGTTACAACCTAGTAACTAACACTATAGTGAGATGTTCCAGTTTTTTATTTGTAAATATAAGAATGAAAGGCATATAAGATTATCTATACACATATTATGAATAAGCTATTATCAGAAAAACAACATTAGAATATATTAATGTCGAAAACGTATATCGTCAGTTACAACAGAGACGTACTTTGTCTAACGAAAAATTAACATGCAATTAGAATTGCAGTAGACGTAATGAGCATTTGGAAGATAATAGAATTCCGTTTCAATGTAAATTACATAAGTTACCGTATAGAATTTGTACCAATTATCTCGTCAGAATACAATTATTACTATATATTGAGATGCTGCAACACTACTATATAAATACTCAATCTTCGATGCAGGAATAATTTTATATCACTATGAAATTGATCTCGAAATATCTTAAGTAAATTCGGCAGTTATCAGATATAAAAGTGAGCGCTATTTGTATATCATTTGTACTAAACATACACACTATATTTAAAATGTATTTCAGGAGAATAATTTTATATTGTAAATTCTTTAAAAAAAATATATATTGTGACTCTTGCTAGTTCTTAAATATATAAGGAAGCATGCGCTAAATATATATATATATATATATATATATATATATATATATATATATATATATATATATATATTGTAAATATCTATGTAAAAAGCGTTATTCGGATAAAAACAATAAAACCTGCAAGAATATTATGTAAATGAACATACTATTAAATGAGGATGTGAGACAGCTTGCTCGAATAGCAGGTAATATGCTTATATGGTTATTCTGCATAATATCTTGAAGAAAGATACTTAGGTAAAAAAAAAAAATCATCCAATTTAAATGAGTTTGCAAAGGTTAGTGAGCAACAATTTCTTCCTGGTATTAATTCGCATTTCTTGCTCAAGTTTACTTTAGCGATATCTGCGTTGGCTTTCTCTCTCTGTGGTGTCGCTAAGTACTTTCGTTTTAGATGGGGGAACCAATACTTCCACTTTGGGGTCTGTAAGCAGGATTAACCTTGTTTAGTTTTCCGGTATATATTATTCGGTCGACTATTTTTCGATATAATATAAGAAAATCATCGCTTTTATCTCATGCGAGAAAATCTCTGCTTTTGGATTTCAGTGCGACATGGCAACACCTTAATCATCTATCTTTTGCCATACACTAAAAGTTATTTTCACCATTAAAACAGTAAATAGAGCTTCAATTCGTTTTCTCTGTCCAGTCCATTGGATTTGTAAGAACTCATGATGCGGGTGTAATTTACACATTGCGTGTTCTCATGGGGTGCTACAACTTTGCGTTTTAATTTACACTGTCCGTGTATTGAATGACTTAATAGTTTTATATTATTTTCACTACGTTCTTCGTTTTCCCGATACAGTGTCCCATTAATGTGTTCCCATTTGCTACCTTTGAAAAGAAAGAGGATGCAAGGAAATAGATGTTGTGAGGGTGATCATGTCTGGACTGTTTCCTGTTTGTATTTTTAAAACGTGGAGTGTCTTCCAGAAAGTTATTAAAGATAATGATAAAATAAAATCAACAAAAAATGAAAAAAAATAGTGTACCAATATAACAGGGTTGTGCATCTGCGTCACACACACTATATATATATATATATATATATATATATATATATATATATATATATATATATATGTGTGTGTGTATATATATATATATATATATATATATATATATATATATATATATATATATATATATATATATGTTTACAGGTTGTGTGAA
Organism: Euprymna scolopes; assembly: GCF_053919585.1. NCBI lineage: Eukaryota > Metazoa > Mollusca > Cephalopoda > Sepiida > Sepiolidae > Euprymna > Euprymna scolopes. The sequence continues at coordinate 119,750,765 of NC_136482.1, read as the reverse complement.
AAGTAGATGTTGGTAAAAAAATTCATACCTTCCTTAATATTTTATATTTTTATTTTATTTTTTCAGATCATAATTTTAAGGTCATCATGAGCCGTTGCTCTACCGTGGGAGCGGATATTTATCGTAGAGTCGTATTTTCAGTTGAATAAGTCAATATCAGAAAATCCAAGAGAATTTCTACGAAACTTCAACACAATAAATTCCCCTATTCATAATGCAATAATAGCTGTGGTAGCTCGATTTCTAGATCAAGTATCTGTATGTGACCTCCCTTAATCTGGTCGACTCCGTACGACAAGAAGTGAGGAAGATAGCTAGGGATTAGCCAAGGATCCATGCACATTAGTAATAAGGAGATCAAGTCAAATTAAGACCTCTCGATCAATGTGGTTCTAGCAGGACGGTGCAACGGCGCATACACCATGAGAAACATTAACTCTGCTCCAGGACATGTGTGTTTATATATATATATATATATATATATATATATATATATATATATATATATATATATATATATATATATATATATATATATACTACTTTGTGGAACTTAGGATACAAGGAAAAGATTAAATACAACAATTATGCTCCTCCTGTTATATAGGGGTTTCATTAAAAGAGAGTCTTATAGGGGTTTCATTAATAGAGTGTCTTAGAGAAAGATGCTTATCTTAGAGAGTCTTATTAGATTGTTTGTTCTTGAGAGAGAGTCTTATTATATGGCTTTTTGTATCTTAGACAGAGATGCTTAGAAAGAGTGTTTAAGAGGAATGTTGTAAGACTCAGAGAGAGAGAGAGAGAGAGAGAGATGCTGTTGTAAGAGACTTAGAGATATTGTTCATGTTAGGAGAGATTCTTATATATTAAATGTTCATTCTTTTCTTATGTGGAAGAAGAAACTCTTGGAGTGAAGGGATAGTGTTCAGACAGTTTGGACATTGCGTAGACATGATGATGTTGATTCTCATTGTGGATATGAGAAGTCGAGATGCGTATGAAAAGACATTTTATAACACAAATATATAATACAATTGGACTTTACCTTTTTGTAAGAATCATAAGACACAAGAAGAGCTTTACAAAACACATAATGGTTTATTTCGTCACGACCGGCCGTTTCCATCACCAAGAATTCAAAGTCTCACATTTTTCCTTGAAGTGACGTCTCGCTTCCTAGACGCCTAACTGTCTCTCTCCGAGTTTGTTCACTGACTGACTAACTTTAAAGTGTTTTTCTCTATTCCTGGAACTTTCTATTTTCCGTGACGTCATACACATGTTAAACATGTGCCTTCTTTCACGTGCTCTGGACATACGTGTCCAAAACTTTTCCTATTTCTCAGTAACCTATTTATCCAATATGTTAAAAACATATAAGCTGCATTCTTTCAATTTAAAATTTCATAACAAACTTGATAGTTAACATTCTTTCCTTGAAATATTTATCTATATTCTAAACAAATGTTTGTTTTACATTTTAAAATTCTCACACGTAATCTATTTCAACACCTAGATTACGAGGTTCGAATTTCGCCTATGCTATTTCATTTTCATTTTAACTAATCTCTCTATTTTCATACTTACATGAAAAGGGGACAGACCTTATCATGTAACACTCCTTCGGGCCGCCTTAAATCTGTAATCACACAAAATATGACTCGTAAGAAACCAGTTCAAATAACAAGATCTGCCGCGATCAATAACAATGAACTAGTCTACATTTATAATCCAAACCAAGATACTAATCGTAATGTCTCTAACCCACCTAGTCGCATCAGGAGAAAGAAAAATAGCTGTGTTAATCCTCCATTTAGCCTAAATGTCAAAACTAATATACCTAAGGAATTCTTAAACATTGTACAAAACTCTTTCAAATACCCACACAGATATAGTTCTATTTTCAATAAAAATTCAATCCGGATTTCTTATTCAACAATGCCGAATTTAGTACAAATAATCTTAACATCTAATAACACAAGAACTTAAATCGGCCCAAAAAATATATTTCCCAATTAAACACAAAACTAACTGTAATTATAATAACACATATATTTGCCCACTCGATAATGATTGGATCCATAAAGATGTTATATATTCTTACACTACAACCTAGCTTCCACGCCATCCTCCCATAACAGATACTAATATTTCGTCTTCAAGTTATTCTTCTTCCAATCCTCCATCTAGTATAGTTACTAATCCAATACAACATTCGAGCAGCCCTTCCATTTACAATCATGCAACTAGTAATAATTAAGATAATAATAATAATAATAATAATAATAATAATAATAATAATAATAATAATAATCTTAATGGCAACACCAATATTTCTCCCAACAGCCATCCTAACACTAACAACACTCATTATTCCCTCCAAAATAGTCCTCATACAGACATTGTCCCACCATTTGTTGAACACAATGAACAAAATTCAAAATATTTAACTAATACAAATCAGCAAATTAATATTAATACCAGACATCGAGTTTTTAATAAAGTACATACATATATCGGCGCTAGTTCAACATTTTTTAAGATAAGAATATCACACCATAGGTCTTCGTTTAACAACCATAATTCTAATAATAACCAAGGAACTTCTCTAACCACTTTAATTAAAAATTTAACTCTAACAATACTCCCTTCTCAATCAAAGGGACTATTATAACAAAAGCTAACTTTTATACCCCAGGCTCTAAGTCATGTCCCCTCTGTACAACCGAAGCTATAACTATAATTACTTCCCCTCAAAATAACAATATAATAAATTCTAAAAATGAACTGATCTCTTCCTGTAAGCATGAGTCCAAATTTAATTATGGCAATTTTCAAATTACATAGTTATTACTTTTACCTTTTATATAGATATAAAATATTATTTTATTTAACTTTTTCGTTTTTCGACCTGCTTCCTAATACTTTATAAATTAATAATCCTTTATTTTAATTCTGTATCTCTTCTTTGCATAACCGGTTTTTTATCTGCATTTTCTGTTTTATTCCTTAAACTGTCCTATCCATCTAATATATCAATCTACCCACACTTTCATATCTTGTATGTATATTTACTTAAATTATACTATATGAATTTATCTACCTTTTTCCGGAAATTGCAGATACCGGCCATCTTCTCCCCTTAAATAAATTTTATTTTTTATCTTTATTCTTTGTTATTTTATTTTATTTTATATTATATATTATATTTTATTTTTTATTATATTTTATTTATCTTTTTATTTATTATTTTTTATTTTCTGTTTATTTATTATATATTTATTTTTTTTATTTTTATTTTCCTTTTTGATTTTCTTCCACCAGACTATCCATTCATGTGTAATAACATTTTTCTTTACAATATTTCATCTGCTAAACTTATTTTGTTTTCAGGTAAGATCTTTCACATACTTGTTGTTTCATCAAATAATTCTGCATGAAAAATCCGATCCCGCATTTTGCTAATTCATACCCTCTGGTGAAAAGGAGAGTATTTTTTCGAAACTCCGCGCATAAGGGACTATCCATTTATCTAGTTGTTTCCTTTTCAGATTAAAAATGTTTTTAACTGATTTCAAAGATTTTTCAACATACTTTATTAACTGTTTGCATATATATATATATATATATATATATATATATATATATATATATATATATATATATATATATATATGTATTAGTCCTCGCGCGGAAGAGCAGGAAAAAATTTTAAAATAATAATAGAACAACAATACTTTCGCTGGCGAGGACTACTATTCAGGGTAACCAGTTGTACACTCCTTTTCAAATTTTCATCATTGTTTTTCTCGTTATGTACTAAATATGTGTAAATAAAACCTATATGAACTATGATCATTATTAATTTTTAAAGATGTACAATTCTCAAAGAAGTTTTTAAAAAAATAATCTACAAACTCAAATAGAGAGGAGAGTTTAAAAATATAATCTCAAAATGATAAGATACCAGTTAGAAAAACATTTATACAAGCCATGAAAATTGTTAAACTAATGTGTTTACTATAGGCTTTAAAAATAAAGGTAGACTATTTAAATTGAAATTTATTCATCTTCAAAGTGCACTTTTACAAATTTTACAAAGTAATATATAAAAAATTAATAATTAATTGAAGCCAAAAAATACCTTGGATTTATTGTATATAATATACATTTTGGTGCACTTTAAAAACATTATATTTCATCAAGCAACTAATGATATAGATATATCATTTTCAATAATATTTGTTTAAATTAAATTTTTATACCTTACTTCGTAAAATTTATAAAAGTGCACTTTGAAGATAAATAAACTTCAAATTGAATCATGTACTTTTATTTTTAAACCCTCTAGTAAAACATGTTGTTTAACAATTTTCATACCTGGCATGAAATGCCTCTCTAACTTGAGTATATATATATATATATATATATATATATATATATATATATATATATATATATATATATATATGCATATATAAATAGTGTTTCAGGTTTGTTAATCATCTTTTTTATTATTTATTATACCTACAGTTTTGCAACAGGAACCGTTGATTTCTTATGTTTAATTTTAAGTCACTGTTTACCCAAACATGCATATTATTTAGCATATTACTTTAGAGTGGATAGGTTTGTGAATATATCGTAGTTCTACTCCAAACGCCTCGAACAAAGTTCAAGGTTTACAAAGTTCTTTTTGTTTAACGTATAAAACTATACTGCAAGATTTCTGGAAATGATGTATGGTAAATGTTTTAGAGTGATTATTGCATTCTTTCTTTATAATTTGTAATGGCATACGAGGAAATCGGTCTCTTTTTCTTAAAATATTTGTTATGGTTGAGGTAACAGAAAAGTAATTTCCAAAGGTTATGTAAATGTCCTCTTTCGCCTTGCCTCCATTTTTTGGAGAGACTTACTAGGAGGCGTGAGGTCAAATCTGCCATACCTCATCTGGATTTGTTCTTCTAACTTTTCTTTTGTCCTAATGTCCATGCTACATATCCAGTTGATTTATATGTGTCTTGAGAATTTGATTTCTTTTTTTTTTGAACAATGTAAACCTATTCATCGATTCCCCTAGCAATCCTGCAATTTCTTGCACTGCATATTACTTTGGAAACTTATAAAGAATTTGTTAGAGTTGGAAGAAATTGTTCTACTGGTACTGTTTGCGTATTATTTAATTGAAAAATGCAGACTAAGAAACAAGTAATTCAGTATCAATGACCGAAGATAAAACCTCGTTAGTAATTATTATGCATACAAGGATCGACACTACTGCCGCCAAGTAGCCCAGATAGTGAGGCCCTTGATTTCTGAGAACTTACATTGAAGTAAAATAAAACAAAATATAGTACCGTCAACCTTATAAAATATCTATTTTGGGAAACGCTGAATAAAACGGTACGTTTGGGCTTCAATACTATAAAACAACATTTAAGTTATTACAGTAAGTGTTATTTAGGTAATATCCACATACGTAGAAAAATTGAATTGCAATCGTTACATGTTGCAAGTAATTGAGATTTCCGAACACGATTAATAAATTTCTGCAGTCAAATGGCTATTTACGCCTTGGTCGGTTAGAGACGTCAGCAAGTTAAAGCTAATAGTAAAGTGCCCCGATTGTTGAGTGTTACCACGGCTACCGAAAGTATAGAACAGTGAACATGACAGGGTGCGACCATTTCCAGATGAACATGTAGGTATTACCAGTTTTCGGTGTTCAACAGCGTGGCCATAAATATTATTTTCGTTGTCTTATATTATGCATGTTTGTTTATTCTCCATAAAAGAAAAATAATACTTCTCCATTTGGATGATTACACAATTGCAATGATTATAATAACTGTACATGAGGATACATTGGGAGATCGAATTTTGCAGGCAGAAATATTTGATGAAACAACAAGTAAGTCAAATATCTTACTTGAAAACCAGACTATCCATTCATGTGTAATCACCTTTTTTTACCATATTCTCTCTACCTATACTTATTTAGTTTTCAAGTAAGATATTTGACTTACTTGTTGTTTCATTAAACACTTCTGCATTCTAAATCCGATCCCGCATTTTGCTAATTCCTACCCTCTGATGAGAAGATGAGTATTACTTCGAACCTCCGCGGATTAAGGACTATCTATTTATCTAGTGTTTCCTTTTCAGATTAAATGTGTTTTAACTCATTTCAAAGATTTTTTTTAACATACTTTATTAACTGTTTGCTCATATATATATATGTATATATATATATATATATATATATATATATATATATATATATATATATATATATATATATATATATATTAGTCCTCGCACGGAAGACCAGTAAAAACTTTTAACCAGTTATACACTCCTTTTCAAATATTCATCTTTGTTTTTCTCGTTATGTACTGAATATGTGTAAAGTAAACCTATATGAACTATGTTCATTATTAATTTTTAACTCATTTTAAAGTGTTTTTAACACATTTTAATTACCGTTTGCTCATGTATATATATATATATATGTATATTCATTTATATATATTCATATATATATATATTTTTTCTATATAAATATATAAATATATAAACATATATATGCATATATATACACATATATATACACATATACATATATTTACATATATATACATATATATATATACACACAAAAACGGGGTTTTTATACATTAGATCAGTGATTTACAACAGAAACATTATATATATTAAAAGATTAATTTATTTTTTTCTTTCATTCTGTCCGTTTATGTGCTATATATTTTGTTTAACCGCAATCAATTTCCCTTGTAATCTCCAAAATCCAGCGAAACGACATTACACAATCTTTCAATAAGACAAACATAGATTTTTTAATTACTTACATATAATAAAATATACATTGTTTTTTTTTTGTCGAATACATACAAATATTTTCTTTTAAAACGTTTTATTTTCGTTTTTCCTCAATAAAAAACGTGCATAGTAATCATAATCATCATTATTATATTATTACGCTTATAGCTCCGTCCGTTATCATGCTAGGCATCCCTAAAAAAAGAAAGTTGAATATTCCAAAAAGTGGAATATTCCAAATACACCTTGTCTCCCTTGAAAAGGAATTGAAATGTTTTTAAAAAATTGTTACTCTGTTGAGGCAAAGCTAATTAAAATGTTTTGTGTCTCTCTACCTTTTGGCTAAGATCAAAGTGTAGTATATGTCCTTCAAATGCTATATGACAAATCCTCCTCTCTCAGTGGAAGAGAAATCCTTTACGGCTAAGACAATTTTTCTCCACAGTAAAAAAATCTTCCCCGGTGTCTAAATCTGTCCCGTGGGGAGGCATTGTGAATAGGTGCTATGTTTAATGTAACAAAGTTTTAATATTGAAACGGTAACTGGAAAAACTTCTGATTTAATTATAAAATGCCGTGGAAATGTCACTTCTGATTGATTATAAAATGCCCTGGAAAATGTCCATTCTGATCATTTTTTGTTTACTTCCTCCCCTCAAGGGCGGAATTGAACATGAGGTCGGTTATAACGTTAGGGGGAAACCAGCTCTTCAAAAGGGGCACTCTAGTCAATAACAGAAATAAAAATTGTATCAGTAATGAAGGTTTTCTCCTCTATTAACCAAGACCAAAATAAGGATGGATTTAATCACTGGAATGCTGAAACTGATACTAAACTCAGAAATTCATGTTGAAACAATGGTTTATGATTTAAACATTACTTTATTTCAAGTATATTTTAAGCAATGGGTTACGGGATATGAATTCAGTCCCGGAAATTACTCAAACGGTTTACGATTTAAACATTACTTTATTTAATGTATATTTTTAACAGTGGGGTGGGAGATATTAATATCAGTCCAGAAAATGGGCGAAACCGTTTACGCATTACACATTAGCTTATTTAATGTATATTTTTATCATTGTGGTGAGAAATATGAAGTCGGTTCCGGAAATGGGTGCAACCATTTAGGTTTTGGACATTACTTTATTTAATGAATATTTTTAACAGTATGATGGGAGATAAGAATCAGTCCGGTCACATAGGCAATATATCAAAGTTATTATTTCAGTAAGAGGAAGCGACATAATTTGTTAAAGTTATGAAAATTATTGTCAAAATTAGTAACATATCAAAAATTAATAAAAATGATGAAATGTGAGGGACTTGATTGATGTGTTTGTAATGATACAATGCCCAGACAATATATCAAATATACTATATAAGTAGGAGGGAGAGACATAATGTGAGTTTTTTTTTATTATAAAATTATTGTCGAAATTATTAACATATCCAGGATTATGAACAACGATTAAATGTCGATTGTGTGTTTATAATAAAGTAACCAGCCCAGGAAATATATCAAAGTAATTATTTTAGTAAGAGAGGGTGATAAGGATGATTTAAATTATGAAAAATAATTGTCAAAATTAGTAACATATCCAAGAATTATGAAAATTGTAATATGTTATTTAATGCATTAGTTGTTTGCAATGAAATAATCAGACCAGCTAATATATCAAAGTTATTATTTTAGTAAGTGGGGCGATGATGTGGGTTAAAATGATGAAAAATCATTGTCGACATTAGTAGCATGCTATAAAAATTATGAAATATGACAAAATGTGGGTTAATTGGTTGGTGTGTTCGAAATGAAATAATCATCTCTGATAATATATCAAAGTTATTATGTTAGTAGTAGGGGCTTGATAATGTAGGTGAACAATATTAAAAATAATTGTGTAAATGAATAACATATCCAAGAATTAAGAAAAATGATGAAGTGTGAGTTAAATGATAGTTGTGTTTTTATGAAATAATTACCCAAACAGTATAGCGAAGTAATTTCTTAGTAAGAGAGGGCGACGAGGATGCTTTAAATTATAAACACATATTGTCGAAATTAGTAACATATTCAAGAATTACGAAAAATTACGAAATGTGATTTAATTGATTGGTGTGTTGATAAATGATAAAATAATCAGCCTATACAATATATCAAAGTTATTATATAAAGAAAGGGGAAAGAGATAAGGAGGGCTTAATTATGAAAAAATATTGTCGAAATTAGTAAACTATCCAAGAATTACGAAAAAATGATGAAATATTAGTTAATTGATTGGTGTGTCTGTAAGAAAATAATCAGCCTAGAAAATATAGCAAAGTTATTATTTAGTTAGGAGGGAAGGGCGAAAATGTTGGTTAAAATTGTGAAAAATGATTGTCGAAAGTTACACATCCAAGACTTATGAATAATGATTTAATATGATTTCATGCTTTAGTGGGTTTGTAATAAAACAATAAGCCCAGACAATATTTCAAAGTAATTATTTTATTAAGGAAGGGGCGATAATGCGGGTATAACATCTAAAAAATGTTTGTCGAAATTAGTAACACACCCAAGAATTATGAAACATGATGAAATGGAGGTTAATTGATTAGTGTTTGTAATGAAATAATCAGCACAGCAAATATATCAAAGTCATTATTTTAGTAAGGCTGGACGACAACGTAGGTTTAAATTATATAAAATATATTGTCGAAACTAGTTACATATTTAAGAATTACGAAAAATAATGAAATGTGAGATGAGTGATGTGTGTGTTTGTAATGAAATAAACAACCTAGGCAATATATACAAAGTGTTTATTTAGTAAGGTGTGCGATATGGTGAGTTTAAATGATGAGATAATTTCAAAAGTAATACCATATTCAAGAATTATTAAAAATGATGCAATGTGAGTTAATTGACAGTTGTGTTTTCTATAAAATAATCAGCCAATACAATATATCAAATTTAATATTTTAGTAAACGGAAGGGGCGAAAATCGCTGGTGAAATTATGTAAAATTATTGTCGAACATAGTAACATATTCAATAATTATTAAAAATGATAAAATGTGAAATAATTTACAGGTGTGTTTGTAATGAAATAATCAGCCCAGGAAATATATCAAAGTTATTATTTTAGCAAGGGGGCGATACAGTTTTAATAAAAAAAGTAGAATAATATAATTGTGCCTTCATTCATGCTGAACAGAACGCTCACATCATGCCCAGCAACAATATATTACAAACTATTAACATGCATATTATAATCACATAACATTACATATAAATGTATAGTTGCGCATGCGTACATAACTATTAAAGTCGACTTTCGCCTATGTCCTTTCACTTGTTTAAAAGATTTACACCTTGTGTTTTAGTTTCCTCTGTTTGAAATTTAATATATATTGTTTCACAGGTCAAACTAATATTAATACAAAGTTTTAGGCAAGTGGACCAACAAATTAACAGATTATTTTAGTAGAGGCGTTTCAGCTTAGAGACTGACATCATACAATGTAGCTCGGTTGTTAGAATATGCTCAAGTATTATATTTTATTTCATAGAGATTTTATATGTATTATTACAGAACCAATACTATATTGATTTTGATATTATAACCAAGATGTAATAGTGATTTCAGAAGTTATGAATATTATTACTTGTGTTCTATAAAAAAGAATGGAATCCAAATATTAAGAACAAAAATCTTAGCAATTACGGTTTCTGCTATCGTGATATGCACGCAACACATTTAACATAAACCGACTTTAATGAAAAAGGTATAATTCTGCATGGTGAAAAGCAGCAATTTAAGTCAGATTACGCCTGGTAAATTACATCTAATTTCAATTCTGAACCTTTGCATATATTTTACCGGCTAAAACGCAAATCAAGTTTTCCCAGGAGTTAAAATTGTATATACGTACATAGTGTGTAGCCTAAAACTTGGAAGAGCAGCTTCATACAGACTTTTCCTAACGTTTCCTCACACAGATAAATATACACGTTATGCATATCCCCCTCTCTCTCTCTATCTCTCTCTGCATATATATATATATATATATATATATATATATATATATATATATATATATACATACATAGATATATATATATCTTTTTAAATCCAGCACATTGCTCAATTATCAGATAATTACGAAAATAGGAGTCTATTATTTATTTTTTTACAGAAAGCATAAATGAGATTAGTCAGTGGTACCGTCGGTGTAAGACCCGGTAATTAGGACCCATTTTAGATACCTATATCAATTTTCTTCACCCAATACTAATACCTTTTATTACCGGAACGGTGTATATACATTACGAGTTCATTGTTACCTCCCGTTTTGTGTGAACGCCCTTATTTTTCAGATGCGGTGATTTTATTGAATTTAAAATTAAATTTTGTTAAATATAAAATTTAAGTTCCAAACTGTTTTTTATAAGTACCGTTAACATTACAACCAAAATTAATTTTAAACATTATTTTTCTAAATTTAAAGCGTAAAATGTATCTCAATGTCGATTAAAATATAAAATTCCACTGAATTGTATCGAAACGCATTAAAAAATTCAACTATTTAAAGGTTGGGGAGATACTTACCTATCCTACGGGAGTTTCCTACAATATTAAGCATCACTACTATTGTATTTTTCCCTATGATTTTAAAATTGGAAGCGATTGAAAATTACATTTATAAAGTATGATTTTTAAACATTTATATACTTTTAAGTTTAAAATAAAAAAAATAAAAATTAAAATTGAATCCATTTTTAAAAACTAAAATTAAATTAAAAAGTTGAATAAAAATGTAAGTTTTGTTATATAAAAATGTATATTTTGTATCCTTCACTGACACAGTGTATAAGGAGTGTTTCCTTCTGTGTAAACAATTTTTCAAAGAGTCACTCCTCACATTTAAACGTCCTACGAGGGGCGTGCAATAAGTAAGGTATCTGCCCCACTTTCTATAGCAGTAGAGCAACGGAACTTGGAACAGTTATTAGTCTTTTGATACATAGGAACCACCGAGAGTTATGCATTTCCCCCATTTTTTGTTACAGCTCTGGAAACCGTTTTTGTAAAAAAAAACAGGTTGGTCATCCAACCACGATGTGACTTCAGAAATCAAGGCTGCATTATCTGGGAAACGCTTTCCTTCCAAAAACAACTTCATGGCTGGGAAGAGGTTTAAGTCAGAGGATGCAAGGTTAGGAGATAAAGGAGGCTGGGCTAGGATTTCATAACCACAGGCCCGTGCTTCTGATCTGGCGACATGCGAGTTGTGGACCGGAGCGTTGTCCTGCAGGATTAAGGTACATTTTTTTATGTTGCCTGAAAAATAATAGGCTCCTTCAATTCTGGTACCATTTTCCAGGAAATCTGTCATCACTACTCCGTTCTGGTCCTAGAAGACTGTGAGCATGTCCTTGCCAGCGGAGGGCTGCACCCTTGCCTTCTTTGGAGGTGGTGAGTCCAAGTGCTTCCACTGCATTGACTGGGCCATAGTGATGGACCCAGGTTTCATCCTGTGTACTCAGTCTTTTGAAAAACTTTGACTCGTCTTCTTCGCACATCTCCAAATTCATCCTCGAGCACTCGAGGCGTTCCCGCGACTAGAATGGTATAAGCAACCTGGGAATCCATCTGGCCTGCACGTTATGCATATGCAAATGGTCATGAATAATAGTTTCCACAGACCCTGTACTAATCTTGACATCTTGGGTTATTTGGTAAATAGTAATACGCTGATCTTAAAAAAAATGGTAGTCTCAACATGACGGACAGATGCCTCATCAATGGCAGAAGGGTTGCGACCAGGCCTGGGAGGTGTTTCCTTAGCCTTTCGGTCATGTTTGAATTCACGATGCCAGCGTTTTACAGGGTCATGTGATTGGGCATTATCACCATAATTTTCTTTCATTTCATCAAAAGTCTCCTGTCGTGTGCGTCCTTTCAAATACAAAAATCGGATCACTGCTTGACATTCAACAGCCTCCATTTTACACCTGACTCATTTCAAAGACCTGTAAAACAGAAACCACAATTAGTTCAGAGCTGTAATCTGCCGTATAGCCCGTAGAGATAGAACTCATTGCACATGCAAAATTTCAGCTAGATCAACTGAAAGTGGGCAGAGGCATTACTTATGGCACACCCCTCGTATTTCTGCATCATGAATTACCCGTAGAATATGGTATTTTTCCACTTTTAAAAGATGTTATTGATTTAATTCTGGGGGGTATGCTGGGTATGTTCGATTTTTTTCCGTGTAACAGGTGTATCTTTCTTTAATCTGACACAGTTGCGTTGCTGATGCTGTTTTTATCCTTTTTTCGGCTATAAAGAAGTTCATATGTGCAAAACATATTTGCTTAAATAGACTTTGTGTCACACTAATATATTTTTCGGGTATGCTTTTGATTGGTTTGGTATTGTATCTTTATAAACAAGGAATTCCGCTTTACAGCTGCTCTCCATCGGCTCTTACTTTTGGTCCTGCAAGAGCAGACTGTGTTGACTGTCTTTCTTAGTTCCCTAGATATGATAGGCCTGATCTATGGTGCTTCCGAGTATTGTGTTCCTATGTAAGATTTTGTTCAGGCTATGCTTTTTCTGGGAAATGCTTATATAGGAGTGTAAGGAAAATATCCTACTCTAATTTTAGTATTACATGAGAACGGAGGTAAGAACCAAATTATATACCGCCGTCTATTTTTTTAATTTTATTTTTGATGTGAGTTATTTGGAATTTTATGTTTTCACTGAATCCACTTTTATGCAGTACCTTATTATAATATGGCACTGCCAGTCTGAACACGTCAGCCTTCGAAGAAATCTTGATATTCTTTTGCTTATATTGGCTACATTATTTTTATACACTGTGGGTGTGTGGCATGAACCCTTATTTGTGTATATTAGATTTTCATTTAGTTTATGAAAGGGAGATCTAGAAGAGAATCTAAAAAAACAACTTGATATAAATGTGTCTTTTCAATTATTTTAAAACCTAGTTCCTTTAAAAATACACTAAATACTTCTTTAGCCTGTCTAGTGTACATTCATTATAGGCCCACGATAGGCAAAGTCCACCACTTCTATATAAACGGAAAAAGTGGTGTGAAAATTTGTTTTTCAGGGTATGTAGTAGGAAATTTCTAACTAGCTCACAGACGGCGCACTGTCATACGCTCCCATCGCGACATGAAACTGGTCTTCAGGATTTGATTTTTTAACCCATGTTTTACCTTAAAAACAAGAGGGTTTGTGTTGCTTGCATCATGGTTTCCTTATCCAGCTCACTTATCATTTGTTTTATATTTTGATGCGAAAAGTAATGTTTTTTTTTCCAAATTTCCTGAGTAATTGATGGTTAAAAATCCACGACGTCCAGTTGCGTGAATTTCCATTTGTGTGGTTACGGTAGGTTTTTTTAACCAGTTCAGTACAGAGCTTGTGTCAACCACAAATTAAAGTTTCATTTACTTTTTATCTCTTTTATTATTTTTCTAATTATAGTCTACTCTAGCTAGACCGATCTCGCTCTAATGGGGTTATTTGCCTTTAGGTTTTCGTATTGTCACCATTTTCCTTGTCGCCTTTTAAAACACATTTCTTTGTTAACGTATATGGTTAATTTTTTGTCCTGAAGGTTTGTGAATGCACAGAAAAAAGTTTTAACTTGCTGGCACATGTGACCCCCTGTAGCATGGGTGTACGTAAGAAGACTGAAATAGGGCAAGCGAGAAATTTTAAAGAAAGATAGAAGGAAAGAAAAAAAAAACGAAACGGAAAGAGCATGCAGAAATAGAAGATAAAATTCCTCTCGCATGTGCAATTAAACAGCAACATCCGTCGATTTTTATGTTATGATTTTCTACACGATGTTTTATGATATGTATACTATTTTGGGAATTGCATTAAGTTTACCCGAATACATTCGACAATCAGTTTTTCAAACATGAATAAAAATAAATCGCATGTTTTCAAGAAAAATAAATTATACAAGTAAATTATAGCATTTTATGTCATCATAAATGCGATATAATATATTATGTTTATTTCATGTAATATAGATGAATTTAATTTGCGATTTGTTTTAACAATATTCTTGAACATTTTCTCATGACAAACCTAATTCATCTATATAATCCAAAGACACACCGTAGTATTGGAGTTGATACATCTATTTATGAGAAGCTAAATATGATTAATGCTAACTAAAACCGCGATTATATTTCCCTTTTAAGAAAATAAAACATCCCTGCTTATTATAAAAATTGCAATTTTTAAATATTAGATTACATAATATATCATTAAATTTACGAATCTATAAACAAGTATAAGCTTTTAGAGTTATATGCGTGTTTCATATTACTATATATTTCAGTAAGACAAAATATTTGTGATTTTCTTTTTTTAAATCCATGCCGTACATAACTAGTAACGATGTAATATACTTAATTTAGTTATCGTATTCTGTTTTGTCTCGTTAATTCTTGACAGTGTTGTATATGAAAGCATTGGACGATATAGAGCGATAACAGATTTCATTTGAACCTTATAAGAGTAAGGAAGAGTAAGGAAAATGATAATATATATTTCACTGAAAACATATAAAACATATTAACCATTTACCTATTTTTCCTGTTGATATTACCTTTTTATTATGCTGCCTTATGGAACGTATGTAAAACAAAGGAAATTAACGCGTTCTTAAATGTGATATTATGATTTCTGTAGATATTTGCAAAGACACACAATCGTTATGAAATATATATGGCGATTAAGCTTCA
This sequence comes from Euprymna scolopes, assembly GCF_053919585.1. NCBI lineage: Eukaryota > Metazoa > Mollusca > Cephalopoda > Sepiida > Sepiolidae > Euprymna > Euprymna scolopes. Next base: position 119,735,134 of record NC_136482.1, on the reverse strand, counting down.
CTGAATATTTCCCGTTTCATTCACTCCGATGAAACCCGGATTAGTCAGTGTAGCTTGATCGCCATATATATTTTATACCATACTAACTAGCTCTACCTACGTATTGAGCATTGTTGAAATAAATAATAAAAGTTTACGCATGAATTTATACTTTCGTAATTTAATTTATGTGAGTAAATGAGGTAGTTATATATATATATATATATATATATATATATATATTTGCCAGGCACCCACATACACCGACACCCACCCACACCAACACACACACACACACACACATATATATATATATATATATATATATATATATATATATATATATATAAAGAAACAATTAAGCAGGGATGTAAGTTTATAGATAACAGTATAGTACTATTGTGATGTCAAATTATAATTATCAAGTATAATTAAATAGTACACACATACACATACACCCACATACCAAAGCACACACAAACACACAAACAAATACACACATATATACATATACACACACCCATATATATATATATATATAATGTTATAATGGAATAATTCCAGGAGGAAATGTGGGTATGAGAGCTCAGTGTGGTAAACAGAGCAATAACATAAAAATATAACACGGAAATTACATAATTGTCGATGCAATAATTTATTTCAACCTTATGGTATTTTCAAGCATCTAAACTAAACAATCTAAACTGAGTCTCAAAAATGTAATTGTCTAGTTTTGAGGAAAATGTAGTTTATTTTTGTTATTAGTATTTTGTTTTGTAAATATCGTAATATTCTTTTATTTAAGACATACTAAAAAATATCTACAAAAACATATATTTTCTCTAAATTACATTCCTCATTGGCTGAAAAATTATTTTAATAACAGAAATCGATGGCATAGTTGTATGATCATTCCTACACGATGGTCATAGTATCCTCACCTTAAAGGTTTTTGAGTTCTCTTTAATTGATTTAGATTGTATTGAACCGAACAAATCATATACTAAAGACAATGAAGTATTATTATGTCAAAAGATACTTAATACACGAAATTATTGAATGTATGAAATTAAATGTCATATTATCTGATTTAAAACTGATTACTGTTGTCTCATATCCAGTAGATAAAATGCCGTTTGCTTATTAATTGATACAAGTAGTTGACGTATATAATATAATAAACTATTTTTACTTGAAGATAACTCTATGTTTCTGTGTACAATACGGTGGAAATCTTACAGTCGCTGACTTACTTTCTCGAAAAATGGGGTGCGTTTATGCACAGATATATTTTCGATTAATATATATTACTATGGCTGTATTCTTCATTAAATGTTATTCATTTTATACACACCCAGTTACATAAATCACTATTGAATTAAAAAGTAAAGACGGCAAAACTTATGAAAGTTGTGATTCCTCAACAAAATAGACACGAATAAACTATAGTATCAAATGAAATAGTAACAGTAATATTTATGTATAATGTTATCATATCATCTGGAAATTAAAGGGGGATAAAAGGAGGAATACAGAAAATAAGACATCTCTTTACGTTATGGTATTTAGAAATGACATGCTTATAATAAGAAGGGACTGTCAAGAGTTATACATAATGATAATATAGAAAAAAAGAGATTGGCTTATAAAGACTTAGATAATAAGTATGTAGCATCAGAAAATATAGTAAAACAATAATTAATTGCATGTACTACATATATAACACGTATCAGGTTATTAACGCGTTTACATTTTATTTTAATATTAAGGGAACAAGGGAATAACATCCAAGAAACTTTGAGAAAGTGTTTATAATACTATTCAGCTACTCCGTTAAGAAAATAAAGTATTTACAGCAGTACTAGCGAAACTATGGCAAAAGAGAGGGATATCTGTTGATTTCAGTGTGGCAAGTTATTAAAGAGTTTGCGAAAAAAAACAATATACGCATATCTTGTTTATTGAAATAAATTTCAAACATTAAATGAACTAGGAAAAATGCTTAAAACACAATGACAACATAGCAATTTCTACGTTGACATAATTAGTAGGGAATATGCGATCCATTTTTATGAATGACTTGTAAAATACGTTAGTCCAGAGAATTAGTCAATTTGTGATTTTGTCAACTGTTATTCCTCGCGGTACCTCTGGGAGAGCATTCTACAACTCATCTTTGCTCTTAAATTAGCGTTCATTTGCATAGAGGTGTCGCTTCATTATATTCAAAAGGTTCTAAATTAGTTTCAAATCTGGGGAATTTGCAGGCCACCCCAGTCTCCGTAGCCCAGAGAACCCCGTTGTTGCAAATATTCTTAGTTTTTTTTTTGCTGCATATTAGGGAGCATTATCTTGCATACAGTAATGGTTCTTCTGAACATCAACCTTTGCTTCTTCAGCCATCGTATGTAAGCATTTGAAGTCATTTTTATGCCTCCTGTGACATTTCATGTGCAGCTAAAGTACCTCAGATAATCCCAGACCTAATCTTTATACTACCACTATATTGTTGACGCCTTAAACGCTAATGACGTTGTCGTCCATCTAGGACCCATCCTTTGTTCCAGCAATCTAGGCCTTCAAGAGTGGCACGCATTTGATCCGTGAAGAAAGTTTAGGAAACATCCGCTTTCCTCATGTTCTCTGCCCATTTCAGTCGGTTTTGTATGTGATGTTGCTTTTATGGAGGTTTTTCCACTTCTTTCAGAAGGCGACATCGATGACGTTTTGAGTGTTTCTTCAATCCGACTTGTCTGCCCAGGGTTCTTTACAACTTCACATATAATTTGAAGTAGAGAATGGCGGAAATCACCTCCAGATTTACCGTTTGCAGCTCTCTCACGTAGCTTTGTAGGTTCCTTTAAAAAGCTCTTCAAAGTTTGATGGTACCTTTCTATCATTTACGATATTTCGAAGGTAGTTTTACCTTTTGCTAGATACTCTGTCATATTATACATTGCAGAAATATTTAAATCACCTTGGGATACATTTTATTGACGAAATAAACTGGCTTATTCATAATTGACACACCTCAAACCACGTGAATTAATCAATGACGATGGCAAGTTGCTTACATTGTGCAAAAGAGTACGAAAATTAAAAAGGACGCTCAGCTCAGCATTGCCAACGTTTCCGAAACTTTTGATACGAACCTACCGGTAAATTTTGAAACTGAAAAAAATGTTATCTCGTTAATTATTTGACACGCAGTGTAATGTAAATCAGAGATGCAGTATCAGCTGAACAAGAAAGTTATTGCGATTTAACTTAAATTTAAGGCTAACATATTTCGGCTATAACGAAACTTATTTATTAAAATAAGCACCATAACAAGGAACACACCTTTGCCAAGGCAAAACATGTATTAATGTTAGTAACTTAAAAATATCGCGTTTTGGAGGCAATTAATTGGCTGAACGCCTTTTTTTATTATCCCTTTGATTTTTACAGCGATGTTCGCGCAGAAGGATATCGAGATACTTGAAAATGTAGTATTCGATAATTAAGATGCCTGTAAAGTATTTTATAGCCTAATTCAATCATCATTTACAGAGTCGGTTTTGCCAGAAGACCTCGGCCATTGTTGTGCAGAATTTCGTCTATTTGTTAAGAGTACTTCTCGTTCGTAATGGCATGGCCTGCATCCAGAAAAAAAAGTAATGAAGGTGATCGCTCGCAAACAACCAAACAATCAACATTAATTTCTTTTGGTGCAACACTGGCATCGCAACGTGTTGTGAATTTTCGCTGGCGTTTAACAACTGACCTTTCGTAAAGAATCCCCTTTTCATCGCAAGTCACAGCACGATGCTGAAAGGGAAGCTGCAAGTAAAAAGGCGTTATAAATTGTGGTAGTTAATAGGTTAGACATAGATTTATAAATTTTATTGTCATTCCAATGCCTATCAAGCGGTTGAAATCGTTATATTTAATTCATTAAACTTGTCTTGAATAGTTGTGTGTTGATTGCTCGAACCGAATTCGAGAAATACTTTGGAAGTTTTAACATTTATAATTAAATGTTTTTAACGTCTGTCAGTGTGATTTAATATTTATATGCCAATGTGTGCATATGGTCGAAATCGGCAGACTTTATTTTATCTGAATGTGTTCAGCGATAAAGGAACATATATATGTATTATATATATATATATATATATATATATATATATATATATATATATATATATATATATATATAATTAACTACCGACATACACTAGTGAGTCATCCCGTAGGGAATCAGCAGTTCAGGGTGTAACGATTATATATATTCAAATTCTTCAACAGAACCCATCTTGGCTTCCATTAACAAAGCCTGATTACATCTGGACACCGTTAACCGCGAGAAATACTGTTGAAATTTCAACCTTTAATTTTTAATGTTTTACCGTCTATTTGAGTGATCTATTCATTATAGCATGATCTGATATATATATATATATATATATATATATATATATATATATATATATATATATATATATATATTACATTTTAACCCTAAACAAGGCACATTGCCGCTTTGATATATAGGGGGCTACTATGAGGGATATGTTTCTATGATCCTCTGTAGGGAGTTGAACCAGAACATGTCTGTTCACATTACATATGAGCGGCTGTTTGTCAGTACACTAAGGGAATTAGGAATCCGGAAGGGAATACTCCAGTCCAGCCTTTCTGGGGAATAAAGTATTATAGAAGAACGGTTTCTTACATCTAGGGAATCTAATCTGTAGGGGTTGGACTTTGCTGTTAGTCGAGGTTGACGGTGGTGTTTTCGTCGAGGAGGCACAATACCTTGTAATCCACCATTAAAATAAGTGTAACACAGAAAGAGGGGTGCAACGCTTCGTCGGTGAAACAGAAGTTGAAGTTCAGAACTTATCAGGTAGGCAACTCCCTTTTGAACGCAGCCCAGGGGCAAGACACTAATAGCAAATGCACAAGCCCAAACGTGAAAACAATATTTCATACATGGGAAAATAGTGTAGAGGTACATGATACTTTAAAGAGGACCCATCTTCTTCGAGCAGACTTCGTTGTGTCCTTGATGTATCCGTTGTTGGTTGGTTGTTTTTGTTTTACGGCATGCCAACACTTTTCAAGTTATTTAATGCCGGATAAAGTGGTTTAAGGACATTTTTTAATAGAATGTGCTTTTTTCAATTCAGTTCCTATTAAACTTATAACCTCTTCACACTGGTGGCATTCCGGTGGGAATATTAATTTCATCGTCCCCAGAGCCGCCTTTCGACTTGAGACATTTATGGAGGCATTTGTGGCAAACAAGAAAAACGGCACGCGACAAAATTCTAATATATATGAGAAATCTTAACTATTTGTTTTACAAAATATATATTACAATACATATTAAAAAAAACTTTTAAAATTTACGAAACTAAACTAACTAACCAAACTAGTTTTTGGGAGGGGGTTTCTCTTCATTTACGGAGAGACAGAATATGCGTGCTCACCTTATGATGGTCTGGAGAGAAAGAGACAGAGCTCTAGAAAGTTTTTAAAATTCAGTGTACATTTGAAGTTATTTAATTTATTCTTAGAAAAAATTTCTTCTTATAGACCATTATCAAGGTCATTTACAAGTCAGAAACCCTTCACGTTAATTAACCTTTTTTTAATTGGTTTATTTTTAAATTACCCCTCTTCCTAAGATCACTCACAAAGATTACTTCGAATTAATCAACTCCTGCCACACCTGGGAGTTATAAAAGTTAATAATTAATTCTACATAACTAAACAGCTTCAGAAAATTAAAGTTTCAATGAAAGAGAGATTTTCCAGACTGAGGCTGTTTTTCTTCTTAATAATTAATTCCATTTTTTCGTAAATACCTCTTGGCCAACATTTAAGGGACCCCTATCATACAGTAGAATTTCAAATAAAATTTCAATGAAAGAATTCGCTCGAATAATTCTTCCTTAAAAATCATCTAGAATTCTGGAAAGTTTCTTTCTTTAGTCAAATAATATTTCTTTAGAAATAAAAAGTTCAGAGAATATTTGAAATATAATAGCATTATTTTCTTTAAAAACTAAAAAAAAATCAGAAAACTCGAAAAATTAACGTAATCATGTAACAGTTTGCTTTTGAAAACATTCGAAGATTTCAGAAAAGTACTTAAACTCCCAAGTTTGAATAAATGTATCTCTTTTTATTTTTAATTAAAAAAAACATTGAATACATCATGTAATGTAAGTTAGGGAGGCATAAGTATTTATGTTCTTTAAACTTGGTAAAATAAATAATAAAAAAGTCAATTAATTACCATATGCCTTCTAGCAACCTGTCATGGGGGTTTACTCCTACAAGTACTTTAACCAAAAGAAGACAAAGAAAGAGAGAGAGAGAGAATGAGGGGGGCCGAGAAACCCTCACTAAATTCTACTGCAACACCATTACGAAGTCATCTCCAACCATTCTTCCCATGTGCGCCCATGGTTTTAAAACTATGATTGCCAGTGGAACTTTAACATTTCTGCAATTTTAAAAAAATAACAAAATAGATTTTTTTTGTAAAGCACTCACACACAAAAACCGTTCATACTATTCAAACACAATTTTAAGCAATAACATTTTTCTATCATTTCTTTTTAAACAGACAAAGGATCAATAAAAAAACATTATCAAATCAAAACGCCCCTTTATTTTTCGGCCTTAATTGCTAATCTAACCTGAAAAAGAACATAGCAATTGTTCATGGAATAAAAAGTTGAAGCGAAAGTTCTATGTTTTTCAAATCTGAATCTAACATTTCCAAAGTCAAAAAGTCCACAATATTTCACAACCTGAAACAAGGATCGAATTAAAAAAAATGTTAGGTCATCTGTCTTTTCTTCTTCCTTTTAAATTTATTTTTCGATCATTGTTTGAAGGCTTTTTTTCTCATGTAACACAAATATGCATATACATTTACATAAGTACTTTTGCATATTCTAGAGACACTTTTTTTCGTGTATTTTTTTCTTTTCTTTTTTTCAATCGAGGGTTATTTTGTGTGAATGTAGGAAGGGTGAACTTTTTTTTTAAATCGATCTTTTGTATGTAACATTTTGTTTTTTATTCGTAGGTGCACCACAATTTTTGTTCAGGTTCTGATTTTTTTTAGTTCGTTTTTTTTATGCGCGTGTGTACTGGTCTGCCATTTTAACAATTTTTTTCCTGAAATATTCAGTTCGTTCAGTTTAGTGCACCTTTTTTTTATTCGTCTAATGGTTATTATTTTTGGTTGTGCCGTGTTTTTTTTTTCAGAGTAAGTTGTTCGTCTGAAGGCAATATTTATAACAGGTAGTATAATCGATTTAAAACCTGGCAGGGTCGAAATTATTTCCACGCTAGAAAATAATATGTCCTAGTCATAGCGCACCATTTATAACACGATAGCCGGCCACTGAGGTGTGGCTTACTTCACATGTTATACTAAATGTCTTAGAAATGGGCTCGGGAAGACGTAAAGATGGCCAATCATTAGAGTCTGTGTAACAAAAAGAAAATCATACCTAAGATATTGTATCTATGTGTGGCTACATTCTTTTCTCAAGATGATCTCTTCATCCTGGTGGCATTCTGGTGTGAATCTTTATTTCGTCGTCCTCAGAGCTGCTTTTCGACTTAACTAAACACACTAGCCTAACTAGTTTTGAGGGAAGGGGTGTTCCCTCCATTTACGGAAAGACAGAATATACGTACTCACCTCATGATGGTCTGCAGAGAAAGAGACAGATCTCTAGAAAGGGAATTATGGGAAGCCATTTCTTTGTATCTCTACGCCCATGGCCAAATTACAACTCGGCTATGGAGTATGTTAGAGACAGTGGAACTGAGATATAGTGGCACAGATAGATAAAAACAACATGGTTACGTGAGCCAAAAAATAAATCCACATGTATGAATAAACAGAGCATATCCAAAAGCGTTTAATACAAAGAATTTGAAAAAAATATTAACTCATGCGCAAAGTATTTTGTCTTTACTACCCCTTCAATATCTCTGCTGATGTCGAAAAGGGGGTCGCTTGCAATATAGGAACCAGTAAGTTGTTTGAAAAGACGGCAGGTGCAGTTTGCTGATGTGTCCCCCAATCCCTTAGCAGTGGATGTTGATGCAATTTGTATTGTAACACAAAATATTGTCGTATTCAAAATGGATCGTTATCTCCGACTGGATAAAGTGCAGTCGGCTATCGCACAAGTCGATGGAAGCAAGGTACCTGGTTTGATAGTCTTCCAGTAAAACTTTTTAAGATTAAAAATGTGAATATTGCTGCTGCTATCTTTGGTTCTGTTGAGGAAATATGCCCAGGTTCTTCTGTTCCACAGGATTGGATTCATGTTGTCTTAGTTTTCCTGTTAAAAGGAAAGGGACAAAAGAATTATCTGGCCACTACCGTGATATACCGTTGTTAAGAGATGCTACGAAAATCCTCGAACTACTTCAATACACGAGGCTACTGAAGGTGGTTGGCCCTAATGATATTCCCCATTACAATTACCAATATGGGTTTATATCTGGCAGAGGTACTACGGATATGATTTTTGGAGCTTTTAAATCTATGAGAAATGCATTGAACAGCATATGCTGCTTTATTTAGTGTTTGTAGATCTGATCAAATATCTTATAGTCTCAACAGGGATGACTTCTACTTCATATAAAAGTAAATGAGGTTTCTCCCAACCTTTGTAAGAATATTAAATAAAAACTGTACAGGGCATGAAAGCTCGATTTACTTTTATGGAATATCGTCTGATGAACTCCCAGGTTACAAGGCCTCCAAACAAGGTGATATTTCTGCCCCTACACTGTTCTCTACATTTTTGCTGCTCTACTCGTTCATGGGGTTTAGGATTGTGATAAAAGCATATTTGGTTTAATTTTGAACTACAGGTCGCATTTGTTAATTTTAAAAGTATAATACCAGAAGAAAAGTGCATCATATATTTGTTAGGGGACTACTGTATGCAGACAATGCTGCTGTATTATGGCACAGAGGCTGATATTCAGCATATGTAATACGGATCGACTTGCTGAATCTTGGACTGCCTCTGGTCTGAAAAGAAGTCTCTGAAAAACAAAAGTTATGTTCACTCCTGCAGTTATACGCTGAGCTGAACATCATGAGCTGTGGAGCTAAGCTAGGAGTAGTCAATTCGTTTGTCTACCTTGGACGTTCTCTGTCAAAGACATGGCTCTCTTGACGCTATAATCCACAGACGAATTAAAGGGGACGTTGTAAGTCTTCGGAAGTTAGACAATAGAATGTGTTCTGGCCTTGGCATCACAGACAGAACAAGGATCTGCGTATACAAGATATGTGTGCTAACCACATGAGTATTCATCAGAGACATGGAAACTGCATCAAATACATATTAAATGACTTGAACTATTTCACACAAAAAAAGCAAGTGGGTACACAAGTACCCAACACTGGGGTCTATCGTAGAGCATGTTTTTATAGTGTAAAGATTCTTGTAATCATATTTCAGTTACGTTGGGTAGGCTACGTGGTCCAAGTGAAAGTTGTAGGTTGCCGAAATATTTTCATGGGGAACAGAAAAAATACAACACCATCAACATTAATCTGAGACGAGGCCCAAGGACTGTACAAAGAATAATTTAAAAGTCCTATACTTCATATTTAACACAAGGCAGAAATTACTCTGCTAAGGCCGATGTGGCGAACACTTGTACGTGAAATTTATGATGTTCTAGAGAAAAAAAAAACATGTTGAAACAAGACTCAACCAAAGTTTTATTGATGAATTTTATTTTGCCACATAAAGCTGGAAATATGACACTTGTGAACTAATGTGTTAGTAAAAAGTTGGTTACGTACATACACTTGTTACACAAAACTGTTCAGGCCAACCTTATACCTATTAGTCCGAACAAAACTATCTGTTTAATAAGCAGAAAAGTTTAAAAGTTTACTTCTGGTTTGATAATTCATATGATTATTAATTGGAATGACTTCACTCTTAAAATCACGTAAACTCTGTTGCAATTGCTCAATTTTATATCTCATCTGTTTCAAAATGTACAAATATTCAGTGGGATATCAGAGTTATCTGTTTTTTTGTTTTTTTTGTTTTACACATTGATCACCACTTATAAAGGCCCAGAAGCCACTCATGGATAAGGGTTATTGCAAGTACATTACCGTAGTATGGAGCTTTGATGAAGTGTTTACTTAAGGGGGCGGTTCATTAGGAATTTGTTAACATTGGACTTTAAGACATCCAAGTTGTAGTCCGGAGGGAAGCAGGCAGAGGGAACAGAGTTCCACAGGCGTGCAGTTCTAAGAAAGAAGCTTTGTTCATGGAATCCACGTTTTGATTTAGGCACAGATATAGAGTGGGGGAAATTGTTCATAGTGGATTCAGCTAGACGGGTGTTTTTCGTGAAAGATTGGCGAGGGCGGACCAGAGACTGGAGTTCAGACGGGCATCTGCCATGGAAATAACGATAAAACAAGGATAGGCTCGCAACGTCTCTTCTGTGGGAGAGAGGTTGCAGGGAAGAGAAAAGGGCATCCCCCACTAAGCCACGAAGTCTATTTTGTACTCTGTCAAGGCAGGATATGCTGTTTTTAGCAGCTCCTGCTCAGATATGGCAACAGTATTCCTTCCTTGGACGTACTTGGCTTTTATACAGATAGAGAATTGCCTCAGTAGTGAGATATATTCTGGAGCGGTAGAACGATCCCACCATCTTTCCAGCGACCTTGGAAACAGACTAGATGTACGTGTTCCATTTCAGATCAGGAGTAAAGGTCAAACCCAGAAGCTATTCAAAACACGGTGCCTCACCCAGACGAGAGCCATCCATCACAATTGATGCCAGCTGGGGATCAGAGCGTTGATGATGTAAGGATAGGAGTTTGGTTTTGGATGCATTAAAGGTAACCAGTCACATCTTCCCCCACTGAACCACGCGCTCGAGATCAGAGGAGAGAGAATCAAAGAGAACTTTGTCATTTACAGCCTTTGATGTGTTGCCATAGATGGTCGTGTCATTAGCATAGATGTCAACGAATGATCTAAGTATGTGTTTAGGGAGGTCATTGATGTAAATCAGGAAGAGAGTTGGGCCCAGGATTGACCCCTGAGGGACTCCAGCATTTATATTGCAGGCCTCCGATTTTTGTCGATCGACCACTACTCTTATGAGCCTATCGGAGAGAAAAAGATTTAATGATTGAGAAAACATTTCCAGTTATACCGTAGCTGGAAATCTTGTGAAGTAGGCCCTTATGCAATACCTTGTCGAAGGCCTTTGATATGTCAAGAGCAATTGCCCTAGAAAGGAAGCCTTTGTCAAGAGATTCACTAATCCTATGGGATATAACCGTCAGCCCATGTGCGGTAGATCTTGCAGAGCGGAAACCCTATTGACTAAGAAGGTTATTCCTGCTGAGGTGGTTGACTATTTAATATGGATTCCAGCAACTTACTCATAACACACAGGAGACTTATAGGTCTGTATTGAGAGGGAGATGACTTATCACCTGAATTCTTAAATACAGAGCAAACTGATGAGGTCTTCCAGGGAGTAGGAAAGCACTTCCCATTAAGGCAGCGCTTAAATAGTTTCGTAAGTATGGGAGCAAGTTCTGGTTGAAGCTCTTTTAACACTATAATTGGGATGCCATAAGAGCAAGTTGCTTTACTGGAATCTAGGTTCTTTATTAGCTTGGCGACCTCATGCACAGATATTTGTATGTTACCTGGCTTGTTCTGTGTTAGAGGAGGAACTATGGGGAGTTGATGTCCTTCGTCGCATAGGGTAGAATTAGCTGCAAAGTTCTTTGCAAATAGGTTGGCCTTGTCTGACGCTGACGAGATGACCTCTCGTCCATTGATAATGGTTGGGATAGAACGCACACTTTTGTTCAGGATCCTATTTGTTATTTGCCAAAACTGGTGGGATCCAAGCCGCTGATAAGCTACCTTGGATTTAACAGACTGGGCATGTATCACTCTTGCATTTTTTATAACTCTTTTACAGTGGTTGCTGGCAGACCTGAAAGCAGCTTTAGTCTCAGTGCATCTATTACGTTGGTAGCTATGGAAAAAGTAATTTCTGTGCGCGATAGCAGCAGCACATTCTGGGGAGAACCATGGCTGGCTGTTAGCTTTTTGTTCGATTTTTTAGATGGTATTTATTGGTTTATGCCTACAATTAACCATTCGGTCAGATCTGATACTATAGACAACACATCCTTTTTAAATATGGGGTGTAGAGGTAAATCAGATATAAATGTACGGAAGCTATCCCAGTCAGCCATAGAGTATCGGTATACAGTACGGTGGAGGGGTACGTCTGGGGGCTTGTTACATTTCGTTTTTATCTTAACTGATACAACGGAGTGGGCGGAGGATACTAGAGGAGAATGAACGGAACATGAACATAGCTCAGGGGAAGTTGAGAGAAAAAGGTCTAAGAGGCTTGCATATTGACCGATTGTATGGGCGACGAGATAGGAAGAACTCAATATGACGGCAGGGTCAATCGTGTTTTTTAGATTAGTAAAATAATATTTAATAAAATATGCATCACCAAAAATTTAAATTGTATCCTAAAAAGACAGCAAATAATTTATTACACGTGACGAGATATTCATGAATTTATGCCATTTTATTCTTTATGGAGGAATTTACAGTCTACCGCCTTATTTCCAAGTCACTTGAAATGAGGTTTATTAAAAAGACAATGCATAATTATAAAACGCCATGACCATTACAAACCAAATCACATCGTTAGGGCTAAGCTCGAAATAAAGGAATTATTCATCGAGATATTCTGAAAATAAATTTAAGCAGCATTTTGTACACTTAAGAATCAATTAATCTGCAAAGCAGTTATGGCTCGGGCGATGCCAACTATTTTCCTCCACAGAACATCCTTTGAAGTAAATTGCTCTCTTCCCTCAGTTACCCTTCTTTTCAATATTGACTAGAGATGTTCAATTGGGAGTAAGATCTAGAAAACAGAGTGTCCAGGTAATGAAAGTTGATCCAAAGAATCCCATAGATTCAAGAAAAGCTGTATTTTATGTGGAAATATATTTTTAAATTTTATTTCACCTTTTATTTATCCATTTCTTCTTTTAATCTATAAAGCTCAATATAACTACATAGGATATTACAAATAAATGATAAAAGTCTATATTCAGAATTTATGTTCCTGAAATGCGCAATAAAAGAAAAAATTAACTGATGATTAAATATATCAGGTATATTTTCTCGTTTATGAGGAAGTCACACTTAGTTTCTTTCGTCTAAGACCGAAGGTTTGTAAAAACTTATGAATGTGCTTGAGATGATAGCCTGTGTATTTACTGACAATGACGAATTCGTACAAGTAGGCCCAAAGGAAGTCGAAGTAGCTTAGCATGGAGTCTATGACTTGTTGGAAGATCTCAGGTGCTACGTTGACCCCGGGATCTTACCTCCCGAACTTGTAGAATCACCTTGTGAGTATTGGTGAAAAGGAGTTTCGAACATTCTTCCTCGACTTATCTCTACGGCGATCTATAAGTACGCGCCGTTTAAATTAAACTCTCTGTGTGTTGGGAGTAAGTAGTGGTCATCTTTATAAGCTGTATTCAGGCACGTGGAGAAATATACATGTATAGGAAACTGATTTTGGTCATACATACAGTAGCGGCTACCCAATCACCAGTGCTAATTCTCGATAGTATTCCGGGCGTGTACTACAAAATCGCTCAATTGAATTCGTTCCGTATAATTTTTCGGATGTATCATGTTCATAAACTTTAACTTTTTTGGTAGTGCTATTTAACGTCACAGTGGTGTCCGCTTTTTCTCAAATTTTACTTTATCACCCGCAACTGGAAAAACACATTATTTGCCTCGTAGTAAAAACATGTCTCACTTTAAGAAAATGTAATTTTCATTACCTATGACAGCAGAAAAATAATCAAATTAAAAAGAAAAAAAAATTGAAAAAGATTCTGTTTTCAAGTTCATAAAATTAATTATTAATTTTCGACGAAAGTCTTAAAAACATTCTAGTTCAAGGGGGGGGGAACTTGAACGATTCAAATGTTTCGTTTGCAATGAATAAAGCTAACACCAAGTAAACATCGAATACGTGCGACAAAATTATGACAACCTTTTAAAATGGAAATTTCGTTCTTCAAACAGGGCAGTTGTCAATTTCTGTACAGCTGAAATACATAAATGCATTTAAAGATAATAGTGATACGTAGAATTCGGGTTAATTCTTTTTTGTTCTCAGAAAAGACAGCGTAACTCTTTTTTATTTCTATTTTCCTTTTGCCACAAGTAACAAACGTTTTAAAACATAATCTGGATTGTTTTCCAAAACAAGCCTACTTTACAATAACCGAAAACATTACAAAAAATTTGGTTTACAGTTGTTTCACTTTTTCGTAAACGAACTTAAATGGTTTATTTACGACTTCATCCAATATTTTCTTTATTTAAGACAGAGCGTGCATGCATATTTCCTTATTTTCTTCACGGTTTCAAGCGTAACCTGTGCCGAATACTGGCTGACAAATTATGATGGTGTAGGATATTTTTCCCCGCCAAAAAGTTATTTTTGTGTTCCTTGTGTAAGTATGGATCCTCATTCGCAAGTGCTGTTATGTTAGTATTGAAACAACAGTGCCAGTTCAATAATTATGTATTGACGGAAATGCATGCAAGAATTCATGGAGCTATATCTTAGCTTACTGTTGGGTGAGTGATTACGACCATACTCTGCGCGTGTTCGTCTTTCACTGACTTGGTAAACTTGTCCTCATTACCAGGATATGATGTCATGGATGGAAGTAACGTTCCTGGAATAATTCATAGTGGGAAGCCGTAGAAATGCGTCCACAACATGTAACAGGATAATATTTCGAATAATAACGAGCTTCAAAAATTGATTTGGAACTTATATAGGATGCGATAAAAGCAAACAATGAAGTTATAACAACTATACTCTTATATACATATATATATATATATATATATATATATATATATATATATATATATATATATATATACATGGCTCATGCATTTAAAAAGGGAGTACGAACATTTAGTTAAAGGATAAGGAAAAAGTATTATACAAAGGTATTTCGAGCCCTATACTTCTCATCGGAAGAGTAGAATACATGTTAGGCCACAAAATATAGGTGTGGAGTCTAGCGGGAGATGTATAAGGAACAAAACACCTTGGTTTAAAGAGTGTGTGGGTGTGTGTGTGTATGAATAATTTTTATGAATTTATTTTTTGCTTTTATTGACCCATATATGTATATATATATATATATATATATATATATATATATATATATATATATATAAATATATATGTGCATATCTACAGAAATATACATATGTATACACATGCATATACTGATATGCACGCATTATACATACATTTATATTTATGTTATTAGTTTAATATTGACTAGCGAAGCGAGAATAACATTTATGGTTAAGAGTCAATATATATATATATATATATATGTATATATATATATATATATATATATATATATATTATAAATAAAGCTAAATGTATGTGTGGGTGTGTGTCTGGTTACGACTAGGCTTCTATATTGTTGACTATTTAAAAAAACTGATTACATATAATGATAGAAGATGTATCGAGACTAAGGAATGGGTATGTTTGATCTAGCAGGACGGTGGTTCATAAAAATTGCGGGGTCTGCGTTTAGTCCTCGTCCACAAAGTATGGAAATACAAAAATTAAAAGATTAAAAAACACTTTTACAAGTGTGTTGAGATAGATGTGCATAATAATACTTTGATAAGTATGTTTTAACTTGAATAGGGATGGTATAATAAAATTGTGGGGTCTGTGTTCGCGCCTTTTATCCATAGGATGGAAATGGGCACAAACTTTAATAAAGACTTTTCGTATCTATCTGCGGGAATATACTTTGATAATTATGTTTCAGTTTGAAGCAATATGCTATAATAAAATTATGGTGTGCTCGTGCGCACCTGACCTCCATAGAATGGAAATATGTCACAAAGTTTAACAAGGTTTGTTTTAATATAGATCCACAGAATATTGTGATGTGTTTCAGTGTGAACAGGTATAGTATAATAAATTATGGGGGTTATCTATTTTATTTTTACTATCATCATATTTTGCTTTGGTTTTGATAGCCCCAGATTCAACCCAAATTTACAACCCTTCCTTTTCATAACCTATCATACTTTCATAAATCATAGTCCATTTTCTGTAGGCTGTTTTTGAACCCAGTCAACGACGGGTACTTTTGCTAGTATATATATATATATATATATATATATATATATATATATATATATATATATATATATATATATATATATATATATATATATATTAAAAGGGAGGGGGTTTGAAGCAATTTTCTAAGTTTTATTATTAACCAATTTCATTAATTAACTATTTCTCCTCATATTTAATATTTTCCAGATTCATGTGCACTACTTAAACGCTAGGTTTATTCATGGTTTATTTTATTTAAAGAAACACCCACTATTTTGCTGATGAGGAAACTTTGTTTTCATAAAAAAATATATGCTAAAATTATTATCCTTAACTCAATATCTGCCACAATAAAAACAATTTTTCCTAAACGACCGAACAATTTATGGGCTTTGTTGTGCTCCTTCTTATTAAACGAATTTTTAATTTTGAATTTTAATTTTTAATTATAAATTATCAATCACCTTGCCAAATATACATCTCTCGCTTACTCTCTCTCTATATATATATATATACATATATATATATATGTATATATATATGTATATATTTATATAAAATAAGTTAATAAATTCCAACGAAAGAAAGATGTACATTTAAATAAGGGAGTAGTCACCAACAATGTGTATTTTTAACATGATTTTATTATTCCGTGTCTTAAAATCATTATTACAATGATCCAAACATAATTCTCAATGAAAAACCAAGACACAGAATAATAAAATAATGTTAAAAATACACATTGTTGGTGACTACTCCCTTATTTAATATATATATATATATGTATATATATACATATATATGTATGTACATATATATATATATATAATTATATATATATATATATATATATATATATATATATATATACACATTATTTTAAAAAAAACGGTCTGTATGTCACGACTTCCCACAAGACAAAGAAAGTTTAAAACAATGATTAAGAAGACATTTTGGTATCAACCGAAACACTGCCATTTTTTTTTATTTTTTAAAGAAAGTAATTTTTTATATATTGATATACATAGATTTTGTTTCATTAATTTAATTATAATGCCTTTCGTTGATAATCTATGTAAAAAAATATTAAAAGGACAGGTGAAAACTATTAGACTATTAATTTTAGATATCAGAAAAGATGTATGTATAAAGGGCGAATGAACTCTTTTTCTGGGTCAATGGCCAACTAGCACCGTGTATATTTGTGTGTGTGTGTATATGTGTATTGGGGTCAGCCGTAGTGAAGGCAACCTTTCTAGGAGAAGCAAATCTCTGATTTAAAAAACCATAAAGCGGAAGACCAGAACCCACATTAAGCTGGTCTGCAGTTTAATTTGTTGCTGGCTATCTTGCTCTTGCTTGTTGCTGGATCTCAACATTTTGAACCCAGGGAGAGACTTAGCTGTCGTACAAAGCTAAGACTATGTAACATCATCTTTGTATAGATACTCCCTCAGGCATTTGGGATCATGGATTTTAAATGTCTGAGGGAGTGGCACTCGTCTTACAAGACGTTGCAATCATATATATATATAAATATATATATATATATATATGGGGGGTTATATGCTTTCAGATAGCATATATGCTTAATAGCAGCACTCTTGGAACGACACATGTCGTTTGCAATATTGTAGAAAGCTTGCAAAAATGCATGGTGAAAATGTTTCTTAACTCAATTGCATTATATATATTTTTCATTGACTGGTCTTATTTTGTTTGGATCAGATTTCATTAAGTCGTCATAAAGTAAATAACTGTAGTTCCAGCAATAATAGTCCATGCAAGAAATAAATTTTATTAACGTATATTAATGCGCTATGAAGCCTTTAAATTGAGATTTAAAAATATTAATCTTATAAACACATTGTTTAGCTTCACGAAACAATAAACATAAACGTCAAATATTGCGTAATTTTATTAAAAAAAACTGTCTGTATGTCACGACTTTCCACAAGACAAAGAAAGTTTAAAACAATGATTAAGAAGATATTTTATATATATATATATATATATATATACATATACATATATATATATATATATATATATATATATATATATAATATTTATGTGTCTAAATAAATCTTCTCTATGCAAATGTGACTGAGAATTTTATTTTGAATCTCTGATGAATGCCTCGAGGTATCATTTCTTCGGTTTTTCGCAAGCAATCGTACCATTTTATACAGATTTCTTTGAACATACTATTTTTGAATAGAAAATGCAAATAATCCGTTTTGCCGTAATGTAACATCAGATTTTAATTTATTCTGGTAGCAACAATAGAGAAGTATTCGAGAATCCGAACAAATTAACATATTAACCAGGAGAAAGAATTAAAAATGTATATCCTCTTCTTAGAGAATCAAATAAATATATATAAATCGGGCGCATTTACTAGGATTAGTTCCTCGTATGCATTTAATTACTATGATCATTGGAAACATTTTGTAACAATTTTATCAAGCTTAAGTTAAATAAATTATTACTTTCCAATGCAATGCATTATTATTTTACATTACACTATGAGTATTATCAGTAGATGGATAACATGTAATGAAATAATAGAAGATAAAAATAAGTAATATACCGATAAATAATGTTGGGCTATAACCTAATAGAGCTCACGCAAACTAGAGTACTTCTCTCAACGTCAAGCCAACATTGTACACAATGAAAAGATTTTACCTCTGTCGTAGCGTTGTCAATGAAAGCGGAGTTTCTTAATAAATCCATTGCGAGTGCTAATCGATGTCTTATTTTTCTCGATGCTACCAATTTATTGCAATGTGTAGTAATAATTACCGGAGATATTTACAGCCGAAACCAATATCCCTGTAAACACTATTTAATATTATGCTTATTGCGTGAATATTTCCATGAGGATAAATTATGTATGAAAAAACTCAAGGTAGTTTATCCTATATTTTTCTAATTAAAATAAATCACGTTCGCTATCCACAATTTTTGATTAAAAGTTGTTTGAATATAATAGTTTAAACTTTATGAGTTTATTGTAATAATTGCATGTAGTTAAATAAAAGAAAGTGTAATTTTAGATTTTACATCACTTTTCCGTTGAGCAATGTATATATATATATATATATATATATATATATATTTATATATTCATGTGTGTGTGTGTGTGCGTGTGTGTGTGTGTGTGTGTGTGTGTGTGTTATCCGAAACATTGCGGGCCTTTCTATCTCTGTTGTGATTTTATATGTAAGTGTAGGTTTTCCAGAATTTTCCGTTTCGATAATTCTATGGTTAAAATAATTAATATTAACGAGTACAATCTTCTTTGTCTAAATAAGTATATCATTCTTTAGGAACAAGCTGTAGACGCATAAATATTTTCATATAGTTAATAGAATATTTTTTTCTGTTTTCGTAAAAAGATATATCTTTAAACAAAAAAACATGCCATGAAGCAATTAAAAAAACAAACTTATTCGTACCGACTGACCAACTTTTACATATATATGTTATCTACTTTGCTAATTCCCAAATAAAATAATTTAAAAATTATAGCTATGTAAACTAGCTATGAATTAAAAAAAAACTATCTAGTATATTAAGAAACAGTTATCAATATTATATGCATGTATGCATAGTATTTAATTATTTCTTTTACACATATTTATCTTTATGTGTTTATAAGTTGCTTATTAATTAGTATTCATATAAGATTATAAAAATAGCATTCTATATATATATATATATATATATATATATATATGTTTGCAAACATTCATATATATATATATATATATATGTATGCATATTTTTCAAGATATTGTCCTATACATTTATATATATATATATGTATATATATATATATATATATATATATATATTCAGGTTATAATATATATAGGCCCATATATGTATATATATATATATATATATATATATATGTAAATTTATTTATGTATATATTAATATATATATATTGCATATATATGTTAATATATGCATATATATATATATATATATATATATATATATATATATTTACCTGAATTCATATTTATATCTGTATAATTATTTCTACATAAATATGTATATATATATATATATATATACATATATATATATATATATATATATATATATATATATATATATATTGATTAAAATGGTTCATATTTTAAAATAAAAATTCTGTTTCCAAGGTAAGAACAAACAATATCAATAAATTGTACGATCGTCTCGGAAACGATGCTTTTATTGAGATAAACAATAACGTCTTGGACGATAATTTTATCATTTGATTTTATAAAGCAAAGTCTCCCATCAGCAAAAAGAGTGGGGGGTGGGGTTCAAAGACACCAAAACTAAGACTAGCATTTTTTTAAGTAAGGCAGATATATCTTTTATTCGTCTGCCTCTAAAGCCCGTAAGTAGTTATTCCATCCATTGATTGGTATGTTGTGTGGTGTAGTTTATGAATGGTGTAAATTATTCTATAATATATATATATATATATATATATATATATATATATATATATATATATATATACATATATATTTATATACATATATATTTATACACATATGTATGTATTTATATACCATTATATTTTCAGGGATACAAAAAAGGATGATAAATAGAAGGACGGAAGCAAAATGTTTAATAAAAAAAAATGGTGTAGAGGCGACCGCCCATGTTTCGCCCTCACATTTTAAAATCTAGATCGAGGGTTTTCTTTTTTATTTTATTATTATAGGGAACGGAATTTAAACGTGGGGAACGACTAAGTTCAAATCAAATTATAGGGGGGAAATGAGTGGAATGAATGAAATAAATTTATCGTTATGATATGGAGTGCAAACGCCTTAAAGGTAAATCATTTGCAATCTAAAAGGCAATCCTTCTGTTTACAGAATGAAGGTCTCCTAAACTAGACTTGAATAGTCTCCAAGATCTTCAAGTGAAATAAGGATTTAGCGTGACTCAGAATAGAAAATGATTCACTGCTGAAACTCATTGCACATCGCGCGCCTTAAGCAAATAGTCCGTTATAGCGGAACCATACGTATTGCGCAAAATGTCATTTACTTGGTAGATTCCATTCCGGAGTTCACTAGGTACATGTTGTTGGACGCGACCATCTAATCTGAGTGTTGTTTGGTCCGCGTAGTTGAAACTGCAGCTACCTTTTAAATTGGTAAATATCATTATTCATATGATAAGGGGTAGTATATCCTTTCGATAGGATGGAAACAATGGTTTTGTCGCAAACACCACACGTACATTGGACACAAATTAGCAATGTTCCACAGCTGAGTTAATCTGTTTGTCGAATTTTTCATCTACTATCCCCACCCAAGGTAAACGAATGTAAATTGGATATTCAACTGCCATCTTAGATTTTATTTGGGGAAATTATTTATTTTCCGTTTTATGATGGAGTTGATCAAAGCAAGAGAGTGCCCATTATTTGACAAAGTAAAATACCATTTTTAGTTCTTCAATGGGCTTCTTTGTGGAGCATCTCCTAAAGTTATTTCAAAAATGGTAAATATGGCGATATATAATTAACTTATTTGAGACTTAGCACCTGAGATGTTCTCTTGTTATTATTCTTTAACAGCAAAGTATGATATAAATAAAGTGTTCATGATTACACATTGTATATTTGCCCTAATACAACATGTAATAGACAAGCAATAAAGCGATCGACAGTGGAAATTCTTTGATTAAGAATAAAATGTAATACTTTTGTGAATATCGAATATTGAATAAAATTTTGGGAAAAAACTAACTTTAAAGCAGTCGTTTTAATATACAATTTTATTTTTTGACACATATTTCGTTAAATGTGGATATTTTACTAATCTGTAACAATGCGATATATATATAATATATATAATATATATATATATATATATATATATATATATATATATATATATATATATATTCGCCACAAACAAGTTACATTGCTAATTGTATGTAGGGGCTACTATCAGGGACGTACGCTACAGGGGTACTATGCGGAGATTAGATGTTAGATTTCGTTTACGTTACACTTGAACTTCTGCATGTCAGTACAGTTGGGGAAGCAGGAACCCTGAAGGAAATTCACAAGTCTAGCGATTCTGGGGGAGAAACTACTGGAGTAGACGGCTGTCTTACATCTAAGGATCTCAACAGTGAAGAAGTAGGATTTTGCTGCTTGTTGGGTGTGTAGAGGGTATTTACGTCGAGGGGGTAGAAGTACTTGCAGTTTGTCGAAGCATTCACCGTTAAAGTACTTCGGACATTAGTAGATTCTAGCACGGTAGAGAGAACCAAGTTTTGTCGCAGCGGTCCTGGCAATGCTCTCAATTTAATTGTTCCATCTCATGTTTCCTGTTAACGTTAGGCCGAGGAGTTTAAATGATGCACATTCAGATAAAGAGTCTTTAACCATTGCTATTGGTGCTAGAGAAGGTATCTTGTAGTTATTGAAGGAAGCAAGTGTAGTCTTGGCAGCATCAAATGTGACGATCCATCTATGTTCCCATTCTGGCATCTAAGCTTCAGCCTCTGTCACATCGGCGAAATGTTGCATCCCTCTGCTTTTCTACAATTATTTTAGAGGTGAATGCTCTGACGAATTGCAATCACTTGTGGCCCCACGACCTGAGCACACTTGACAAACCCGACAGGCTGCTAAATCTCACCCCCATACTGTAGAGATCCCTACATGTAAAAGATCTTTTTACTCCAATAGTTTCTTCCACTGAACCGCTAGTCTCTGGAGTTCCATTCCAAGTCCCTGCTTCCCCAACAGTACTGACGTCCAGAAGTTCAAGTGTAACGTGAACCGACATCTTGCTGCCCAAATCCCTACATAGTACCCCGAGTAGTGGTTGACCCTTATAGTAGCCCCCTACACCAAAGTGGCAATTTGCCTTGTTTGGGGTGAAAATGTAATTAAAAAAAAAAAATCTACTACAGATTGGAGGAAACCCTCTAGTGTTTCTGTTATTTCTTAGAATATACGTTCATTGATTCCTTGTCTTGTCTGTTATAGAGCGTGGTTTCATTAGCATATATATCCATCTCACAGCCAATTTTATCAGGGAGGTCATTTATGAATATTAGGAATAATAGAGGTCCAATGATAGACCCCTGCAGCACTCCCGCATTTATACCATATTGTTTTGATGTACGACCATCGAGAACGACCTGAATTTTTCTCTTATTTAAAAAGGATTAAATTATGGTAATTATTCTTCCGTATGGATGCAATATAGTAAACATACGTTCAATTGTTTTCATTTCCTTACAAGAGGCATGGTTTCCATTGTGTTTTATTGTTAAAGTGTTTTTTATTCAATAACTCTAAAAGAAGGGGTTTCTTGTGAAAATACTCAAAGAACAAAATGTTAAGATTTTCCGAATAGACTTGAACAATGATGAAATCCACTATTTGTTGCTATCACACAGAACACGTTCGGTAGCATAAAAAATATATATGCATGAGGTCGCCAAGCGAACTAAGAACCTTGATCCCAGTAAAGCAACTTGCCCTGGCAGCATCCCAATTATAATGTTAAAAAAGCTTCAACCAGAAATTGCTCCCATACTTACGAAACTGTTTAAACGTTGCCTTAAGAAGAAGTGCTTTCCGACTCCCTTAACACATCATCAGTTTGCCCTGTATTTAAGAATTCAGGTTATAAGTCATCTCCCTCTCAGTACAGACCAATAAGTCTACTGTGTGTTATGAGTAAGTAGCTGGAATTCATATTAAATAGAGAAATAGTCAGCCACCTCAACACAAACAATCTTTTTAGTGACACACAATATGGTTTCCGCTCTGCAAGATCTACTGCACATGGGCTAACGGTTATATATCACAGGATTAGTGAATCTCTTGACAAAGGCTTCCTTTCTAGGGCAATTGCTCTTGACATATCAAAAGTCTTCGACAAAGGATAGCATAAGGGTCTATTTCACAAGATTTCCAGCTACGGTATAACTGGAAATGTTTTCTAAATCATTAAATCATTTCTCTCCGATAGGCTCATAAGAGTAGTGGTCGATCGACAAAAATCGGAGGCCTGCAGTATTAATGCTGGAGTCCCTCAAGGATCAATCCTGGGCCCAACTCTCTTCCTGATCTACATCAAGGACCTCCCTAAACACATGCTTAAATCATTCGTTGACATCTATGCTGATGACACGACCATCTACGGCAGCACATCAAAGGCGATAAATGACAAAGTTCTCTTTGATTCTCTCTCCTCTGATCTCGAGCACGTGGTTCAGTGGGGAAAGATGTGGCTGGTTACCTTTAAGGCATCCAAAACCAAACTCCTATCCTTACATCATCAACGCTCTGATCCCCAGCTGGCATCAATTGAATTGGATGGCGCTCTTCTAGGCGAAGCCCTGTGTTTTGACAAGCTTCTGGGTTTGACCTTTACTCCTGATCTGAAATGGAACACGTACATCAAGTCTCTTGCAAAGGTCGCTGGAAAGATGGTGGGATCCTTCTATCTCGCCAGAATGATATCTTACTACTGATGCAATTCTCTATCTGTATAAAAGCCAAGTACATCCAAGGATGGAATACTGCTGCCATATCTGGACAGGAGCTGCTAAAAACAGCATATCCTGTCTTGACATAATACAAAATAGACTTCGTGGCTTAGTGGGGGATGCCCTTTTCTCTACCCTGCAACCTCTCTCACACAAAAGAGACGTTGCGAACCTATCCTTGTTTTATCGTTATTTCCATGGCAGGTGCTCGTCTGAACTCCAATCTCTGGTCACCCCTCGCCAATCTTTCACGAAAAACACCCGTCTAGCTGAATCCACTGTGAAACATTTCTCCCACTCTTTATCTGTGCCTAAATCAAAACGTGGATTCCATGAACAAAGCTTCTTTCTTAGAACTGCACGCCTGTGAAACTCTGTACCGTCTTCCTGCTTCTCACCTTACTACAACTTGGATGTCTTCAAATCCAACGTTAACAAATTTCTAATGAACCGCTCCCTTAAGTAAACACTTCATCAAATCTCCATACTAACGAACTGTACTTGCAATAACCCTTATCCCTGAGTTGCTTCCAGACCTTGAAAAGTGGTGACCACCTTGTAAAAAAAACTATCAACCCATTCTTTGAAATCTTGATTTTTGTTAAAACAATATATGAATACTCAATTGGGAAATATGATCATTCTGTACCTTACAGTTTAAGTTATCTCTTTTTACTTAAAATTTATTGATATATGAATGCTTACTGAATTATGTGCCCCCAGTAAGATTCGGGATACTACAGATAAGACTATATTAATATATATATATATATATATATATATATATATATATATATATATATATATATGTATATATATATTAATATATATATATATATATATGTGTGTGTGTGTGTGTGTGTGTGTGTGTGTGTGTGTGTGTGTGTGTTTGTGTGTGATGAACCGGCTTTAAAAAAAGTGTGTTGATTGATTTATATGCTATATTTATTATTCTTACACCGTCCAGGTTTATTTGTAGTCTACGACTGTTGATTGAGTTAGACGGATTTTTTCGTGGTTTCTGGTTTATATGCGTTTGTATTTTTATCAGGCGTTAAGTTACTTCTCATGGGAGATATTGAATTATACAGTTGGATTTTATTCGACATTTTAAAACTTCAAAGAATAAAAACATCATGTCAGCTAAGCGTTCACAGTCCGTGGCAGATATACACCGGCTTATAAAAAAATTAAAACTTTACTAAATTTTCACACGAATTCGATATCAGTAAAACAAATATTATCATAAAAAACATAGATAGTAAAATAAACTAGTATGAAAGTTATTGTACAAAATGTATAAAAGCTATAAAAGATAACAACAATATTTACCTCGACTGTTTCCTAAAATAAAAAAAATACCGTGACAAATATTAAATTTAACTATCTAAACGTGTTAAATATAGCATTGGTGACATAAATAAAAATTAGATTTAGATCACTTCCACGAATATACTATCGAGAATCACGTAAAACTCTATACCCCCTCTGATAGATTTAAATAAAAATATCATATCGTCAATAATCTAAGTGTTATTTGGATTCATCGGACTTCTGTTCTCATCCTTAGTGTAACCCCTGACATTCTTACAATTGTAAAAGTTTATATTCCTCGGAAGCTTGAAGGTTCAATTCTCAATGTGGGCAACGAAAAATACAATAGCGAATTACTTAGGCCCTCTATTCAGTCATGGCGTACGCTTTTCCCCTGAAGTAAATAAAGGGTTCTGCTCGAAACTCCGTCGAGATTCACTAGTTTTACAGAAACATTCCCGAATTCGTCAGGATACACCTGTAGAATGTCGGGGGTTACATCGTCCGATATGTTATTAAAATCACACTCAAGTGGAGAACACTGCCCAATAATAAATCCAATAATAATACGAGTAATCGATACTTATCTCAAAAAGTCAGAAACGTCAAAAATATAATATTTGGGGTATATTTTATTTGTAATTATGCAAAGCCCTTACATATGGAAATCATGAATCGTACAGAGTTATGTTTCTCTTTAGTAAACTAATGTTAATGTTTTATGACTTATATAAATTAACCAAATCTAAAATACAAAACTGGTCTATTCAATACAAGCTATCATGTGAAACCAATTTAGTTTAGAGCGTCGTTCCAAAACTTTCATCTTTAATATTTTACTCATCAAAACCTTAAGATCACCGAACACGGGTGTAGCGTCATTCAAACGAGCGATTTAACTACTCCGCAATTTATTTTCTTACATAAGCATCAGAATATCCAATGAACTTTACTGCCACACTCCTGGTCCGACATACTTCCAAAGCACTAGTTTTGTTTTTTGTCTAGGGTATTCCAAAGTAGATATTTGAAAAAGAGGAGTGGGGGATTCAAATTTCCAATGTATGAGTTTAGTCATCCTTACAATGGAATGTGCCATATCCTCCGATCAATTTATGCGAAATAACACATAGAATACACCGTGCTGAAACGCTGAAAGCGATGTGTTAAAGAATGATTTTCTTAGAAAGAAGTCGCATTACCATAAAAGGGAGAACAGTGTTCCACAAATATAAATGATACATCAGCTCATACAAAAACCCGATGAACTAAAAATACGAAACACATAACATTGTGATGAACCACTTTTTCGAGTTACTATATAAAACAATTACGTTCTTGCTTTTTCGATTATAGCAAGCACCCCTTTGTTACAAAGGAGTATGCATCTGAGTAAATTCATAAAACATTGACCAATCAAGTACTGAGGTATGTAATAAACATTAACCCTGTTTTAGTCCGAATACGTGAACGCTTTCGAATTAATCGTACAATTTTTTTTTAATTACCTTACTAAACCTTTATGAGTCGGAAGTGACTTATTCGAGTGGAAAGCACTTTTACCCATCGGAAGTTTTCATATACGTTTTCTTTTTATGAAGTGTAGATAAACACTTTCTGCTATGGTTTCAAATGATCTGAAATAACAGTAATGGATGACTTGATGCAAACTATTTCTCATGTTATATCTTCTCTCGTTTAGAGATAAAGTATGTATATGAATATCTCCAGTATCAAATAATATTTATACAGTGTAAAATTTACTTTATGTATAAAAACCAATGATTGAAAATATTACATATAAAAATATTTGGAATCAAGTATACCCATGCAGTAATTCCATGGCATTTGTAATCATACAAACAATTTTGGTCTCCTTTACATCAAGCCAGATATTTTAGGGAAATATAAAATATCTTCTAATCAATATCCACAACTAAGGAAACAAATGTCTACGATGGGAACGTTGATAAATGTGCAGTATACTTCCACCCTCAAAAAATATGTTTAAATTAGCACTATTAAATTATTTACGAGTGTTCTGAAAGCAAAAATAACATTGTAACGAATAGTTTGTAAAATATGAATAACAATATAATTTTAAATGTTGTATATTAATTGAACGTAAAATGGGCAAATAATTCATAGCTATATTTTTAAAGGAAGACATCATCTGTTATTTTTTTCATGGGTGGGTTTGATTTGGGAAGTGTGGCCTAGTAGATTACATTTTCACTTAAAAACACTTTTCTATACGTTTTAGGAGTGCTCAAAAGTAATATGACATTTAAAATTGTCTGTACACAAGTATTTCCGGTCATTAAACAATGCAATTCTGCATGTTATAGAGTGCGATTATTGTTATACTCGCATGCGATTAAATACTCGGAAAAATACACATTTCCGGAAATGTTAAATGCGATATTAATTTTCATCATACCCGAAAACCTACAGAAAACAAGTTTTTAAAGGTAAGTGTTTTTGTTGATCTTCAAGGTATCATTAACACCACACACCTAAATAAAGAAACCAGAGATGCTCCCAAAAGAGATGGTCAGGAGTGGTTCACATTTTACGTTAAATTAATATTTTAACGTGATCCCCAATGTTTGGAAACTACCATTTCTCCATATAGTTGAAACTTTCCTTCGAATTTTAAACGTTATTTTCATTTTCAGCAAACGCGAATACCTGTAAAGTATAAGTTTTAATCTTTATGATCCCGAATTTTTCGAAAAGAACGCAACAGTTTTTGCAGAAAATATTCAATGCTTACAGGACAGAATTTTATATCTGATTAAAAGAAATGTTTTGGATGATGAACATTGAACATATTGAGAAAACATTATTCAATAAAAAGGAAAACTGAAAATTATATCCATCTATACAAAACTAACATCTCTAATACGTCGCGAGACTGACTATGTTATAAGTGCAGGAACAAGAGCAAACGCATTAAACCACTCGAGTGAAATAATAAGCAATAGCCTATGAATCTCAACGATCCTCAAGGGGTTACATCCTATTTTAAACCATTTACAACTCTTATAATGCAAAATATGAACGAATAACTTTCAGTGAATTTTAAGTGGGATCGCGTAGTTACGAGGAGTATAAATGGATGCTCGTGTACAAAAATAACTCTAACAATATCATTAAGTCCAAAAGTGTTTCTCGAAAAAAACCGACACAAGAAAATTACACATCTCACCGCAAAGTTTTCCTTCCAAATAATTTTTTCCATGAAAAAAATATCTGATGTAATTATGTTCGCTCGAATCACAAAAGTGCCCAATGTCGATATGAAATGGACTCCATCAAAAACGTTCATAACTTTTATGAGAAAATACATTTCTATTCTCCTATGAATTTTGCAAAGGAAAAACGGTAAATATTCTCTTGTAAACTGTGGCGCTACATCACACGTTATTCCCAAGGAATCTGATTTTATTAATTTTGACTCGAACTTTGATCCATAGTGATTTTGTTTAACTGGCCGACGGTAGTTAAATAAATGATATAGTCTTAAACACAAGGCGATGCTAAAATATCACTAAAAATAATAAAGAGGAAATGTGTATCTGTATTTTCTAAATGCTCTTTTCTTACCTACATTTATGCAAGATATATTTTCCGTACAGGCAGCCATAAAACAAGACGTGAATATGGACATTGACCATAAAAAGTCAAAATTGATATACTCAAATGCAACTGTATTTGAAAGTAACGAAAATGTCCGGCTATATTATTTAAAAATTACGGTTCCCTCAAAAACTGCATGTTACGACTTTGAAACCTGGCATAAAATTCTCAGACACTGCAATAATTCTAATATTTAAGAATTAACAACTGTAATCGAAAGCATGAAAATAATACCTTAAGAAGATATGCCAAGATGTGGTGTTTGAGCACTGGGAAAATTAGAGAAATACATAAGCCAACCACCAGACAAAAAAGCCACCAAAAATCTCTCACTTGTGCACCGTGACTTGGCATGCCCGATAAGCCCGATGGGAAGAGATAATTGCAGGTATGCATTAAATTTTATTGACACTTACTCAGGTGTAATTAGGATTTATTTTCTAAAAAAATCCGACACTATCCTCACCACAAGGATATAATTAGCTGACATTTCCGCGTAGGGCTGGCAAAATGTATTTTCAGAGGATGGAACTGAATTTACCAGTGAAGACCTTGAACATAGGAAACTGGCGATGTATTCCTCATTTCAAAATGACACCGCTGTAAGTAGATGGCGGACCTGCAAGATGTGTACTTATCGATATCGAAATTAGCCTGAACTTTATGGGCATACGCTTTAATGGAGGCGGCATATGTCATAAATAGATCGTTCTGTACAACGTTAGGCAAAACACCGTATGTAGCGTTTTGTGCTGTAAAAAACAAATTCGAACGAATGCATATATTTGGTTCAAATAGCTTTTAATTCATAGAAAATACTCCCAAGCTAAATATTGAAAGCGAAAAGGGTATTTCCATAGATTACAATAAAAGCCGCCCGACTTTCCTAAACTATTTTCCAGATCAAAATATCAAGAAAAAAGTTAATTGACTAAAATTCAATGACACATTTGAATTTAAAAAATAATTAAGAATCAGCGACGGAAAGCTTGAGGAAATATTACCTAGAGTTATTGTTGACCATAACGAAAGTATTTATAATGAAAAAAATTGCAGTAAATCAACTGACGACAATATAAACCCGACACATCTATACCCGATAATGGATCGAAAAAAATGAAGAATTATTAATAATTGAAAAGCTACAAATCTACGTAATAGATTTGTGTTACTCTTTGAAAGGCACAGCAGAAAGTTATATTGATGCGAGAATGAATAACAATAAACATATACAATCCAATATCTATCTCAAAATAGTACATATGAAATGATACTGAAACCAGAAGAAAATACTATAATTTCTCATTGCTGTGTTTTACAAAAAAAAATGACGGCCTCCAGAAATGAAACTTTGAAACGAAAATTTGTTGACAAAGTTTTTACTCTGATTATGGAGTTGAATAATTAGCCCCATTCTTACTGACGAAACATTTAACGACAATTAGAATTTTATGGCAACATGCTGCTCAATACAATTTAATTATATATATATAATTGATGTAAAAATGAATGCTTATTTTAATATACCGATGGACTGTAAGATTTACCCATGAGGAATTTAAAATGAAAACAGAAATTTAAAATGAAACACAAAAAATTTCTATGGGAACTCAATAAGTCACTGTACGGTCTAAAACAAAGCGCCTATAGTAGGATAAAAAAAAAACTTATTTTACACAAATTATACAAATATATTGTTTTTTTTTATTTTCAATGAACATAAACAAGTTAGACAACAGATTCTTTAATTATCATTTTTACACTATAAAACCAAATTGAGTCTGAAAAAAACTTTTCATTATATCAAAAAAGATGTGGGTAATTTTTGAACTGGAATCCTGTTATGACTACAAGTGCTCAGACAATCTCATTTATAGCTACGAGTTCGGCCAATGAGAAGCCGCCGATCTCATAAAAATATCGAATTTTGTATGCAAGTCGGTTCGCTGTCAGTCTCTGTCTTAAAACGACTAAATCAGCACTCGAAATCGTGACTGCATTGATTCTTCGCCAGTTTGATGTACTACATCCATCTTTGCTCTACAAAATGGCTCAACACTTAACAGTTTTCAATCTTCGTTGAATTTCCACGAATTCTGCTAGTATGAATAATTATTTAATCCTATGTAATTCCTAGCTACGTTTTGGCAAGCAATTCATGTTCAAATGAAATACGAACATGGGGTTAAATGATGAGATAACTCTTGGACCATTAGAATGACATTTACGCTTGATATGAATGTTAATTTCAACTATACTCCTCTCTGTCACCAATGGCACCGCGTTTGTTTCTTGCTAAATGCGTCAGATTTTGCTTCGTGTTTGGTTCGAAACTCCCGACTGGCGGAAATCGTGAACAGAGGATTATTCAGACAGAATGAAACAGTATATCACATAGTTATTAATATATATATATATATATATATATATATATATATATATATATATATATATATATATATATATATATAGAGAGAGAGAGAGAGATAGAGACACCTTTTTGCACTATGTTGTTATTCAGAGCACTTTACGATGGAATGATATGAGCCGGTCTTTAAGGCACACGTGCGGCAGTAATTATCTTAAAGAGAGATAGAGATAGACAGGGAGAGAGAGAGAGAGAGAGGGAGGTGAGATAAATATGCACGAACAAATATCATGTTTTTTTCTCTTAAAAATGTTTAAATGATAAATGTCTGCTTTTGGAAAATGTACCGACAGATGAAGCAAGAATTTTTATTAGAATATACATTACAGATATACCATTGTTTCATTGAAACTATTAGGCATGTTTTATCACGAGTAGAACATACAGAATAATTAATAGCCCAAACAAGTATATACACATATGTACAAAAACGAGAATTCCTTGTTAGCGTCTAAAAGTTGGCATTATAAAGTCATTTGCGAAGGGCAATATTAGAGAAAAGCGAGGTTTGCCATTCATTGTAATGGCGAATTGATGATATTTATGCGCATAAAACACATGGAAGAAAGCCGAAAATCTTTTGGACGTTTATCAACAGGTGCATCTAATAAAACCCCGAATGCGTTTGTTTATCGACTTTGGCTCATCTACATCGAAGTTTATATGCTCCAATAAACGTTACTGGCGCATACAATTTTTGTTTATGCAACGTGCGACATATATCATTGTAAATGTTCTAGCTATTTTTTATTCGTCGTTTTTATTTTATTGGAATGCCACACGCAATACACACATAAGTTAATATATATATATATATATATATATATATATATATATATATATATACAAGCAGGCATGCCTGTATATACACATGTATATATGAGTATATATATATATATATATATATATATATATATATATATATATATATATATATAAAGTATAATGGGAGTATTCATCGAACAATAAATTTGGATTGTAAAATTCTACTTTATTTTTCTCTTATATATATATATATATATATATATATATATATATATATATATATATATATATATATACATATATACTAGCAAAAATATCCATCGTTGACTGGGTTCAAAAACATCCTACAGAAAATAAACTCTGATTTATGAAAGTGTGGGAGGTTATGAAAAGGAAGGGTTGTAAAGAGATAGCTTCGAATTTGGGGGTATCAAAGTCAAAATAAAATAGATAAACCCCATAATTTAGTATACCATACCAGTTCACACTGAAACACTTATCACAATATTCTGTGGATCTATATTAAAAAAAAACTTGTAGGACTTTGTGACATATTTCCATTCTATGGAGGTCAGGCGCGAACGAACACCTCATAATTTTATTTTACCATATTTCTTCAAACTGAAACATAATTATCAAAGTATACTTACGCAGATAGATATGAAAAGTCTTTATTAAAGTCTGTGTCAACTTCCATTCTATGGCAGCCAGGCGCGAACGCAGCCCCCACAATTTTAGTATACCATCCCTATTTAAGATAAAACATACTTATCAAAGTATTATTATGTATATCTATATAAAAAAACACTTGTAAACATTTTTTTTTAAATTTTTATTTTTTTTTATTCTCATATCTTGTGGACTAGGCGCGTACATATGCCCCACATTTTTAATGAATCATCTTTATGCCAGATCAAACTTCCCCAATCTTGTGTCTCGGCACATCTTCTATCATAACATGTGATCAGTTTTCTATAATAGTTAACCATATACGAGCCTATTCCTGACCAGATACACACAGACGTTCAGCTTAATATTATAGATATATAAGATATACATATATACTTACTAACGTAGTTGTTTTATTTAAAGTAAGTGTTACTTTGATTTCAGTTTGATTTAAATTGTTTTCATATGCCCTTTTATTTTAAGAACGCGAATAAAAAAAAATCAAGTTGTAATATGTATTCACATATCTTCATACTGATTCAAACTATAAACTCCGATTTTTGACAACTTATTCATTAATACATATTACACCAGCCTCTAATAGAATGTATTAATACACGGTTAATACAATATCAGTCACAATAACCAATTAGAGCATGTGTCATGAGTAGAACAAGTAACACCTGACGTCTAACATATCATAGTACCTTAGTTATATCCCAATCTGCAAACATTTATTTGCACAGCTAATTCCTAAGAGAAATCCGTAAGTGAGATAACACAAAGTCCCGATATTTCTCCTGTCTTAATTTGTACTAGTAATTGTGGCAGTCTTACAGTTTTCAGCAAGGTTCTCTATTATACACCGAAATGAATACGAAAAAGGTGGTATTTTAAACGCCATGAAATCTTTAATCGACTTCATAAAAAAATAGACATATTTGAATTTAGTAACTTAATGACACATCTGAAAATCAGCGTCGTTTGCCGCGAATTGTAAAAAAAACGACAATTATATTAAAATTTACAGAAAATAGTGGTTTACTGTTAAGATTTTTTCTCTTAATAAGGATTGCTTATTCGTAGTACGTTGGTGCAAAAAAGATGTAATTTTTGACGTTCAACTTCACAAGACTATAACTCTGTTCATAATTAACTCGAGCACACTGGCATTTAACTAGACATTCACTTATATATGAAATCCCGAGTGCTACAATATTTCCAAACCTAAACAATTTTTACTGAAATTTATGAAGTACCTTATTATGTTACAGTGTTAAGTACAGCCATATGCTTTTGCCATGGATTCTAGTCGCAGTTCCTCTCACCAGACAATTCAGAATCACGGACCATTATAATTATAGCGACAGAAGGTTGGCTTAAAAGAATAAACATTAACATTATTCAGACAAGTTTATAATATTACCAGGATTGACAGGATGGGATTTTTGAATACATTACTAAAAGATTTTGGTCTTTTTCAGGAAGATATTTTTAGGCAAAAAGCTATGATTTGAAAGTTGCGGCAATAGGTCAAGTGATAATGCCCACTGTTAGACCAAGAGTATTTTTTGCACATTTGCAGTTTGTGCAGCAGTAGAAATGCATTACAATTTGGATTGAGGTCCTTTAGTGATAATTTGAATAAGCATGAATTATCTTCATCTTTTTCGGACGTCACGAAATTCGAAAGAAGTGCTGCTCTTTTTCCATGGCACTGAAACACTTTCCCTTGTTGAAACTGAATTTGGGCAGTTTGTAAGTAGTGTTGTGAACCATAATATAAGGAGTAATGATTTATTCAACATTTTTCACGGTATGGTAATACAGCATCTTTTACGATCGGCAAAGTTAAAGCAGTACCAGTACTAATTATTTCGGTCATTTAAGGAAATATAATAAGGATTAACGCTTCAAAATCATGTACGTAGATTCACAACACATTGACACACAACCAATGATCTGTTAAAAAGCTCCAAGCCTAGAAAACTGTCGATTTTACTGCTAATGTATACATGCTTTGGAATGTTTCACTAATTTAAGATCCGTCCAGACCCGCATCGTCGTTTTATGCAGTCCCCGCACAAATGGTTTATTACCTGGGAAATCAGCCACAGTGTTTTTTTATCCACATGGGCATTGATAACCAAACGTGTACTCAATGTTAAGTTACATTACTTATTTTGCCAGGAAACACAACATTACACCAATTCTAACCTTTGGTCAGTCTCTTCGCTAAAATACCAGTATGATAGTTGAGTAACAGCCTAGTCCACTGAAATTATTTGTTCTGCGATTTTGTTAGCTCCATATACAGATGAGCTTTCTGGGATAAAAGCGTTATTTGATGCAAGGTTCTGGATGGCAAGAACATTTTGCAATATGTGCATGCTTTAAGCATAGTAAAGCACATACTAAGTTGCAAGAGCTATTCGTGCTCACTTCTTAGTTTATGCTGTTCTACATTCTATATTTTTAAAGAAAACCTATTATTTTTCAGTTCCACATGTCACTAAAATGATCACCCCCAACAATGATGCAGTAGAGTCATTTCATAAAAATTAAATGAAGGATACTACCGCGTATTGAAAAGTTTTCCTTGATGAGACGGAGATATTGGATAATGTTCTGTCTTAAGAGTCTGTGACCAAGATTGCTCAGAGAATTAACTCTGAGAAGGATGCTATGGTTTGCCAGCGAACAGCAAAATTGTGGATCCAGTACCTTAATATCGTGAAGATAGTGGAAGTAATTATTCAAGGCAAAACGCATCGGCAACTGGGAATTGCATTTTGAAGTTTTAAGGAAAGTATTTGCTGCAACATGACACATGCTATATGCATAGTTTGCCTACTTGTACTTGCAGTTATTGGAGAAACTACCGGATAGCCATAATGAAGTGCACCAGAATTTTTCAGAAGTATCTCATATGGTTATAATTGTGTTATTGAGCCTTCTATGTAATCATGCGAATAGAGACTGTAGTTACAACATTTGCAATATTAATTTTCTTTTAAGTAGATTCAACTGTTAAGATAAATTATATTGATTATATTGATTTCATTTGTTAAGTAGTTATTATTTAACTTCATTCTGTTTTTTTAATAAATAATAGTTTCTTGCCCAATGAATCTATCCATTTCATTTGCAAACTGATTTAACGTATAGCATAACACGAACCTACAATTCTATTCAACCTCACACATCGTTATATAAAAGCGACACAACAGTGGTACGTTACGACGTTTTAATTTTTATCTTGTAAAACTTAGAACTGAATCAAGCTAAGACGATCTCTCACATGATGTATTTTAAGATAAACACTTCTAGCAGATGACTTGTGAATTTACGATATTTATTTCCTTTTTATAAGACTAAGATTTTAATTATAATTTTATTTATTATACTTTTTAACCTAATTTTATTTTTCTATTTTTTTTATTACACGTAAAATTGTTTCTACTCTGATGAACATATCCATTTTACTCGCATGCTGATTTAAAACGAGCAGACAATTGTATTCCCCCTCTCGCAGCTCGTATCTATAAAAAAAACGATACACTGGAGTCCAACCCAACAGTCAATGCCATGTTAAGACGTGTTTAATCTTGTCGAGTGCAGAGATGAATCAAGTTACGCCGATGATTCACAGTAAAGTATTTTAAAATAAATGCTTCTACAACGTAAGTTGTGAATTTGAGATATTTCTTTTCATCTTTATTATATTCGCATTTTAATATCTCTTATATTGATGTAATTTTTTAATTTGTATTTTTTTAAATTTCCATAGTGCTTTATTCAATTTTTTATAGGTTGTCGCCCAACCTATTTTACTCGCATGCTGATAAAAAATATAGCGTAAGACGACTTGACTTCCACTTCTAGTATCTAAACAAAGGAGACACAAGAGTCAGTGAAAGTGGTGCATTATTAGATTTTAAAAAAGATTGTTGAACGCGGAGCTGAATCAAGCTAGATTTCCTCGAGGTCACTGCGTTTGTCCCCCGAGACTTGCCGATAGGCCTCACAAGGTTAACCCTTCAGTCGCAGCGGCAGTACTCGCTCCACCTTGGTGACCTCGCACAGCTCCTACGTTAACTCTATATTCTACTAGCGATTCTACTATTGTAACGCCCGCTGCTGCGTCACTGAACTCAGGGATGGGTCGGAGGTCAACCTGTCTTAGAGTCATGATAAGAATGCAGCCGAAATATCTTGTATCAGAAGTTTTTGGCTAACGCAAAGCAACAACACTCTTTGGTTAAAACGTCACGCAGAGGTTCACTACTATCAAGTGGAGTTCACGTCACGAGATACACGTCAACGTTCTCTATTCGCATGTTTTAAACGCTTCTTCCACTCCTCTCATTTTCTTGCCTTTTATGTTTCGGCCACACCCAATTTGCATATACCACACGAGACTGCTCGAGATCTACACCTTATCGGATAGTTTAAAAGACAATAGCCGCCATCTTGGCCCCTTTATTCTGTTTCTGTCTTTCGGCCTGCTGACGAGACAGATGCTCGCCCATTTCTGTGGTAGCGCATCTCTATATCTCTCACAGTAATTAAAATAATTTCTAAATTTACATCAGAACCTGTTTTCCTACATTAAAGATGGCTTTCTCATATGGAAATGATATCTCCAGAGAAGACTCTTAATTACCCAATAAGTATTTTTAAATTTTGCTTGATCCCACCAGTGCGTCTATATTTGCAGTTTCTCGTAGCGGAGTTACTTTCTTTTAGAGTAAATCTGAGAAAATTGGTCACATCCTGTCTGCTCATCCTTCGGTTTACATACCCGTTTGAGGAGACTTTACTGTCCACAATGTAGAATTGTTAACTCATTCAAACAAGACAGCTGATGTTTTATCACGATTTTTCAATTGCTTATGGCATTACTCAGATTGTTCACGAACCCACTAAGGCGGGCGACACTGACGGTCAGTATGGATGTCTGCTAGATTGTTTTCTTACAACCTGCCCTGAGCTATGTTCATCGTTCTTCTGTGTCCAGTAGGAAAATCCGATCACGCAATTGCCCCAGTTAAGATAAAACCAGCATGTTCTAAGTCGCCAGCCATATTTCCATCGTGCAGTATACCGATATTCTATGGCTGACTGAGATATATTTCGTACATTAATATCTAATGTACTCTTGCGTTCCAAGTTTAAAACCCATGCCCTCTATAGTAACAGATCTAAGAAAATATTTAATTGTAAGGATAGACCCCTTCATACTCTCAAAAAATTCCAACAAAACTCTAACAGCCAACTTAGGTTCTCTCAAAAATCTGCAGC
This sequence comes from Euprymna scolopes, assembly GCF_053919585.1. NCBI lineage: Eukaryota > Metazoa > Mollusca > Cephalopoda > Sepiida > Sepiolidae > Euprymna > Euprymna scolopes. The sequence goes on along the minus strand of NC_136482.1, from coordinate 119,696,199 downwards.
GGTCATGGCGCACATGACTCATTATTTCCATTGCTTCTCATGTAATAAAGGTATGAAGACTAAAACCGCCTTCAGGTAAGCCAGCAACAACTGTAAAAGAGTAATAAAGAACGCGAGAGAGATGTGTGCTCAGTTCATCAACTCCAAAGTAGCTGAGCATCGGCTTAGTTCCAACCAGTTTTGGGAAATAAGAAACAGGGGCCTTAATGGAAGCGTTTTTTCACAACCACAGCCTTGGACCTTAGAAAAACATCTACAGCATCGGATAAATCCAAACTCTATACAAAAATCTTGACAGCTGATCCTACGGTGTGCGTTTAAGTAGCCAATGTTTCTGTATTTCCTCCTCTAAAACACATTATGGGACATGCAAATACCTCTGTATGATGTTATCAAGCTAATAAAAAAAAATCATTCCAGTCAATAAACTGGCACTGGCAGCATTTCATTTATAGTACTTAACAAACGTCTACCACAACTAGCTCCCATACTTACAAAGCTGTTTAAGCGTTGTCTGAAGAGGCATTGCTTCCCAATACCCGGGAAAGCATCATCAGTATGCCTCTTATTTATAATGTATGATGATCAGTCAGTTTATTTTAGTACAGACCAATATGTCTCCTGGACGTCATGAGTAAGTTGCTGGTATATGTGTCAAGTAAGGAAGTAGTCAATTATTTCAGTAACAAAAAAAAAACAAATTCTCAGTGATATGCATACGTCGAAAACATCAACAACCAGCCCCCCCAATACATCAAAGTAAGCCTGATATCCGCCATTTGTCGGATATTAACCGAGCTCCTGCCGGAGCTTGTGGAAAACGCCTGTTACCAGTTCTGGATCGGTATATAGGCGGTGATAGAGTCTAAATACGCTCACACTAAAGAATTCTAAGGTCTACTACATAATCAAGTAACAAAAAAAAATGTTTCAGTAAGATTTTTAAAATAAAGCTGTAGTGTAGTTTTCTTTAGTGCGATAAATTTATCATACCACCATGTATTTATATATTTTTTTTTTATTTTTCACGGTTACTTATATGATTATTAAGTAATACCCAGAAGTTATCTTAACTCTTAAACAAGCATATATTTAGTCGTGTATTCTAAATTGCAATTTATAACACCTTTAAATAGTTTCACTAAAAATTAAACATACAAAATTAAATTATTGAAATTCTATTGTGTTCTAAACAAAAACAGTCATTTGTCACCAAAAAAAAAAAAACACACACACAATTGATTTTATTGTTCACCGATAAAATTCTAAAATTAAAATGTGATATTAGGTTTGATAAATGTGTTGACTTTGATTTCCAGAGGGATTTTTTTTTACGTGATAGTTTCCAGTCTCGATACTGGATCGAAGAATTCTGATATAAAACCTACATAAACGTAAAGGTTCTACACACATCATGTAACTGTGTAATTTTTATCAAATCGGTCCAGCTGTTTAAAGTCCATAAGGACGAAATCTATACAACCAGACTAAGTTCTTTTAATAAGATAGTAAAGATAGCCATCCGTCCTAATAAATATAATAATGTTTACAATTACAGATATACTTTCGTAGGTGTTATATTCTGTAGTTCGTCTTAATTAAAATAGTTTAACATGAGCTTATTTAAAGTGTTTTGGCGCAACGTTGTTGAAACTATTTTAGCATTTGTTTTGGAAAATAAATCTAAGATTTAGGCATATATTAATTCATTTTCATATCAAGTGTAAAATACGAGCTATTGATGAATTACGTAAACTTTGTGTTGCACGGACTTATTTTAATGTATTAATTAGTTACTTTATGGGTTTTTTTATAGGTTTTATTTTAGTGTCAATGTCAGAGTAACGGAAATCTAAACATATATATATATATATATATATATACATACATACATGTATGTGTGTGCACCATGCGTTGTGTAGCATTACTATTCATCATACCTATTTACCTGCTTCCATCAGTGTGTGTTTTACATTAGTTTTCATTTGGATTTTCTTAGTGTTGCTGCAAGCGAAGCACGCATTGTTTGTGTGTTCGTCGTGTGCATATAAAACTTGCTTAGCTGTGTCGGTTTTCATAAGGTAAGCGTGTGTGTGTGTGTGAGAGAGAGAGAGAAATAATGCTCTTCATAACCTTTCTCATTATACATTCTTATGAATTCTCGCTCATTTTTAATACACTAAAATGACAGTGAATACCAGTAAAAAACACATCAATTATAATTTCTTTCTGCCTCTCGACCATCTCTTTCTCTAATATATATATATATATATATATATATATATATATATATATATATATATATATCTGCGTGTGTGTCTGTGTCTGTGGGTGTGTGTTTAGGTGAGTGTGTGTGTGTGCGTGTGTCTATGTGTGTGCTTGTGTTTCTATCTATAGATGACAAGAAAGCGTTTTGGATATAGTTTTGGTTTTTGAAGGATTACTCACACGGAATTAAAAAAAAAATCAGCATTTTGAGAGTTCGTTTACTAACGCGGATTCAGTCACTGCCATGAAAGAGAATTTCGCCTTTTCGTGTTACTAATGCTGGTGTTGTTGCCTATTTTTGGCAGTATCTTTCAGCGTAATGTTTTCGCCAGCATTAAAAAAAAGTTAAGGGATGTGACCGGTCGCAGATCACCAGTCAATCAGTGAGACTTATTTTGTATTCAACTTTGGCTTCAGGAAGTGTCGCGGAGCTTCGTTCGCATCTAAGTACTAAAGTAGCTGCAGTAAATACTCCACCTTACACCGAAATAACAACCCAGTCGTGAAACGGGTCGTTCTTTTAGCGACAAGAAAAAAATAACACTTCGTTATGGCGTTTATTTTAGGTGCTTTTTTATTTGTTTAGCACACAATTATATTTTTTACCTTTCCAATCTCTCTGAACTGGACGAAGATCAACGTATACGCCACGTCTAATCTAGAAGCATTTACTTAAACATTTCATAATGAATTTGAAAAATATTTTTTTTTTTAAATATTCAGTATTTGAAGAGTTCGTTTACTAACGTGGAGTCGGTCATTGCCATGAAAGAGAATTAGGCCTTTTAGCGTTACTAATGCTGGTGTTGTTGCCTTAGTTTCTTATGCATTTCAGCGTAATGGTTTCGCTAACATTCAAAAATATATATATATATATATATATATATATATATATATATATATATATATATATATATATATATATGCCTACTTTTGCGATTGTTTGTACATATGGGTTTGCACGGTGATTATATATATATATATATATATATATATATATATATATATATATGTGTGTGTGTGTGTGTGTGTGTGTGCATATAATCTTTTAGCATATATATATAAATATAGATGTATATATATATATATATATACATACATACATATATAATGGTTTCTCTTTTTCATTCTCTCTCTACCTCTCTCTCTTTCTCTCTCTCTATATATGTGTATATATATATGGGTGGGTGGGTGGGTGTCTGTATATATATATATGTGTATGTGTATGTTTTATTACAGAGAGAGAGAGACAGACAGACAGAGAGAGATATGTCCATACACGAATAGTATTCTTATATTAACAATCATACAAGCGCCTGTTATAAAGTTTTCAGAGATTTTAACTACCTTCGATTTATTTATTTATCTTATTGATAATATACTCATGACTTACCTAACCATGGAAACTAGTATTATTTCGCGTGCTTCATGTTGGCACGAATGAAGTTTATGTTCAATATAGATTTTTTTTTTAAATCTCATTATGCTAATATTCTCTTGGGCGTTTCCAATGTTATATATCAACTTTTCAAATAGATATAAGTTTTTCCCAGGGTTCAGTGTTCCTGAAGAATTAGAGATCTTTACACTTAAAATGTCACGCTGAGGAGTTTGTCGGAAGTATTCTTGAGTAAGGTGTTCTTTTTCATATGTATATGCGGATGGATGTGTAATTATTAAATAAGAGCAACTTATCTCACTTGAATTACATATTACCATCACTAAGCAATTCCATTGCACTACGGTCTGGATGTTCTTTTCTAACACCCAGTCTTAGATTTATGGACATTCGTTTTTCCCTTATGCATGGTTTAGATCGTTGTATCTTCAGCAAATATACCCATCTGGGACACTATATTATCCGGATGTGGTTTATGAATATGCGGAATAATAGTGATCGAGGATCAACCTATAATCACTCCTGCATTAATGTTATACTGCAGTGATATACGCACAACAATGACAATCTGGATAACCCGCTTGTGTAATAGGGATCTAATGATATATTTGGCATACATCTAGTTGTACAGTAGGTTTTAATTTTAATTGACCGCTCTTCGTGCAATGCCGATTATATATCAGGGCCTAGAGTCCTAGCGTTGCCTGCCTTATCCAGTCCGTGGTGTATGCGTTCGCAGATGACTATTAAAATATCTCCAGAAGAAGATAGCATAAATATATACTGTTTGTCAAATAGATGATTTACATGATTAATTAAAGTCTCAAAGATTTAGCGAAGAGAGGAGAAAGAGTATTATAGCGGCAATATATGGTGTTAGTTCTTTCAGCAGAGTTCTTTTACACCGATACAAAAAAAGCAATCTCCTACATATAAGGAGCAAGATTCAGTAAGTGTTTTATTGTAAAGCTTGGAAAGTATTGAAATAGCTCAGATAGTCATTCCCTTATTCGAATAGAAAAGCTAAGATAAGACCTACATGTCTTGGGTGGGTCTACGATTTTTTATGGTATCGTGTGAGTTCAGTTCGCATACGCAAATTTGTGAGAGAATTGATTTGTTGGCTCTAAGATGGAGTTGGAGGCGAATCGCCGGGCAAGCAGCGCTGTCTTATCTGCTGCCGTACATGCGATTTTCTGGTTGTTAGATATAAGGGAAATTACTGAGTGTCCTTTTATCACTACTCTATTAAATTTTTTTTTCAGAAATTACGAATTATTATCTTTTGTGTTTCTTGATTTTTTCAGCATGCTTCTTTTGGATGTGGTTTTGTCATCTTTCAATGATTTCTAACATATTCGAAATTTAATCAATTCGCATGTGACGTATAACCTGCGTACCGGCGGTACGCATGCTTTCTTAGTGGGATAGCAGCTGCATAATCTGCAGTGAACCATGGGAGTAAGTGGAGCTTGCTACATTACTTCCCTGTGGGAACATCTGCTTCATTGCCAGCTTTGAACAATCCAGTCGTCTCATTAAAACACTGTTCCGAAAGAGGAGTGAACACATAGGTCAATGACGCATCTCTGACGTGTGTTCTAATGAGTTTTCAGCTAGCACTTTTTGTAGTAACTTGTTCTTTTAGCAATGTCAACTAATACCACTAGGTGATCTCCGTTTCCAAGCGGAATGCGGGCATTAGTAAGACAATTGTCAGATATTGCAGTAAGAAATGGATCCTGAGGTGATTCACGATCTGGTAGGCGGGTTGGGGACATTACTGTGTGTGATGGAATGCGCTATAAAAAAGTTATAAACAGTGCGTCTAGTAGAATCTACGCAATCTGTGAAACCAAGCAAAATTTATAGTGGGCATTATAGATTTTTTCGTAAATTACGAATTCTTTATCTTTTGTGTTTCTTGATTTTTTTTCAGCAAGATTTCTTTTGGCCGTTGCTTTTTTTTATCTTACAATGATTTCTAACATATTCGAAATTTTCCCTAGTCGTGGCGGTATGCATGCTCTCTTAGTGGAATAGCAGCTGTACAATCTGCAGTTAACCATGGGAGTGAGTGGAGTTTGCTATAATACTTCCCTGTGGGAACATCTGCTTCAGTGTCCACTTTGAAAAATCCAGTTGTCTCATTAAATACTGTTCCGAAAGAAGTGTGAAGATATTGGTCTATGACGCATATCTGATGCGTTTTCTAATGAGTTTTACACTAGCCCTTTTTATAGTAACTTGTTTTTGCAATGGCTTCTCACCTTGGTATTGGGTTTAAAGTGCGATGTCAACTGATACCACTAGGTGATCTCCGTTTCCATTAATAAGACACTTGTCATATACTGGAGTAAGAAAATGGTCTAAACGTAATCCTGAGGCGATTCACTATCTGATAGACGGGTTGCGGACATTACTGAGTGTGAGGGAATGCGCTATAAAGAAGTTATAAGTAGTGCGTCCAGTAGAGTCTACGTAATCTGTGAACCCAACCTAAATTTAATATGGACATTAAATTCCATAAAGGCAGCCATTAATGTGCTTAATCTAAGGTGAGTGATGCATTAATGCTATCAAAGTAAAAAGGAGAAAATATACAAACGCAGTGATAAAAGTCTGGTCAAAATCACATAAAAGCCCATTTAGAAAGAATCTCGCTAGTTAATAGGAAGGTGATGCGGATATAGACACCAATCCCGTGGACATATTTGAGTCCTTATAGCAGAAAAAGAGAGACAGACAGACAGAAAGAGGGAGAGGGAGAGAGAGGGATCCTGTCATGAGTAAGTAGTTAGAGGGAATTGAGGAATTTAAGTTTGTTTCACTTAAATGTGTATCACTTAATGCTAAGATATCCGAAAAGTTTACTAAGGGGTACATCATGTAGATTAATTCTAAGCTTGCGGATATTTGAGAAAACCTGATTCAATGGAGGAGGTGAACTGGTTTTATATGGGTGTTTGTCTCGTTTGATCGTAACATTTGTTTGGGAGGTCATTTCATTACGAATGTGTTTAACTTTATAATTAATTTGTTTAATTAAAATAACAGAGAGATGCGACGTTGTCCAAGTTTGAATAATGAAGAACAAAGTTCCACATTCTGGTAATTTTACTGTCATCAAAGTCTGTAAAATCGACCATTTTTAATCAAATCGATTTATAGTCTGTGCCCGTTATTTTTTTTTTCGCAAAAATCTTCATGTATCATAGAATTCCACGATATAATGTATAAAGGTGTATTTACATATTGTGATAAAATGCTTTTAAAAGATAAGAGCCAGTAATTTAGCTGACTGTAGTGTTCGCTGACAAATAACACAAAGTGAAAATGAATAAAATCGCTGTTATTTCTATAATACTAAAGTATTTTAATGGTCGTTGTGTTTTAAGTTCAGTTACAAGTGTGTGATTTGTGAGTTCTGATATTTGAACGTGAGAATTTTTTACAGTAGTGTGTTGAATTTAACTTTAGAAATAGATATTGTAAGTGTAAGCTTAAAATCGTAAAATCTTGACTACAAAACCAGAATATATTTCAATCAGAAGAAAAGAAATGGGCGAAGGTGTGAGATTAACCGTGATATTTTATGATCCTAGCAATTGACGATGGATAAACAACTACAAAGAATTTATAGCTAAGCAACATTTCATCCGATATATTTAGATAGGAATGCATTCGCCGGATATTTGGAAAAAGGAGAAAATAACCAGCGTAATTACAGGAACAGTTAACGGATTGAATAGATTATTTTAGGAGGGCAGGTTTGTAGGCTTATAATAAGATAGAAAAAATTAAATAGACTTCAGAATCAATGGATCCATGTACAGCAGAAATAAGGCGTCTAGCAGGCTTGGCGAGCCAAGTGGGACAAGACTTAGACCAAACTTTTACATTGGCTTTCGATTTGTAGAGAAACAGAAAAGTAGATTAGTTGTAGTTGCAAATTCTAAAGCAAGATTAAACAGTGGTTGGACTGACCCGAAATTAACAAAAAAACGCTTAGCGTCTTATAATGCGAGTTTATCAAAAACTGAGACAAGAATTCATCGGTTTCTCGTGGCCAAAGTGAGCATATCATAAAAAAAAACGTACGTCGCTGGAAAAGTTCTATTGCGCGAGAAGTCGCGTCTTTAAGTATGGACAGGGGAGTAAATGTTTTTGCAACAGTTAATAGTGATTGCGAACGAACAGAGAAGATCCCATGTGCATATCGACTGCACAATTACACCTGTCAATAGTAGTTTCACTGGATATTGTAATGAAGCTAGCAACATTAGTGTTGTGCATGACAGACAGGTGAAGTCTTATGGTGAGAAATATGCCGATATTGTATAAAATTAAATACCCCTACGACTCAGTTGACTTGATAGGATGTGCTTACATGTCTATAAACCAAGAAATCCTAGGCTCTATTCAATTGAGGAGAGGACATTTCAAGTCTATTCTAATGGTAATAATTAGATAGTAGTATGCAAATGAACTGCAGAGCCACCAGATTAGACAGACTAGGTTATGTGCTAAAAGAGCTTAAGAAGGCGGGAAATTACCTCCAGTTATAGGAAGAAGCTGAGTGGTGGATTAACAAAGCATTTTATATATAAGGTAAGAAATCGTTTAAAAAGTATTCAAATCATCCAGTGGTTAAACCTACCAAGAATAAGTCAGCGCAGTATTAAACTTTCCGGAGTTAGCCAAATATGTTGATTGCCGTACCACAGATGAAATTGATATATCTGATAAATTATGTGAGCGAGCCTTAGTGGAACGATCAAACACAATCGGAAAATAAATGTAAGCGTACGTTCAAATTCATATGGACAAGAAGTTGTGTAATAGCAATATTTCGAATATAAAATGTCAGTGTTGTTTGGCAAGATTTAGATTTAGACAATATTGCGCACCAAAAATAATGGCAACAGTATTTAAGACGGTGTTCATCAAGAACCAACTGCTCTTGTATCCATTACATACTGGTGGACTGGACGAAGGTGACTGTGGAAAGTATGAGACATAATATTAGTAAGTATGAACTGAGAATAAGCCAACCGCATCGTCTTCGAATGAAATCGTTCTGAGATTCGAATTACAAAGTTATGAAACAGGAAAATTGATATTAGGACTAGGAAATGAGTTCCCTGTAGTAAAGAATGTTCTTAGTAAGGAGGAAATTCACTTGCTGTGCGAGGGTTTATTTGCTCGTTATTTTGAGGTCGATAGTTGCGGACTGTTCCAGCCATATTAAGATGGAACCAGCGAAACAAGTAGAGTAAAAATCGGCCAAGTTTTTAAGTACATTATACAAGAACTTGTTGCGGAAGCGGAAAAAGAAAATCTTGTAAGAATGAATGACCTATAAACAGGAGTACAGAACGATTAATATAGAGTAACGTTAGAATACCGGCGTTAGGGGTTTGTAGGGAATAGGATGGTTAACTGATGAAAATACATCTTGCATAAGAAAACAAAACAATGATAATGCCCGCATAAAAGTTGCGGAGATCGATGCTACGAGAGAAAGAATCGATTTAACATTGGAATAAGGGTCAAATACATTATATGTTCGAACTTACTCCGCAACTTAAGCATAATGAATTAAATCAGAACTGCCAGGAGATATACGCATTCGGTACGCTAGAGACAGATTAAGTGCTTATCGAGAGTCGACTTGCGACATTATCAGAGGATTCGATCTGAAGTAACCGTCATGTTGGTTCCATAACAAAAGGATGAAGTAAATTTACTGACCAGAGAGAAGAACACCTAGCTACAATAAAAAGGGTTTTAGCTTCAGTGGTTGCATAAGGAGAAGACGTGAAAAAGTCTGATGATATGCATAAGTGTTGAAAAGGAAAAAAAATATTTACCAAAAAAAGTGAATCTACACATTAATTTAGACGATGTTCACATGATGGCGGAACAATTTAAAGAATGTCAATTCATTAACACTTATCCGTTTAAAAAACGGAACTGCATGTAACTGATTATAGACAGCGATTATCCGTTGATATGAATGCAAAATATTAATCGTATTTAACTATGCTTGACTGTTGACCTGGGTTAGTAGCGATATGGTTAAAATAGAGCAGAAACGACAAAAGACACATATATTAATTGTAGTATTCTGCATATGGATTATCTAAACGAATTTTCTATAGCCATATTACATTAAATCAACATAAAATATTTTAATATATCCCAAATCGCAGTTAGCAAATCGTCTTCTGCTTACATTTTATATGCCACGGTTACTATTCTCAAACACAATAAATGTCAAAATCTGCTCTCCTGGAGATATATTTCTGAATTCTCAGCGAAATCTTGTTTAACAACTAATAACTATTAAAGAATAAATGCAATATTAAAAACAATGAAGAATATGTTCAATATAACAGTCGATTAAATAGTTTTTTAAAAAAAATCAAGGGGACGTAAAACAATATTTGATGATTGCAAAACCAACTACAACATATAATAAAATAACGATTTTAGGCAACATTACATGATTTAACTCATTAAAAAACAGTAAGCATCTATTTTATTCTCTCTATATCCCTAATATATCACTCTTATTAATTTCTTCCCGTCCCTTATATATATATATATATATATATATATATATATATATATATATATATATATATATATATATATATATATGCGTGTATATTGAAAATATATATGTGCATATATATGTATGTGTATGCACGTATATCTACGTGTGTATATATATATATTTGTATAAAGGTATATATATATATATATATATATATATATATATATATATATATACACGTGAGTGTGTATATACACATATTTTAATAGGTATGCAGGTACATGTAATAACTCAATTTCATAGATCTAGGTCATGTGTGGGCAAGATGTAGTACATGTTAGCCCTCATCTTTAATTCTGGAGGATTACTATACTGCGAGAACTCTCTCTCACTCTCTCTCTTTCTCTCTCTCTCTCTCTCTCTCTCTCTCTCTATATATATATATATATATATATATATATATATATATGTGAAAGTGTCTGTCTGTTTGTGTGTTAATATGTCTGTCTGTGTGTCTGTCTATGTGCATTTCCCTACACAAGAACTCTGTCAAGTTTCAATCCAGAGACTCGAAATTTGATACACATTGTATTGAGATTTGGGACAATCTTTGTAATCCGTGTTCGGCCAGAAATTATGCTGGTAAGGGGTCAAAGTTCAACGAATTTTTCTGTGATAACTCTACCAAACTTCTTCGCCATTTTCGGATATAAACACTTGAAACTGTAGATATATGTTCCTTGGACAACATGTAATAACTTGATTTGAGCCTAAAACAATAAATGTTAAAGGACCATAATAGGGATCTTTTTTTTTAATTGACCTCTGCGGTCTCTACCAAATTATTCAGACAATTTATCGTCTAAACGTTTGAAATTTTACATAAAGAGAATTCAGAGATTGGGCAAACATTTTATTCAGTCTGGGTCGAAAATTTGAGCTACCAATATATAAATGTATGTATGTATGTTTGCCTAAAAGTTTCGACAGATGCGACGGATTTTAATAAAATTAGTATAGGTTTTAAGCCCGACCCTTCAGACGACACATGACGAAAAAATGGCTAAAAACATTATTTATTTCCCCCTCAAATGGGCACTTTTCTACAGAGAGGAGTCGGTTTTTTTCACGATACTTTCGAAAGTCATCTCCAGTTTTAAGTTGTATAGCCTTAATTTAAACCTACGTCACTACCTGTTTGGCGGTTGTAGTAACAGCAACGAGATAACATTTTTCACCGTTCTTTTCCTTCTTTCAGGTACGGGTTCGAGCCTGCCTTCCTACTTCCACTTTTTTTTTGTTTTGCTCAACACACACACACATCTAAACACCCGGACAACGCCGGGCACCCATGCTAGTAATATATATATATATATATATATATATATATATGTATATATATATATATAGTGTGTGTGTGTGTTTGCTAGCTTGTGTGTAAATCTGTATACGTCCAGCTGCCGAGACGTTAAACTCCGTGATATTAAAACATGTCACATTGGCGCTGCTCCGTTATCTTACTACTTTGTTTAGCCACAAGCACTCGGTTTGGTCATCATTATGTGTAGATATATTTCCAAAAGCCCCATGGCGATATGTTAGTTGTGACATACCCACGCATGTCGGGCTGAATGTCCCTAACTACAAAGTTGCACACAGGAGGGCAATGATTTATCTAAAATCGTCAACTAAAGGATAAACACGATATTAGGCGAATGATCTTGTGTCTGAGCATTCTTATCTAGAGATGCACTGCTCGAGCAGAAATTTTGGAAAAGTCTAGAAAAAATGACTTAAACATTGTTTATTCAGGTATTAGTTGGCCGGCGTTTAACGGTCTGTGGTTGCTCAATAATTGCAAGAGAAACAAAAAATGAAAATCATAGAAGGAAAAATATTAAATTAAATCGATAGAAGAATAACATAAATTTTGCTCTATTAATTGTCAAAATGGTGTTAGATGTCCTACATTGTAAAATACCTAATCAGAGAACAGTTATCTTTGCCCGAAACTCGTTAGGTACAGCATACACATTGCGACGTTGTCTGTAGCATGCCTGAGTGATGAATATCAATTATTGAATTGGGGTTCGGAATACATATTTTTTCTGAAAATGGAAATTCATCGGTGCTAAAAAAAGAAGGTTCGATAGGCATGCCCTGTGGTCTTTTTGTTTATGAAGAAGATATAAAAACCAAGCTGCGCAAGTAGCAGAATTATGATAATTCACTTTGCTATGTCACACAGTACGTATATGACGATTTTATCTGTATTATCACATATCGTGTCGAAGACACTCTCACAACGTTTTACCAAAGTGCTGTACATCTCCTCAGTTCATGAACTCAGTTTGAGATTTCTATATTGTAGCACTTTCTTCAACCAAAATGAAGTCTATAAGTTAACTTGGATACACCCTCGTTAAAAACTAGGTTACCTGATTGATTACATAATTTTCAGGAGGGCAGACTTGTAAAATGTTTATGGTGTTCCTGTCATGCGTGGGTCTGAATGCAGCAGTGATAATATTTTGCTTAGCAGGAAGCAGAAAATCATTATCAGGAGGAATTCAAAGAAGTGACTGTTGAAAATTTTGGAGATAATATTAAGATATATGAGTTTAGTGTAAATAATCAGAGCTGCTACGGAAAGAAACATATAAGGGAGGCTAAAATATTACAAAGATGGATCATGAGAAATGGTCAAGCACCTGTTTTATGGTCAGATGCTGCTAAGATTCCCAAATTGGTTGATGTATCTAAACTAAATGTTCCAAATATACGTTAAAAACTTGATTCGTAGTAAATTATTTCTGTTTTTACTAAATCGCCGGGACATTTTAAAATATACTCTATGATATAAGTGTAGATGTTCTTGGCTTCCGCAGCATCATGATTGGTTTTATGACAATTATTCAGAACTAATCCAGCTTTTCTGTGCATCATACAATGTTTTTGCCTCTCATAAAAATAAGGAATCCCTCCAATAAAACTTAATGTAAACAAAGCTCCTACCAAGAAAGAAATAGTGGACTCAAATACCCAATCGAATTCAGATGTATATTGATCGTTCAAATTCTAAGTGCATGTATCATATGCTTAAACACCCTTTTATTATTATACCAATAAAGGATTGATCTACTATGCTTAAGGATCTCAACAATATTCTACTCCGTTGGGCTGTCTATTACTCTGATCTCTTTGACTAAGGTTCACGTGTTTCTAGGGATATCACGATTTCTTTTATGACAACATGCGATTATACATAAACTGAGTTCCCGTTTTAGAATAAAAATACAGACGTAATTAAAGAACTAAATATTGGGAAGGCCCAAGGACTTAAAACTATTTCTGTTTAAATCCTCTTACATGGGCGTAATATGAATATTCGTAAAATTTTGACTTTATTACTAATATTTCCATGTGTGTCTCAGTATATCGGGACTGGGTTAATGTAATTTTCACATAATTATACAAAAGAGAGGGGCCTAAGACAGACTGTGGGATTTACGTGAGATCAGTTTATTGGAAGCAGTAAGCAAAGTATATCCTAAGTTTTTACCAAATAGCCGATTAAAATCCATATGTCTGTCTCTCATTCCAGATAGTCAATTATGGAAAAATCTAGGAAGGTTGGCTTCCTTATTCAATATCTACCTTTACACATGAGGGTTGCATATTAATATGTAGGACCGCCTAAACTTCACTGGTTGCCTTTTTGAACACGACCTAGTTGAAAATGATGTAAATCAGTGTTATATTCCAGCACCTACACTTTCTTCTATTTATTTTGCAACTATGCTTTTCTATTGCGTTTTTTTTCTGGATGTTTATTTGCCTTTCAGGACTAATAGTAAAGATTTTAATCTTCGTCATTTTCAAGCGTCTACAAGGGAAATTCCGTACGTGGTTCGTGATTTTGTTTATGCAGATGACGCTGATATTGTGGCGGAACATATGTTGAGTATCATGACTCAGTTTGCACAGGCATGTACATCTTTTTGCTTACAATTAGATTTAAAAAGCCTAAGGCCATGTTTATTTTACACAGTTTGTATGTGCAAACACTTTTTTCAATAACTAGATGCTTTCGGTTTTTGACACCTTCGTGTAGTTTGGTAACCATCTTGCAGAGAAGGAACCTTCGATTCTGAGGTAATCTACGGGATAAAGCGTGTCACTGCAGTATTTGGTAGCTTAGACAGGCGAGTATGATCTGAAAGATGTATAACTCTCCGTACAAAGACTAGTGTCTATCAACATTTACTATCCTTACCTTACATCCCTGAACCTGGAACATTTATGGTAGACGCATAAAGGTCATGGAAAGAGGACACCAGAAATTTCTAAGACACATTCTTTGCATCACGAGTGATTTTTATTCACCTGATACAGATGCACTCATTCGAGCTGATGTACTATGCATTGAAAATGTCATTATACGTAACCAGATAAGGTGGGCTGAAATCCAACAAATATGGATGATGCGAAATTACACAAGCGACTGTTTTATATTGAAATTATATTAGTAAACCATCCATGACACTAACCAAATATTAACGCTTCAAGGACAAAATTAAGGGAAATCGAGAACTTTTCGGTGTTGTCGTGTCTACCGGAAATAGCGCGTCTAATTACTGTGAAACGTGGCGGTCCACGGTTATCAGGACTATGATAGCTTGGAGAAGAAAAATATATGACTGCGCGAAAATTAAGTATGACATCCAGAGAAAAAATCAGTTAGATTTTTCAGAGGCTTTTGTGCGAAGCTTAGCTTGTGATTCATGCGGTAAAATGATTATAACTTGAGTCAGTTTATCTAATCATAAGCGATTACATAGACATCAGTATTACTTAGACGGAGAAAACACTGGGGAGAACAGATGCCCTATTTGCTCTATAGTCTGTAAATCAACCGGTAGTCAGAAGTGTCATATGAATGTGAACATTGAAGCTGTACTTGAGGTTGCCCCTCGACCTCAGTATAAGTGATACTTTTTCAACAAAATGTGTAAGAGCAGAGCTAGTCTTAATAATCACGTTCGTGTGCACAGAAAATAGAAACTCTATATTGATCACGTCAACGTATGCATATAGTATATGTATAAATATGTAAATAAAACTATATCAAACTAACTAATTAATTAAAATAAATTTTAATATGAATAAAATAAATAACAAAAATATAATAAAGCAGTAGATAAAGAAGAATTAATAATCTACAATAAAGAAATTAAACAATAGTTTTCCTCTGTAAAGAAAGTACAATCACCATGTATACAGTAGTATTGATGTACATATATAATTGTGTATATGTACATATGAATATTTATGTGCATATGTATATATGTATGGATATATAGGTATATATGTATGTATGTATCTGCATATGTATTTCTTTCCCATTCTCGCTCTCAGACACTTTACCTGAAACAACATCTTAGCATACATAATAAAATACCGGGTTTCATGTTTTAAGACAGTTTTTCTTATCTATTCCGATTATATTTTAGCTTGAATCTGCGTGGATTATGTGTTATTTAAAAACAAATATCACTATCAACATGGCGTATGTTATTGCTTCGCTGCCGGTAGCTACTAAATACACATGTTGTATATGCCTTACTGTAGGCTAGATCGTTTTGGTTCTAACTTCGCTGTCATTTTCTTCCGCTTTTTCTTCTGCTTTTTATGCCTTTTGTTTTAGTGCATTTTCTTCTTTCTATTTCTACTTTTTATTTACGTCGTTTCCCCTCATTACATAAATTTAAATGTGCTAATCCCCCTTCCAATATTAACATTGCTTCTATTTCATTTTATCTTGCTTTTTCTACTTCTTTGTCTTTCTTTTTTGTTTCTTTTTTTTATTCATTTTATTCTACGTAAAGCTGATTAACATTTTTTATATTACGGCCAAAATGCTGATTAATTTCAAATTTTTCAAAAAATATATGTATACAACTTTTGATTTCACGGGGTAAATGCTTCCAAATGTCTTCAGTTATTATGTCTCTTCTTTTACTTTCTCTACTCTACATTTCCTATTTTTGTCCTGTTTTTCTTTTCTCTTTTTTTCTTTTTTTTTCTTCATCTTATTTAAAAAGAATACTTGTAAACAATATTTTACGTGTAGTATAAGGGTCAGGTTACTGATTGATAAAAGGTTTGCAATGAATATATATTTTGATTTTACAGATTAAACGATTACGTATTCCTTTCAATTATTACATTTTTGACGTTGTCTAATTATTTCTATTTTATATTTTACACCCTTACTCATCTAATTTTTTGTTTCCCGTATTATGCATTCAAACACGCCATCAAACATTACGTTGCTCATGGTTGCTATTCCCTAGCACACGACAACATTGACAAAGAGTGTTATACGCGGCCAAGGTTTACAACAAATTGCCTCAATGTAACTGCTAGTGTAATCAGGTGATTACCTAAAATATATAAAAGCTACAAAGGATAACACTCATGAGCACCATTTTTAAAAGTACCCGATATTGGATTACAGTGCCCGGAAGAGAATGCGATTTCATTTCGATGGAATCCAACAGACGCGGGGCTCGAGAAAATACTCTTGCTACATAGGAAGCCTGCGATCAGCAAACGTATAAAAACTATTATACATTCTAGTAACCACCAATTCTCGCAACTGTCATACAGGGACAAAAAATTTAATTTGGAGGCATAAGAAATTCAGTCCCGTGCGCGTATGCACTGAGAGGTCAGTTGTCAAGTCAAGTAAGCGCCCTAAATAAAAAACAAAATAACCACCAGTAACAGCCGGCGCCAACGATGACAACCAGTGGATTCCGCTAACTGTCACTCCCATATAATTAACGACAGCAAAAGCCAGATGCTCTCATTTCATCTACTGCCACCACTGCTTGCAATTATCTTGATGCGAGAAATGGCTAACACTAGCAATCGCCGCCATATCTCTTATTAGATCTCCCATCTGGTTTCGAGCGATTGGATTAACTTTAATTCCAGAACGCAGACTTGGGATTTGTTGCGCACGGTTCTGGTTTGATCCCCTATCGAGGACGCGCCACCCAAATATACCCTATTAAATCTCAGATGTATGGGAGCGGAAATCCTCATCTGATACCGAACCAGGCATGAGATACTGTAATCCTCGTTAGATCTTCCGTGGATATGGTCAAAGAATGAGGAAATAATTGCAGTTATTTGTCAGAATAGTGAAAAATATAAAAGAAATAAATAAAAGAAAAAATAAAAGAATCCAAACCTAGATAATAAAGTTTTATCATTTTTTTTAGTTTTATTTTTATAATGTTACGTCATTGCTTATTCTTATGTTCAAAGAAAACGCCGTTTCAATGCGTACGTAATTTTGGACGTCGCAAAACTGCGACTCTTCGTATTTTATTTTTAGTTCTTAATACATAGATAGTAATTTACGAGAAATGATATAGAATAGCATTACGAAAAAATACATTCTATAACTATACATGTTTTAATTGTTTCCTGATGAGACTTTACCGTACTTTATCTAATTTTGAATAAAATTTTAACCGCGCAATGTCAGAAGACGAGTCTTACCAGTTTTGATATATACTATTATATATCTATAAATATACAAATGTATATATATATATATATATATATATGTATATATATATATATAATGATATATGTATGCATGTATATATATGCATATATATATATATGCATATAAACACATACACTTATTGTTATGCACATGAAAGTATACATGATATAATGAGGACTTTTATTTATATAATTATATCTACACACACACACACACTCATATATATATATATATATATATATATATATATATATATATATATATAATGTGTAGGTCGGTTTATTAAGGATTAGTAAAATATCAATATTTTCCTAAATATTCATCACAACAAAATGAAAATTGTACGATCTAAGGGTTACTTTTAGTTATTTCCCAAAACTTTATTCAAATTTATGCTATATTCACGAAGTTATAGCATTCAATTTATTATCAAAAGCATTTTATTGTATATCGCTTTATTGAAGACCTGTTACTCTGCCGAAAAATTAGGCGAATAAAGGTACTCCAACAGCAATGAATAGTTCTCAGAAAAAAATACAGATTTCCATAAAAAATATAGACACGGAGCAAGAAAGGGATCCATAAACTTTGGCGGCATTCGTGAACAAGCCGGACACAAAATCAAGAAATATAAAGGCATCAGGAAAAACCCTTTAGATCCTGATATTCGGTAAATGCGTAGGAAGGCCAAATGAAACACAAACACCAGCAATGCTTTCGTTTTTCAAAAGCTGGAATCGCTCCAAGATCCAGGCATGCTTGATAAAATGTGTTGAATTAAATTGTAAGGAACATCAACTTTCTTCCAATGCGTCTATTTAGCAAACAGCACAGGGAACAACGAAGGATTTGGACATAGAATTACATGAGAATGGATATCCGATAGGTCTTATTAGGTGATGAGGTGCATGCTAATCTTGACTCCGGAGAGATGACTCATAATTTTAAACAGAACGGAATCCGACCCGTTACACAAGTTGATCGCCAACAAGGAGGGTGAGGCGTCATGTTTTGGGCGGGATAAGTTGGCTGGACATTTATCGAGCGTCAGAAGGTGTAAATCCTACCAGCAATGCGTACACAGATTTTTTGGATAACCATTGGTCGGCATGGATAGTTGACCTACCATTGTAATGTCGCTTACAGATGATTTTTATGCATGGAAATGTATCCCCCCATTCTCTTTGGGCCGACTGCAACATTCCTTGAATCTATGGAGATTGTTGGAGGCCTGACCACTGTGTTTTCTATACCTTAATCCCATTGAATATATCTGGCCAATATAATAATAGGAGTTTGTAAAAGAGGATAGAAAAAATGGCGTATGGAAAACATAGAGCATGTCTAGAGCTGTAACTCTTTTAAGGATCAAAGAATTGACATCCTAACTGTACAAAAGGGTGTTTTAATGTATTTTTTTAAAAATGCATGGGTTTAGAAATAATTCATTTATATTCCTAGGATATTTTTTTATTATTATTCTTTGATAGAAAAATATAATAAAAAATAAAGTACACAAGATATGACATTGTATTTTTGTCAAATAACATTTCAAATCGCCTGTAATAAAGTGATGGGGGGTGAAAATTCTTGGATAAAAAATTAGATGCCATAACTTTGTAAATATCAGATGAGTACGAATAATTTTTTTGGAAATAATTAACCTTAAAAGAGTCGCTTTATGCTATAATTTTCATTTTGTTGTGACGTATATTGATTGCAATATTGGTATATTTCTTATCACCAATAAACGACTGACACTATATATATATATATATATATATATATATATATATATATATATATATATATATATATATATATATATGTATGTGTGTGTGTGTGTGTATATATATCTTTATGGTGACTATTATATATATATATCAATATATGTAATTAAATATTTATATATATATATATATATATATATATATATATATATATATATATATATATATATACGAAGG
Source organism: Euprymna scolopes (assembly GCF_053919585.1). Lineage (NCBI taxonomy): Eukaryota > Metazoa > Mollusca > Cephalopoda > Sepiida > Sepiolidae > Euprymna > Euprymna scolopes. Next base: position 119,676,418 of record NC_136482.1, on the reverse strand, counting down.
GCGTGCAATAAGTAATGCCCTGACCGATTTCCCATACGTGTAGAGCAACGAAACTTGGCACAGTTATTAGTCTTTCTCTACATAGGAAGCACCCAGAGTTATGCATTTCTCCCATTGTTTGATGCAGCTCTGGAGACCGTTTTTGTAGAACACCGCAGGTTGGTCCTCCAACAACGACGTGGCTTCAGAAATCAAGACTGAATCATCTGGGGAACGTTTTCATTTCAAAAACAACTTCATGGCTGGTAAGATGTGCATGTCAGAGGTTGCATGGTCAGTAGAGTAGGAGGAGGGGGGAACATTTCATAACCACACCCCCGTGCTTTTTATCAGGTGACATGCGGAGCGTTGCCCTGCAGGAGGAGTGTACCTTTGCTGATCTTGCCCCGCCTCTTGATTTTGATAGCTTCCCTTAATTTCCCCAAAAGTGAAGCATAATTGGCTCCTTTAATTGTGATAGCCTATGCCAGGATATCTGTCAACACTACTCCGACCTTGTCCGAGAAGCCTATGAGTATGACCTTGCCAACGGAGGGATGCAGTCTTGCCTTCTTTGGAGGTGGTGAGTCCAAGTGCTTCCACTGCATTGACTGGGATTTGGTCACTCGATCATAGTGATTGACCCAGGTTCTATCCTTTGTAATCAGTCTTTTGAAAAACTTTGACTCATCTTCTTGGCAAATCTTCAAATTAATCCTCGAGCACTCGACGCGTTCTCGCTTCTGGATAGCGTGAGCAACCTTGGAATCCATCTTGCCAACACCTTATGCATATGTAACTGGGCATAAATGATAGTTTCCACAGACTCTGTACTAATCTTGACATCTTGGGCGAATAGTAATGCGGCGATCTTCTTAACTAGCAGCCTCAACTTGATGGACAGATGCCTCATCAATGCCATGTAGGTTAAGATAATATATGTTAAGCAAAAAATAGTATTTAAAAACTTCCACAGCATGGGCATGATTGAAAACATTGAGATATATTAGATGTCTATAACCGAAAGGAAAAGAAATAACTCCATCTCGTAATCTAACAAACTGAATGTCTACCAAGGATCGGTTACTAAATTTGTGACAATTTTCATCGAAATGTTTCTATAAATATAAGGTCTATAAAAATAAACATTCGCTATGGTAGTCTGCCATATATGTGTATAAAAATACTAACAATAATATATATATACACATATATATATATGTATATATATATAAATATATATATAATTATATATATATATATATATATATATATATATATATATATATATATATATATATATACATATGTACATATACAGGGTCTCCCGAAAGTCGAACATCATTTGGGTGTTTATAAAAATAAATATAATATCTATTTTCTTGTTCATTAGCTCATCAGATGGACAATTCTAGTACACATTTGAGATGTTCCCGAAGACAAAATTGCCAAGAGAGACAGATCTGGTGCGCGGAGTAGCCACTCCACGAAGATCAGTATATGGTGTGCAACTTCTGAGACACCCTGTATATTCATATAGTATATGCATATATATAACTATTTATTTTTCAAGAAGAATATATATTTATGCATTTATATATATATATATATATATATATATATATATATATATGGTATTTATTTGCTCCCCCACTGAGCAAATTAGGCACAAGGCTGTTTTTAATGTGAGGTAAAAACCAGCTCCCCTAAAAGTAGGCGAAAAGGGGGCACTCTGGTTACCAAAAATAATAATTGTCCCAGTATAGAGGGTTTCCCCTCCATTGACTGGTACAAATTATCTTAAGTGCAGCATCTGCCGGAACAGATACTACACTTTGATCCCGGCCCGAAGGCCGAGAACCACAGAAAAAAAATATATATATATATATATATATAAATATATATATATATATATGCACACATATATATATATATATATATATATATATATAATTATGTACATATAGATTCATATACATTTATATAATCGAGTTAATGTATTTCTTAATATCTGCATTAAACAAACCCTTATATAATTATCTATCTATCTATCTATCTATATATATATATATATATATATTTACGTATAATTTATACATTTACATATAATAATGTCTATTATATATATTTATACATAAAGTCTGGCAAATTATATATATATATATATATATATATATATATATATATACATACATTAATAATTATGTCAACATTCATATGGACTCATTTATATATGATTACATTTATATATCTATAACAGAAAGCTGGACGTCTGTGTGTGTATGTGTGTGTGTGGGTGTCTGTCTGGTCAGGAATAAGCTCTTATATGGTTTTCTATTTTAAAAAAAAACTGATTACATATGCAGATAAAAGGTGTATCGAGGATCAGGTATGGGTATGTTTTATTTTGCAGAAAAGTGGTTGATAAAAATTGTGGGGTTTCGTTCGTGCCTGGCCACCAAAGTATGGAAATAAAAGAAACACGTGTAAAAGGGTTTTGATACAAATGTACATAAGAATAATCTGATAAGTATGTTTCAACTGAAACATCGGTGATATAATAAAATTGTTGCCAGATAAAAAACAAAAAAACTTTTCATATCTATTTGCGTAAGTATACTTTGATAATCATGTTGAAGCTTGAAGAAATATGGTATAATAAAACTGTTGCGTCTTTGTTCGCGCCTGACCTCCATATAATGGTAATATGTCATAAAGTTTAACAAGTTTTTTTTTTAAAGTGGTGGGGGTCCACAATAACGCCTTAAATTTAATCTTAGTTCACGTTAGCTTTCCTTTATTTGTTTTAGTTGAATCATATTGTGTTGAACAAATTCACCTATTAAATTCACATTCTTATTAAAGTGAAAGCCAAGAGCAACTCGGAACTTTAGACAATTCTCGACACAAATTTTGCATAACTCTGTTTTTCCTTCTCCATTTGCTCGTGGCACGCTTTCGAAAATAGATAAATAATAAAAAATAAGAACGTTACTTGTTATCGTGTTAAAATAAGGAAAAATCCTGATCACGCCACCACTTTTTTTTTTAAGAAACAACATTTACATAACCTTTTTATTTTTATTTTATTATATGCTTTACTTTAAAAAACTAAAGTAATTACGTGTTACTTTTTTAATACCCCATTTTGTAGTTTCGAATTATTTTACTATAGTAAGTAAAGCTTCATTATTTTTTCAAAACTGTTTTTGTTTCTTTGTTTTTCGATGTTTCGTCGATATTATTTAGTAAGAGTGTTTAACAGAAAAGACAACAAACGACTACCCGAAAAATAAATAAACAAGAAATAAATGTTACAACAGTCAATAAAAGTTTAGTCCATGTTTTTTTTTTGTTTCGAAATAGTTTTAATGCTCTTTACTTGAAATAATTTCAGTGAACCGAAAGTAAAACGAAATTTGAGGTGATAACTACTTAAATATTTTTTTTATATAAACTACACATGCCATAATTGAAAATTCCTCAATGACAAAATCACCGAAAAACAATAAAATAAGTTTATAAATATCCCTAACGTTGACGGAACTCTCTTAAATTGTTATCACAGAATGCTCGGGTGCCCCTCTTTCAAATGTAAAACGGGGCTCTCCATTTCAAAGTCGCTGCCATTTTTATTTTTTAAACCAGTTCGTGAATTAAAAAAAAAACCTACAAACTACTTAAAACTAGAAACCAATGCATTCTTCTGTCATAAAAGTAACTTTTATTGAGTATGATAACATTTATTTCTTGTATATATATATATATATATATATATATATATATATATATATATATATACATATATATATATATGTATATATATATCATTTGCACTTTGTAAGGAAATATCATTTTGTTGGCGAGTCTTGACTACGAATGAAAACAACTTTGATATAAAAATATATATTCACACGAAAAGTATCTAAACTTTAATCATATTTTGCTATGGGTAAATTTTTGGAGTATCAAAACCTATCTTTTTCCTACCAAATCGTTTTCATAATCTAGCACACTTTCAACAGTCACAGTCCATTCTCTGTAGGTTGTTTTGAACCAAATCAACGGCGGGTACTTCTGCTAGGGCATATGTATTTTAAGTATACGTTTATTTACACACATATATATATACATTTGCATATATATATATATATATATTTGTATATATATATATATATATATTTATAAAATTATATAGGTATCTATATATTTATATCCATATGGAAGTTTCTCCATATGGATATACTTCTACATTTATATTTCCATGTCAATATATATATATATATATATATATATATATATATATATATATATATATATTAAGATATCATAAATATCCATATATAGATATACAGATATACATATATATGTAGTTTACTATTTCTATACAAATATATATACGCACTTATATATGTATATATATATGTGTATATATTACATGTATAATGTATATATATTACATGTATAAATATGTTTAATATATTTAGCAACATATACACCACCTAAACACGCATAGTTTAATAAATAAACACATATATATGTATATATACTTACATACATACGCATATATATGCATATGTATATATATATATATATATATATATATATATATATATATATATATAAGCTCCCCTCTTCGGTAGAGCACTCTCGTAAATTATCTTACTCGCTACTTAATTTAGCTGAAATAATGCGAAGCTCGCGGTTTGTTTACAAACAAACGTTTGAGCCCTCTACGGGTGGCGGACGGATGTTTATTTAAATAGACGTTCGGACAGTTTAATTTCGGCCACCGATTCCGTAGTCAGGGGATAGGACTGCCGACAGTCATCACGACGGTTCTAGGTCCGATCCTCGGCTTCGGAGAGGTGTTAGTCTAGCGGCACTGATGGGTTGTGAAACAACGATACATGTCTGTATGTCGATGACTAAAATATATTTTATATTATATATATATATATATATATATATATATATATATATGTGTGTGTGTGTGTGTGTGTGTGTGTGTGTGTGTGTATACGGGAACGTTTCCTCAGCAAAAAGAAGCATGTGCGGTATAAATCCTTAGAGTTCACAGATGTTTAAATGTTTATCATTTTTACTGGATGCTTTATTCAACAAGTGTGTACTACTCCTTAATATTTGAATAATTATTTAGCTGAAAAACAAAATCATTTATTAGTCCCAATGCACCACTTGAATTTTTCAAGTGATAGTCTCCTGTAGCGTCACCTTAAAATGATGTCTTGTGGGGTGTTCTTTCCAAAATATTTTTCATAATTTTAATTGCTGTTTTTATGAAAACTACGTACATAGTTTCATTCACCGCTATGTATTTACTATAATATACTATACAGACATACTTACTTATATTTTAATATATGTATATGAAAATCACGCTTACATATTTATAGAAATATATATTTCCATATATATTACTATATATCTCTAAAATTTCCCCATGTATATTTCTAGAAATACATATATTTTTATAAATGACAATATTGAAAGATTTGAAGGCGGCGAAAATGAATTTATTGCAGATAACAGCTCACTTCATATTTTTATTATTTCATTGAAAAGTAAACTTGTATATTTCAATACATATGACTGTTTTTGCTTTTCACAATATTTTTTTTATGTAAACAGTTATTTTAAGTAAATGATAATTTTAAGTTATCCATGTATACTTACATAATTATATACTATTATATTGCTATGTATTTTAATGTACATATCTTTAAAATAGAAAGCGACATAAAGACACCCGCACACACAGATATATGTTTGTGTGTGTGTGCGTGCCTGCGTGAAACGTGTGTTAAAGCTATTGCAACGAAGCATTAAGGATTTAGGACAAAAACAAGATTTCGAACAAAAAATGAGTATTGAGGTGTTTCCACTTCTAATTTCTTGGAGTATACCTTGCTCTATCAGATTGTTTGCGTATTTACTTCAGGCCTTTTTCATGTGTACATAAAAATATGTGTAAATATTGAAATATTTACTGTCTAAAGTGTATATATAATTAGCATGTACACAACCATACACACACGCGTTCATGCACACTCACATACAAACACACGCACACACACACACACACATATATATATATATATATGCACACAAGTATATGCACATATATTTATATATATATATGGATATGGATATATATATATATATATATATATATATATGTATACATATCTATGTATGTGTGTGGTGTATTTATGCATTATATATATGTATATATATATATATATATATATTACTTATATATGTATATATATATATGTAGAAATGTGTATATATACAAACATACGTAAATATTAAAGTATAATACATATGAATATCTATGTATATATATATATATATATATATATATATTCATATATATTATACATATGCATATACATAATGATCGTTCATAAATGTATATACACGCATTATATATACATGTGTATATACATATGGATACATATGTATATATATACATATATATACAGACATATATATATATATACATATATATATATATATATATATATATATATATATATATATAGTTTAGGTAGGTAAATATTTAATATTTAGACTTATCATTTTTTTTGATAAAATAAATGATATTTACTTTGTTGTATTCTAAGCTGACGTTTATTTCGACAATATTTTCCTCATCTCAGCTGAAGTGGAAGATTTCCTTGTTTTCCACCCGGATTCGGTGTTTTTTTTAGTTTTGTTTTTGTATTTTTGTTTTATTTTTATTATTTTTTTTTTGTTAAACGCACCAACAGAGACGATTTCTTAAAGTAAAGGTTAACACTGGTAGCATTTCGCAGCACTACCGCCAAGTTTTGAGGTATGCTCTTTCACGTCGGAGATTCACAAGGATACTGTAACATCACAGATACTACTCGTACTACATGGGTGTCATGTCTTCTCATCTAGGCCTTATTATTCGGACTCTCACGGACTGGCTTGTGAAACGATAATACCACCACTCTTTAAAAAAAGCGTCAACAGGATAGCAACATAACTAGTATAACTATCGTTAACGTCCACGATATTCACGCTGAAGAGCGTCTCAACTGTCAGTCTTATACAACTACTTCAATCAACATTACCACGACTACTGTTACTATTATCAATCGGGCCAGTGTCGTTCATCTGTCGGCTCGAGCAGTCAGTGTCTGCTAAACATTTCGACATACTACGGTTGTATTTACCCTAACATGACAAATGTGGACCGTGAAGTTTACCAAAAACGTAATCAAATGCGTTTAAAACAGACAGCATTTTTTGCACCGCAATCAATGTTATGAATGAAAACTAAAAAAAAAGGATAAAAGTTTTATTTACTGTAACCAAACGTGATATACATATATTTTATATGTGTATGAAAAATATATATACACACCCACTTATATTTCTTTAGTTATATGATCTACGGTGGCAACTTTACAAATATAATAATAACAAGGTTAGTTTTATATGATATATCTTTTCTTTCTTTTTTTTTAATTATCAGTAAAATAAAAAAAAATATATATATACAAATGTTTATTATTTTTCTGGTAATTGCATGTTTATGAAAGTACGTCCTCTTTTTCGCCGGCGATTTTTTTTTCTAATTAAGAGAATATCATATTATTTAAAGGTCTACACTGAATTAGTCAAGTGCAACTGCGTTTAAAATTAACTGTTCCTAATGTAATCGTGTTACGAGAAAATAATTATGAAAAAAGAACCCATAATATTATGTTTCTCTGAAAGTTTGTAAAATGTCGTATATGACATTCATTATTGCTGTGAATGAATTTTGTACAATATAAACGCGTATTAAATGCATATAACTGAGTGCTTGTGCGATCTATGTGTAAGCCTGCGTAAAATGTCAGTAATTGTGTCGAAACTTGTAACTATAATAAAGGTACCGTTTTTTTGTGTTTCTTTTTACGATGAAATTATACGGGCTAAGATTAGTTTGTGTTGACGCGTATGATATAAATCAATATGTAAGAAAAATGTGATATTTTCAGTGCTATAAAATGCTAATCCCACCTGTATACACAGACACAAACACACACGCACGTTTATATGTTAAAAACCGTTTCCCAAGTTGCATTCTAAGAATATACATCCCTTAAAATCTTTATATGTGCTGAATTTACATACACCTACAAACGCAAAACACACTCACACACACATATATTATATTATTATATTTGTGGATGCGTAAGTTTCTATGAATGCAAGTGTACAGAGCTTTGCATTTGTACATACATCTGCAAAATAAAGTGATAAAAATTTAAAGAAAAAATGAATGTGTAACCAGATTAATCTAATCGGCGAACATTAAAAAAAAACCCAACTTTTATGACGACGTATAAGTACTTGTAAACACACCGGTTAAATTCCACGGATAATAAGTTTTATCCATGATTATTTATTTATTGAAATCGTGTCTTTAATATATTCTGTATATATGGCATTTCTATTAACGCCGAAACGTTTGTTATATACGCATTTATATTCTATATATATATATATATATATATATATATATATATATATATATATATATATATATATATATATATGTATATATACATATATATATATATATATATATATATATATATATATATATATATATATATATATGTATATGCATATGTGGGGGGTATCTGCATGTTAGTGTGTTTCCTCGTGAATATTTATACACATACATAGTTTAACGTTATTTAACTGTATGTAACGCATGGCATTACTAAGGTGGTATTGGTATTCTATTTATCACTTTTTTTTTAGTGTAAGTTGATTATAATGTACCTATTACTATATATACTTGTGTTTGCAAGTATATATATATACATATATATATATATATATATACTATATATAAATATACATGCATGTGTGTATGTATGTATGTATCTATATATACAGATGATATCCACACCCTAACGTAATAGCTGCGTGTATATAAATATCCATATGTATATATATATATATATATATATATATATATATATATATATATATATACATAAATATATATGTATGTATATATTTATGTATATATATATATATATATATATATATATACATAAATATATATGTATGTATATATACATATATATATATAATAGGAAACAAAAGTATGAAAATATATGTGTGTATCTATGTATATATAGATATATATCTATTTGTGTGAACATATATGCATACACTTATATATATATATATATATATATATATATATATATTACATAATAATTATATATATATATAAATATATATAAGGTCATCAAAATAAAAATCTGTACACACGGACACACAGACACACACACACATATATATATATATATATATATATATATATATATATATATATATATATATATATATATATATAAGATGATTGCAACGTCTTGTAAGACGAGTGACACTCACTAAGGCACTTAAAGTCCATGAGCTCAAAATGCCTGAGGGAGTATCTATACAAATATGATTTTACAGAGTTTTAGCTTTGTATGACAGCGAAGACTTTCGATCGGTTCAAAATGTTGAGATCCAGCAACAAGCAAGAGCAAGATAGCCATCAACAAGGTAAACTTAATACCAGCTTAATGCGGGTACTGGTCTCCCGCTTTATGGCTTTTTAAATCAGGGATTTACTTCTCCTAGAAAGGTTGCCTTCACCACGGCTTATGGGAATCCTCTCCACACCAACACACACACCCACACACAAATATACACGGTGCTAGTTGGACGTTCACCCCGAAAAAGGGGCACACACATACACACGTATACATACATATATATATATATATATATATATATATATACATATATATATATATAAATATATATATATATATATATATATATATATATATATATATATATAAATGCAAATGTACAAGAATATTCTGGAAAATATATCATTTAAGCGCTAGTTATATCTTAACATGTAATAATTACTGATCATTTTATCATTTGTAATATCACATATAATTCACGCTTTTTATAAAAGAAAACAAATCAATGAAACACAATTATATGTTTCGTTTTGGCATGGTAATATAGGCGTACATATTTCCGATCCTACACCGCTTACGATATTCTGAGAATATTTGTTACTTTTCGAGACCATTAGTCATTTCTACACTAAAGTATACACTTATAAGTTAATAATACATACACACATAAACATGAACACACGCACACACCCACACACACACACACACACATATATATATATATATATATATATATATATATATATATATATATATATATATATATATATATATATATATGGACAGATACATAGATAGATACATAGATTGATAGATAATCATGCGTCTGTGATTTTTCCGATAAGTTATGCATGATAATATTTAATGTGTACTGCGTCCCATGTCGATAAGACGACGTATACAGTCTATGTAAGAATACCCCCAGCTTCGAATAATAATAATAATAATAATAATAATAATAATAATAATAATAATAATAATAATAATAATAATAACCATAACATTAATAATAAATGGGTATTAAGTTTTCGGCTTAGCTTTATCAAAGCGAATGTTTTGGAGGAATGCTAAAAATACAAACATCAATCAGTTCAAACCTATTTTAATATCTGATAAATGGCAATGATATAAATATCATATTTTTAAGGATATATACATCCATATATATATATATATATATGTATATATATATGTATATATATATGTGTATGTATATATGCATATATATATACGTATAGATATAGTTATATGTACGTGCATATATAGGAAAGTATTTGTGTTTGTGTATGCATATAAGCCTATGAATTTGTGTATGTATATATATACATATATATATATATATATATATATATATATATATATATATATATATATATATAAGTATATATAATAGTGCAGATATGGGTGGGTACATATATATACATATAAATATATGCGTGTGTGTATTCATATATATACATATATATATATATATATATATATATATATATATATATATGTATATTAATATTAATGTGTATTAAAATATATGTGTCTATCTATCTATATATATATATATATATTTATGTACGTGCAAATGTATATTTTTATATATACATATCTATACTTTAATATATATATATATATATATATACGTATGCGAACATGCATGTACTTATACATACACACCCACACACACATATATCTACATGCATATATACATACCTATATATTTTTGTATATACAAGCGTACACATGCACACATATGCATACACCCACCCCCACACCCCCTCACCCCCAAACATCCACACACACACACACACACACACACACACACACATATATATATATATATATATATATATATATATATATACATATGCAGAGAGAGGTGCAGTGCGAGATAAAGATCATGGTGTGATATTGAAAGTTCATTATTACTTTTTGTGGAGGCCACTTCCAATTTATTTTGTTGTAGCTAACTGGTGTTAAAAACTTTCGGAGTTGTTCATTTAAACATCAACATGATCAAACTGCCAAATTTTAAGCAATATACATACATTTGCAATTAAATCTTATTTAAGCAAAGAAATAAGAAATCAGTTTGCTGAAACTGCGTGTCTGACTTTTACGTCATAATATTAAGCAGATACTTTCTTGAAAATCCATTTAACTATTTATTCGGCGGAACGTGTGTTTAAATAAAGGTTCGAAAATTTTCGCATCGAAATTGTTTAGCGAATTGTGAGAATAAGAAAGTGAAAGAGAGTAAATAAAATACCGTGAATAACAATCATGTTGCGATTAAATCCTATCCCCTTTTATATTGCTCTATAAATCTAATTTTATCTAATTTCCCAATTGTATTTCTTTATTCTAGCTAAATATATATTCTACTTAATAACACTTTTAAAGTCAATATTTAATTATATCTATATTTATTTATTACTGTATATGCAATGGGAAAAGTTTCTGTGTATGTGTGAGAGTTTGTTTACTATAGACTCTGAAACAGCTGAACCGATTTGTTTTGAATCTAAGACGAAACTATTTTATATGTGTTGGTGTGTTCTTGTGTTTGTTTTCTATCGGAATGCGTCTGATAAATATCGATACTAGAAAAAATAAGTTAAGCATAAAAGTAGCAAGTCTAACCTTTGTGATTACGGCCGATTACCCCCACCTGAAAAATTCCTCATGTGACTGAAAACACACTATTTGATACACAAATATATGTAATTTACGTTGTCAAGCTCATCAAAATCGTTGATTTTTGTAAAGCAATTGATCCTTACGGCATTCCGGTCATAGTGCTCAAAAACTTCAAACGAAACTTGTTCACATATAAAAAAAAAACTCTGTTAAAACGTAACCGTAGGAGAAATATTTCCCATCCCTCTAGAAAAATTCATCAGTCTCCCCCGTATTTGGAAAGTGGGGAGATCTGTGATTCCCCCTTCAGTACAGAACAATAAGTATCATGCGTACCATGTGTAAGTTGCTTGAATCTATGATGAATAGCCGATGGGTAAACACCACTGTAAAAGTAAGAATCTCACTGACACGTAACATGAGTGCCGTTCTGTGAAGTCTACAGTTTCTGTACTAATTCTCATATCACACTTGATTAGTGAATCTCTTGGTAGGGGGTTCGATTCTAGAGGAATACATTTTGACACATTAAAGGCTTTTAGTTGAGTATCGCGTAAAGGTCTACTCTACAAGATCGCCAGCAGTGGAATAGTTAAACATGTCCGCTACATTATTACATCTTTTCCCCCTCTTAGAAGCATATATATATATATATATATATATATATATATATATATATATATATATATATATATATATATATATATATATATATATATATATATATGCATAAATAAGAAACTCATAGTCTTAACTCAAACGTACATCAGGGCTCGATCCAGGGTGCAACTCTATTCGTGATCTTTGTTCAATAGTCTCCTGTTTAAATCATTCGTGGACGTTCACACAGACGAAACCACGATCTAAGGCAATATTCGAAACGCCTGCAATGCTATTTCTGATACTCTCTCTTTTAATTTTTAGAATCTAGTGAAATGGTGAAAGGTGTGCCCGCTTAATTGTATGCATTGAAAACGAAGCTTTTTTTTTCTTTTCATTTGAATCGCTATGACACCTATCATGCTCTACTTCAAACCAATTGCTCTCATCTCGGAGAGGTCCATGTCTTAACTTCTGAAACGGACATTCATGCCTGCTGGAATGGAACCCATGCATCAAATCTATTGCTAAGCTCCATGTAAAAACTGTTAGATAATTACATCGTTCCAGCAATTGCTCACCTGGGTTGTAGCTACGTGGCGCGCTCTATCCAGCATTGTCAGAGTTCGAAACCGGCTTCGAAACATAGAAGGTGGTGCTCTTTTCTTTCCCTGCAACCTTTTTCCCACAAATTAGATGTATCTGCATTACGGTATATGTATGGTAAGTGCTCGACTGAACCCCACTTTTTTGGTCCCATTTTGCTAAACTTTCAGAAAGCATCCTCGACTGTTCACAACATCTGTATACGATATCACCCACTGTCTTTCTGTGCTAAAATTAAGACTCAGATTCTATTAACAAATTCTAATTCTTAGAAATACACGCCTGTTGAACAATATTTCGCTGGCCTACTTTCCAGTCGAATACATCATAGTAGCCTTCAAATCAAAGGTAAATAATAAGAAATACTCAAAAGTTACCCAATTTACACCATTATCTATTACTATACTACCATTTAACATTCATTAACTCTAATCCTCGATTGTCCCTCGGCCTAGATAAGTGGTGACGTCCACGAAGAATAGTCTAATTTCTATCAAAGTTCAGAGTTTCGTACAACCTGAACATAGTCCCACCCTAAAAAAAAATGCAGAGTTTTTGTAACTCAACTGAGCGTTCGTTATAGATTTGTTCATTTTAATGAACAATTTAACCGTGATAGATGACTTTCTAAGCTTTAATTCATGTACGTAAAAATTATTTCATTAAGTCAACATTTACTTCTTTGATGACTCAGAGGAAAGTTCGAAATGAATGTGTCTGTTTTGAACAGAAATGCGCCATAATACTTGACTTTTGCAGTTGAAGCTTTAATTAAAATCATTATTTACAGAGGATTTAATAAAATCAAGGGTAAATTCTCAACATTGTATTGTAGACTGTGCTACTTCGGGGAGTCATCTAAAGATTCCTCCTGGTACAGAGCGGTTATCATACACATTAACAAGGATATAAATAAATTTTAAAAAATGGGCAACTCCACAAATGCCGATAACATATTATTATCGGAGGGTGGGAAATTTGCTAATCTCTATTCACTACCAAACATCGTGTTTCCCAGTTAGGAATAAATATTTGCATAGTATTGCATAACCCTTAAACGTCTTACCCATCGTAAGACATGGCATTGCTTATTACATTCTCAAATGCAAAGTAAAATATCACTTTCAGTTCGAATTTTTATAATTGGGTTTTCTATGTTTACTATTAACTGCAGATCAGGCATTAGGGCTGAATTAATGATCGTGTATATAGGAAAACAACGATTCTGCTGCACAAATATCTGCGCACACTTGTCATATTTCTGAACTATCTAATTTAACTATGAACCTTAAAAATGTGTACATCTATAAATGTATGTATGCATATATATATATATTTATATATATATATATATATATATATATATATGTATATGCGTGTGTAAATATAGATATATATATCGTACATATTCATATATATAATTATATATATAGATCAATAAAAAATGAAAATGGCAGTATAAAACTATCTACTAATAATGTATAGATGTATTCATTGCTCGAATAACGTGGTACACTAATTAGGGCAGAAGACTTAGTGAGCACTCTTTATACCATTGCGATATTTATATTACAAGGGGGTATCAAATAATTATGTATTTGGCGGGAACTATATTATTTTCCCTGACATAGGAGAAGCATAATTTAATTAAATAATTCATGTACGTATGTTTCCTATCTGCATGGTATATTTAATATGTGATTAAACTCTCGGGTAAGATATAGGGTAAGTTAATTGAGAGAAGATGTTTGTTTAATCAGATGTATTAATGGGTAATAGTTATGCAAGGATTTCAATATTATGAGGGTATGCTATGTCGATGTATTTTATAAAATTATAACAGTAATTAAATGAAATATTAGTTATTCTTAATAATAGTGATATTATAAATGCGAGGGATTAATTATATAGGACACATCATAGAAAGATGTTTAAGTAAATAAGATAAAGTATAAACAGATGGTAGAATGATGGGGTTTAAATACAAAAGAAGTGTGTGACAGATATAAAAAAAGATTAGAAATATAGACATATAATAGATAATAAATATAATAATTAATAACGATATCAGAAATACAAAGTCAATAAAAATAAGGAACCAAATGGGCATAAAAAATAAGTCCAAACATAAAAAAGATATAAAACACAAAGTGAAAGAAAAGAAACAAAGAGAAATAAATAAAATGAAAATACGAAAACAGAGATAATATACAGTGGGAGAAAGTTCTTGAAGTCCGACGAGTAAAGATATTTTGCAAAGTTTTATAGGGCCTTGCTGAGTGCTGTATATTAATGAAAAACAAGTAAATAGCAGATCCTCTGTAAAAATGAGTTTCTGTTTATGTGGTGATTGAATGAAACGTGTAGCAGTTGGTGATGGGAAATCTAATTTAATTACGATGTCAAAGTTGAGACTATAATGAATATAAATGCTCCTACTTTTTTGAGAGAAGACGCATTACGCTTCGGAATACGATATATAATAAGTTCCCAGCTACCCTACACTCCTAATTAATGTATAGTCTTATTAAATAAATAAATACATTTGCATAAATATTAGGATATACTTTTATATCGGAATTTATTTCTTCAATGATTTCTACATAAGCTCAAAATGAATTTGTTGAGCTCTACCCGGTAAGTATGAACTTAAAAAAATAATCTTGTCTTTTCCCTTACACCCCCCACATATATATATATATATATATACATATATATATATATATATATATATATATATATATATATATATAAACTTTTCTCTTTACTATAGTCGCCTCATACTTCTTCATCTTCTTCATTTTCGTTCTATTTTTATATTTTTATTATGTCATTTCTACAGGTGCCTAGCCACAATATATAAGATATACGTGTCTATGTTTTTGTATGCTCTGTGTGCCGTTTCTGAGGAAGTAACTTTGACAGGTGTGTTTATTGGTTAATGCAAACGTGAGTTTTAGCTTCATAATTTATTTTTCTGTATGAATCAACGATGAACGTGTGTACTTATTTGTAAACTATTCATCTACACACACGCACACGATCACATGTGTATACCCTTTACTGATGTAATTTTGTTTGCTCTATAAATACATATATGACCATTTCGAGTACACATATTCAATTCAATTCGTGGATATCACATATATTTGCAAACATATATTTTAGTATATGATTTAATGTTTCTAATTTCTTTCGAATGTTTATGATTTACGTGAAATATTTTGTAAGGCTTTTGACAAATTACATAGTCAGAATGATAGACCTAAATCCAAACAAAATATTAACGAAAAAATTCATGGATTTGGGGAAGGTTCTGGACCGCTAACATGCAGTGAAGGGTTAGCCGGTGCTACTGAGAAATCAATAGTAGGCAGAGGTTGCAATAACGCAGATTTATTTACAAATATTACAAAAGTTATGGAGGGCACTTGTTACAAGAAAATTGTAATAGATTTTCCTTGAGCGTAAATTCGTTGTACCAATATTAGCTTCTTACACTTTTCTATGTTTTTATATATGAATGGGTGTATGTTTATATATATATATATATATATATATATATGTGTGTGTGTGTGTGTGTGTGTGTGCATCTGTATGAGCATATGTGTATATATTTGCATATATGTATAGGTGTGTATATATGGATATATGAACAATTATATGCACATGGATATATGAACAATTATATGAACAATTATATGTATGTATCTTCCCATGTATGTATATATAAATATATATGTATGTGTGCATGCATGTATATATGTCTATATATGGTATAATCACGTAGTCAGCATAATCAGGTTTGACACACCGATTCTCGTCAGATCACAGAAGTTATTAAACCTTGAGACTGGCTAGTATCAGATGGGTGACCATCGGGGAATTCATGCGTTTATGTGCGTTCCGCTTATCTCGGCCACTTGCCACTGGTATTTAAGAATGTCGCCTAAGGAGAGCTGTGCATCGGGATTGCACAACTCTTGCCAATATATATATATATATATATATATATATATATATATATATGTGGTCGTATACATGTATTTCTGTGTATATATATGTATGATAATATACGTGCATATATGTGTGTATATATATAACAATATACATATATATAAATATATATATATATATATATATATATATATATATATATATATATATATATATATATATATATATATATATATATGGGGGGGCCATGTGCATTACCTAACTAAAATAAGAGGAACGTATTTCTTGTTATAGTCGATAATTATTTTTCTTCGTCGGAATTACACTTTTTTCCTTCCATTGTTTTTTTTTTTTTTGTTTTCTTGTATTCATAGTTGTATAATTTCTACATGTACCTTGACACTACACATAACATAAATGCGTCTATACGTTATTGTACGTGTACGTGCAATTTATTACGGAATAACTTTGTTTGTGATATCTATTTTCTGGGGCGAACTGATTCTTATCTTCGTCAGTCTCATCTTTGATGCACCCATGATAAACGCAAATACTTTCGGATATACCATGTTCATATACAAAAACACACAGGCACATGATCCCACATACGAAACACAGATAATGAGTGTAAAGTGGTCCGTTAGAGAATAGCTTAGCGATAGGTAATAATTAAAATGGGATGGAATTGTACTGTACTATTGTTTATCTATAATGGCTTATCCTCCCTGAAAATAAGGAAGTTATATGTGTAAACATTGATGAATCAAAATCGTTACTGTTCTATTATTAATTAATCAGAAACTAGAATTGTCCCATAAAAAACGAATCGTTTTTAGCATTTCAGACAATATGTTTCAGGTAAACACGATTAGGATTTATTTATTATTTATTTTTTTGCTTGTAAAATTATAAAGTGCAGAAACTGTAGAAACAGCGGCCAACTGAAAATACTTCATAATCAGGACTTATACAGAAAAGCTCCCCATCGGACACGGTTTTGAAATTTAACGTGGCACTTTATTCAAGAAATAGTATTACTTAGGGATTCGATTCAACAATAATTTATATATATTGGACTTGAAAAAGATCATGTTGAAGGAACCTAGACAGCTAGCGAAATGTACGGAGATTCAAGAACGGACAGTTAAGGAGGATTAGTTTTTCTTGAAATGTAGGTTTTATTGAACGCACCCAAAAGGGGAAATTGCGGACAGTCCTTCATATCTGACAAGAATATTACTGATTATTATTAATTGTCTTTCATTAATTCAAATTCAAAACAGAACCAATCATTTGTGAAGTAATCATTTATTTTTGTATATATGCAGGATACGGCCGTGCTGACATAGAAGCGTTATTATGAGTAACTGATCAATCTTATTATCCCACAGGGTGTTTTATCAGTTTTCTGTAGAAAGATATATTTATGCACTAGAAAATTTAAATTCTTAATATTTATGAAATTATTCAGCCGGAATGATAGTTTCTTATTCTCGTCCGTGTTTATTTAAGTATCATATATCAATAGATATTAATTTGTTTGATAATGATGTTTGTTTTTTCACTAAATTTATGATTCAGTTTTTGAATTTTATGCCTCTTGCTAAATAAAAACTATATATATATATATGTATATATATATATATATATATATATATATATATATATATATATAGAGAGAGAGAGAGAGAGAGAGAGAGAGAGAGAGAGCGAGAGAGAGAGAGAGATATTTTTTTAAGATTCTATAGAAAATTGGCTCCGTGATAATAAATACGAAATCTCACTGAAATTTGATTATCTTTAAGAATATTTTACAACAGACGTAGACTAAAAATAACTGAGATTTAACCCCTGCTATCACTATCCAGAGTTACCAAGTTAATGCTCCCCGTATAAAATGAACAGTATATATATATATATATATATATATATATATATATATATATATATATATATATATATATATGTGTGTGTGTGTTTGTGTGTGTGTGTGTGTGTGTGATCGCGTGTGTGTTTTTATGTATACATTTACATACATATTGGTATACGTATATAAATATCTCTATATAGGGGTATGTACATGTATGTATGTATGTATGTATGTATGTAGGACATGTGTTATTTTTTTTACTTATGTTTGTGTTCATCATCATCGTCATCATAGACATCAAAGAGACCAATAATATTTTTAACAGACGATTGAGCCCAAGGTATGTCCTAAACACGTATCGTTTCTTTTTTAGGTTTTTTTTTCGTTTTTTTTATTTATGTATGTATTTATTTAAACTGATTTAACCTGAATAGGCACAAGCAAATCATTTCAATAAATTACATTGCGAGCCATCATCACCCTCGTCGTAATCGTTGGGTGTTCTTTCGTTTTGGTCGAACCTTTTGTTTGGGATTTGCACAGGCACTGCAACACGTGACCGCCTGTTGTTACCTGTCGTGTATATTTGAGTTATGTTTATTTATTTATTGTTGAAGAACAGCGTATTGCCGGCGCTATATAACTGGGTCTCAACTGCCTTGTGGGCCAAGGTACTTTAACCAATGATTAAGGGTTAGGTAACTGTGGCAGAAACCTCCAAAGAAATTTAGGCCCTGTCAGATGCGGTGAGTGGAACATGGTCTGGTGCCCAGCAACCTAAATTCCAGACATGAACGGAATAGAATCTGGAAGAAGAAGGCTCCCGTAAGCCGTGGTGACCGCAGCACCACTAGGAGAAGCAAATCTCTGATTAAAAAAAAAAAAAAAAAATCAAGCCGTGTGACATGTCGCTGGCTATCTTGGTTTGCTTGTTGTTGGATATCAACATTTTCAACCGAGAACGAAAAACTTAACTGTCGTGCAAAGCTTAAATTCTACAATAACATCTTTCTAAAGTTACTCCCTCAGAAATGTGTCTAGAAAAAGAACACAAACATTTCCTGTGTCAATGGAAAACTTGTGACGCGTGCAGGACTGTGAATATGAATGTGTGCGTGTATATATGATTATATGTATATGTATATAGGGCGAATGAACTCTTTTTCTAAGTCAACGGCCAATAAGCACCGTGTATATTTGTGTGTGTGTGTGTGTGTATATGTGTATTGGGGTGGAGAGGGCTCCCGTAAGCCGTGGTGAAGGCAACCTTTCTAGGAGAAGCAAATCTCTGATTTAAAAAAAAAACATAAAGCGGAAGACCATTACCCGCATTTAGCTGGTCTGCAGTTTAATTTCCTGCTGGCTATCTTGCTCTTGCTTGTTGCTGGATCTCAACATTTTTAACCGAGAGAGAGACTTAGCTGTCGTACAAAGCTAAGACTCTGTAATATCATATTTTTATAGATACTCCCTCAGGCATTTGGGCTCATGGATTTTAAATGTCTGAGGGAGTGGCACTCATCTGACAAGACGTTGCAATCATCATGTATATTTCTATGTATAAATGGAAATGTGTATGTATACTTATATATTTATGTGTATATGTATATATGTATGCATATGTGTAAGCATACATATGTATATGCGTGTATATATATGTGTATATGTGTATATGTATATGTGTGTGTATACGTATGCAATATATGCACGCATGTATATGTATGTGCATGTACATGTGTGTATGTATATGTATGCATATATGTGTATAAATAGGTGTGTGTGTTTTATTCATGTGTGTATGAATATGTCTGTATGTGCATATGTGTGTGTATGGTTATATGCATGTGCATGGGTGTATGTAAATGTGTATATGTATATGCTTGTGTGTATATGTGTGTTTGTTTATGTGCATACATGTATTGGTGTGTATATGCATAAATAGGCGGGTATATGTATGTGTATGTGAATGCGTACATCTATGTATTTGTATATATGGGTATGCAATTATATGTAGATGAATATCTATGGGTTATGCAAATATATGTATATACGTATCTGTATGTATGTGCATATGTGTATATATGTGTATATGTGTGTAAGTATATATATATATATATGTCTGCATTTATGTGTGTGTGCATACATGTATTTATGTATATATATATATATATATATATATATATATATGTGTGTGTGTGTGTGCGGGTGTGTGTGTGTGCGGGTGTGTGTGCGTGTGTGGGTGTGTGTATACCTATGCCAGTTTTCAGCATCATGTCTGATTGAGGATGTGCAAGACGCTGGTCGTACTAAAATGCCATCTTCGGGCACATAGATTTTCAGTGACTGAGGGAGTTTCACTCGTCTTCCAAGATGTTGCAGTAATCACATACACACACATATATATATATATATATATATATATATATATATATATATATATACACATATATATATATATATAAATTTCGATGTAAATATGTATGCGTGTATGTAAGTATGTATGCATATATACATGCATATGTGCGTGTATGTTTGCATGAATATATATTTACATGTGCTAGGTTGATGTAACCGGCTATGCAATATAAATTGTCCGCTAAAAAGTATTTTTTTAAATATTAAGTAAAAAATATGCAATCCAACTGATAATATATATAATTACAATGCTCTAGCACCCCGGAAACTGATAAAAATCAAGTTGTTTAAAGTTATGCCTTGTTTTGTTCTAATAACACATATTATTTAAATAAACGCCACCCTTAAAAATAATAAAATAAAAGACGCCCGCTCTCTAAAGGTTGCTATAAGATTACTGATTATTTTACGTTAATTTTATCTAGAAAAGCGACTTCACATTTTTAGACTATAACGACTTTATATATAAGAAACAACCTGTTTCCTGGGATTGTAACTGCAGTTTTAGTTTTTTTGCATCCCTGATTCGGTATGAAAGTGATAATTTTAATTAACTTTTTCTGCAACATGATATTGTACCTTCACCAATATTTATATGATTTTTTTTTTCCGTAGACTTGTATATTAACTAAAAAGTATCTTATATTTCCCCAAACACCCCATTAAACGCGGAATATTATGTGTAGCTTAATCGCCATATATTTTGATATTTTACTATATATATATATATATATATATATATATATATATATATATATTTATATATATATATATATATATATATATATATATATATATATATATATATACATATATCATGGTGACATGTGAGCCGTTCCGGTTTTAATATTTTAAGGCATATATCTGTGCTTAAACAAAATTTTCCGATCGAAATAAGCACCATCAGAGTTAACAAATATTTGATAACGCAGAGTAGGGGTATTTATGCCAATAACATAAACAGCTTGTGTTCTGATACTAACGAAGTCGCTGTACGACTTTTTGGTGCTGCTTAAGTTATTTAGGAATTTCTCACGCAGAAAGCTTCGCGATGCTTGAAAATATGATAGTCGGTAGGTGAGAATCTAGAGAGGATAAAAGATGAATCAGAATTTAGTATTTTGATTCGTTTTACGGCTGGAGCGTGGGTTTTGCATCGTGCGGTCGGGCATTCTCGTGGAGGAGAATTGGCCATTTTATATAAACTAATGCTGGTTGATATCGAAATTGCTTATGAATTTCTTCCTTTTTATTGACAGTACTTCCCCGCCGTAATGGTTTCTACTGCTGTAGTAAACGGTAAGATAAGATTAATCGCAGATTACCGAACAGTCGGCTTGACCGCCTTTTGCTGCAACTCTTGCTTCGGTTAATATCGTTGAGCTTCCTCGACGTCTAACTATTCAGTTTAGCGTCGCTGGGTCTTAAAAATCCCTCTATTCATCACAAGTCACAACCCGGTCGATAAGCAGGTCGTCCTTACCGCGTAAAAGAATGGACGATGACACTTCATAATGGCGTGTTATTGGTTGTCGGTCAATTCGGTAAACACGCATTTACTAAATTGTCTTTCCTTCCAGTCTCTTAGAAATGCTTGGCAATCGTTGTATACGTTACGGCGTAAGTTCGGAACAGTAATTTGTGGAAAGGTTTCATCTAAGACCTTTAATTGATTGTTATAAACATCCGATGTCATTTCATTACGCACATCGTATTCAGGGCTCTTTTTATCGCCACAAACTTTCTTTAACGACCATTGCACTGTGCGTTCAGTTGTTGTTCCTAGACTGTATTTGAAAGCCAACTTCAAAATTACGCAAGTATTAAGTTCAATAGCTTAATTGGAGATGTTGTTGTTATTATTAATATTAATATTATTATTATTATTATTATTATTATTATTATTATTATTATTATTATTATTAATTATGTTATTTAAACTCGTATATCTCTAGAGACGATGGTATAGCAGTAGAGCTCAATAGCTTGTCCAGAGATTTATGGGAGGAATGCTGCTGCCGGTGCAGACGTCTCATCTTTCCACGATTAAAGAGGATCTTAGGGAATGTCAAACTTTATACAGCTTGGCCCTATCTGTACCAGAGGTGTTTCCGCCGATGAGAATATACAGCCAAGCTATCTTAGAGAAACCATCCCGGATTATTTGTCGGTTTGTTTATTTAGCCTTTGCCTTGATGGGGTAATTCCGACAAACGACGGATGTTTACAATCAGAGCTACTTCTAAGAGGACCTACCATTAAAACCTGCCGAGCCCGTCTCTCCTGAGGAGACTCGTGTAAAGGTACCGGTTTACAACTTTTGATCCTGATCTAAGTTAGTATAAACAAATTCACGGGGCTTGATAGCTAAATCACACTGGATGGCCATGAGCTTGACTTAGTTTTAAATTACTATTTAAGACCTGCACCAAGAGGGTATATTTATTGAGAAATAGTGCATTCTCACTACAACCATTTTACATTTTATTATTCTGTCTATTACTTGGAGTTTTCATAAAGGATATTGTCAACGTATTCTCTTGGAAACAAATGTGTGGTGTCCCCTGAAGTCTGAGTAAAAACAATTTCCCCAAAAAATCTCAACCTCTTTTGACGTCGTTTGCAAATTAATTGACGTTATTACAGCAGTCGTCCCCCATCGGTTGCTCATTAGTCTTTGCTCAGATGGGGGTGACGATAAGGGTCGCGAATATACTTGTCTTCGTAGCCATCAATTAGCGAAAATCACGTTGATGTTTACATCCTCTTTTAGCGTCCATTATATATTTTATGTATATTCATTTTATGATGACGAACAACGAAGAAAAGGAGAGGAAAATTTGCAATTATGTAATTATAATATTTCCCATTCGTATTTCTTTGCATTTTACCTGTTTGATAATTTCTGCATGCACGGCTAGTGCCACCGCCTCATATATATATATATATATATATATATATATATATATATATATATATATATATATATATAACTACTTCATTGGCTCAGATAAATTAATATACGAAAGTATAAATTTATGCGTAAACTTTAAGTATTTACTTCAACAGTGCTCAATACGTAGGTACAGCTAGTTAGTAAGTTATAAAATATATATGGCGATTAAGCTACACTGAATATCTCGCGTTTCATCCACTCTAGGGTTCTTCAGGTATATGATAAGCCTGAATAATCCTAGAGTCGATGAAACGCGGAATATTCAGTGTTGCTTAATCGCCATATATATTTTATAACTTACTATATATATATATATATATATATATATATATATATATATATATATATATATATATATATATATGGGGGGGTGTATGTGTATCCGCACTAGAGTATTTTTCTACATATTCATTTGTTTTGATTGCTGTTATCTATTAAATCTTCTCACTAAACTCTCCAGTTCCAATCTCACTAATTCTTACTTATTTTTGTGGTATTGTTTCAAGTGTTTCTTAAATTATTGGCTTTATCTTGACTTTATTCATCCTTCATATTCTCTGTCTATTTGCTGTAATTTTTGTATCTTTGTCGGACTTTTTCTTTCTTAACTATAATGTCATGCGGTCTTTTTGCTATGAGAGGCTGGTCTGTTTGTGTATACATATTCATATGATTTTGTGACTTTCGCTTTTAAACACTGCTGTGACTTTGTGCGTGTGCCATTTGTCAGTGTATCTTAGATGTATAATTCCCAGTGTAGCGATCCCCTCAATTGATCCTATCTATTTTATATTCTTTTTGGCTTAGTTACTTACATTCCTTTATTATGTGGGTTATTGTTTCGAATCTTTGCCCAGACAGTCTGCAGTTGCTGTTTTCGTGTGTATTCTTGATCCTTCCTTTGATTTGATATGTTTGGATAGTATTATCTAGTGCGACTGTTATGAGAGATGCAGTTTCACTGTTTAGTTTTCATTTTTGTAGATATGTCAAAGTGTGTACATTAGTCTCGTCTTTGGTTATCCTTATGAATCATACGTGTAGATGTTTCTCTCTCAATTTTTCTTTTCTCATCTTATACCCTGCCTCTTCTTTTTCTGTCTTGCTGCAACAATTATTTTTCGTTTTTTGCATTAAGTGTTTATCTGTACTTTTTTCGTATTATTTATACACTCTTCTATACACACCAAGATACTTCAGTTCTGCTTTGTGTTTACCTAACAAACTTTTCGAAGTATCGTACTTAATACACTGCACAAGTGTTTACACATTTTATTAAATTTCTACGTTATAGTTTGTATTCGAAAAGAATTATAGTACTTGTTATCGCTATTCATCATTCTCTTAACTATATTGCCTTGACAGCGTTTGTTTCAAGGACTCGCAGATATTTGTAGCATTCATGTTCCCTTATTACCCTAGTCTTCGTTTGGTTGAATAGTTCCATACTGTCAATTTGCTCAAGTTTTCTCATTCTCTTAGTCAGCAGTGAGCACTTTTCCATGCGGAACTCCATTTGGTGTCGTGACTTCTATTTGTTTGTATTAGCAACTATTGTCTCTTCTTGGTTTTCGCAAAGAGATTCAAGTCGTTCATTTGCAGTAGGTCGTTAAGTCTCTCATCTTTATTAGTGAATTTTTATCAAGCCTGACACCTTTATATTTTATTAAACGACTGATTATTATGATAAATATTATTGGGAGCGAGTAACATTGAAATATAGTCCTATGCATTTTAATTTTACTTATGCATTGCTAATTAGTTGGCTATTCGAGCCCCCCTATGTTCCCATTGAATTTTCAACTAAACTTATACTTTTTTCTCGTATATTGTGCATTCTTAGTCATTCTAATATTAATGGCTGAGTTATTCTGTCACATTCTTTCTTGTAGCAGATCCATGCAATAGCTTTGTTCTTATTTCTACTTTTCACTTACCTAGGAATCTTTTAGTCTATGCATATTATGCCAACAGGTCCTTTTGTCGCTTTTTAGTAGAGTTAGTATTTTGTGCAATGGGGTGAATGTGTGAAACCGGTATTCCTGCATTCCGTGGTAACTTGGGTTCGGTATTTTGCCATTTTTCTTGTGTTTTTTTGCGAAAGTCTCCTTGTTGATTTCTTTCTCTGACTTTTCTAAGGTTTTCTGAAACTCTTCTTCAATGTCTTTAGTCATTTGCCATTTCGATTGAAATGTTGTCAGTCTTTCCCTATATTACTCCAGTAAGGTTGTTTTTTCTTCTATCATGTCGGTCGTTCTCTGTTTGCCCCCCCGTCAGCTTTCATTGTTTTCTAGGGTCCTGTTTCGCTTGAACCATTTAGATTTGTATATGTATCGTTTTAATTTCCCTTCTTTTGCTGCTATTTTTGTTTCTGTTGTTCCCGTTTTTTTCAGTCTTCCGTTCTGGTTAAATTTCTACTTGTCCATTATTCCCTATTTTCTTTCATCTTGTATATCGCTTCATCTTTTATTTTGCATTTGTCGATTAGCCTTTCAAAGTGAATTCTCAAGCAGGTTCTATTGGTTTATATTCCTTCTCTGGTCCTTTTTTGCGTTCAACATCATACTTACTGCTTTGACCTCTGCATAAATTGTTTAGGCCTGATACACACACACGCACATGCATGCACGCACACCCACCCACACACACACACATACATATATATACATATATTGTTGTGTGTATATATATATATATGTGTGTGTGTGTGTTTGTGTGTGTGTATGTGTGTATGTGCGTGTGTGTACTAGCCTATCGACCAGGCGTTGCATAGTGATGGTTTGGATCCTTTAGCAGTTATTTTTCTGGGTCAAAACCAATAAAGAATTTCTTCACATCCGATTACCCTGTATCTTCAATTCCGAGGATTTACGTACCAAATTGGTATAGTAATTTGGTAAAAAACGTAGAAATGAAATATTTTGAAATTTGGCGCCATTTTTTTATTTTAAGGTGGCTGAAGAGATCCAATCAGATGGTAAACATGCCACTGTACTTTGAATGTTGGAATACCCCTCCTTCATATTGTTTACTGGATCCGAAACCCGTCATCTGAACTGAGCAATTGTGGTGCCTAATTTTGTCATGAAGGTTCTTGATTCAGGAGTTTAACCTGTGAGCATGCGTAGTAGCGGTTGTGGTTTTTTTTCAAGAAGTGGGAGTTTCAAATTACCATTTGCACAACATATTCTCGCTGGCTCACTTGGCCATCTTTTTGTGATAAAATGCAAGGATTTCTTATATTTAGTGCGTATTTTAGCTAGAGTGTTCAGCATAATTAGAAGAAGGAATATAGTTGAATGCTTTTAAAGGCCAACATGAGTTTGTTATTCTTGAATGACCTAATAAATTGGCTCTATATTTTATCTGAACCTCCATCCGTCTTTCTCGTTGCTCTACATTCTCTGAAGCGTGTGCAGTAGACATGGCTGAAGCATACCTACTTCAACGTCTGTCTCGTTGTTCTTCGGTTTCGGAAGCGCGTGAAGCAGACTGTCCTAATGTCTTTCGTTTAGGACGATTCTTTCGTGGCTCTTCAGCCGAACTGTAAGTATACCTTTCCTAATAACTTTATCTTGGGTCTTCCTCAATTTAGGCTTGAGAAAGAACTTGAATTTTACTCTTTTCATTTGGGCAAATCAGGAGATCGGCGTGCAGGGCAACGTCTAATGCTGCGATTGATCAACTACTTGTCGAAGACCCAAGCCATTTTGAATTATCACCAATTGAATCCGAATCAGCAATGAAAGTAGAACCACTCCTAGCCTAATGACCCAAACCGCCATTTTCAACAAATACGGATATAGTATCCCCTGGCTCTTCTGCTGTGCCGTAAGGCACAGTAATTGTTGATTGTTGAGCCACGCGCCTTCTTTGCATTAGTTGATGCCTCGACGCCCCTATCGAATGCCTTCCCTTTATTGGAATAATTGCTAGGAATGTTCTCAAAGTTAGCAGCTGTAATGTAAGTGTAATGAAAGTAATATAAAATAGACTGGCGAACCTATTACAATCAACCATGTGTTTAAATTAAAACTTAAAATAGATATTTCTTAATCCATACATAATTTAAGCGAGGAGTCAGTAATGGAATGATGTAAATAGAAAATATCGTAACATAAATATATCAAAAATATGGTCAGTAAATTTTTTAAAACTGGCAATATATTTCTTAATATAGAAGATTGTGTAGTCAGTAAATAAAAAATAGTAAAACGAAAGAAAGAAAGGGGCAAAGTAATACTGTTTGGGGGTTTGGCTACTATTCATGTCACATCTAAAGTAATCTATGTCTGTTTTTTATTATAGCATTCAATGTGCTGTTCTGTTTCTACTAAATAATAAAGTTATTAACAATCATCGAATTATCCCAGAATCCACAAGAAAAATATTAATAAAAGCCACAAAGTATATATATATATATATATATATATATATATATATATATATATATATATATATATTGAAAAAAAATCAGGATTCCGCAATGATCATGACAATAATAACCTATAATAAATTATTTCTTACTGTACACAAATATGTGCTTTTAATTTGTTGAAAAATAGGAAGCAGATGAAAATTGTTTTCTTTAAACTATTTTCAGTTAATAGGAAAAAAACAAAAAAAAACACGATTTTTTTTCAAAGAGTTTTATTACTGGGAATTTTACGATATTTTTTTCATTAAAAACCTCATTTTAAAAACAGTTAAAAAAGTAACAAATATTAAGTACAATACAAAGTATACACACACACGCACACACACACACACCCACACACACACACACACACACACATATATATATATATATATATATATATATATATATATATATATATATATATATATATATATAAACTTAAAGCAGAAACAGAAGGAGCTATAAATTTTCCATGCTGTCAAATGTATATATATATATATATATATATATATATATATATATATATATATATATATATATATATATATATATGTGTGTGTGTGTGTGTGTGTGTGTGTGTGTGTGTGTGTGTGTGTTTATTGTGGTTGTGTGTGTATGTGGGTGCGTGTGTTGGTGGGTGTGTAGACATTTGAAACCCTGGAGAAGCGTATGACATATTTCCCCTTTCCACTTGTAGGTTCTTCCATTCTTCTTGTTCATTTGAAGAAGAGAGTGCGTATTTTTTGTAGGATGTTTTCTTGTTCAAATGTTGTATTTTAGTTTATTTCTTTCAGATGTGTCGGTCCTCATGTTTAATGTGTGAGTTTTACAAATCTTCTGCATGTAGGGTTTCTTCTTTGGAGTCCCCACGTGAGATGAGTTTTTGTTCTGTTCCAGGATATATATTCGTAGTATTTACATTAGTTTTTGATCTGAAAGTTAACTCCTTAGAGGATTAATCTTGCTTAGTCTGCGATTGTTTGTACCGTTTTAGAGTAGTCAATTAAGATGCCTTACAAGTTTTACATCTGTTTCCGATAACCATTGGTCTTGAGAATTATTTCTTAAATAACATAATATTATTAGCCTGTTCTCTTTTAGTGTTTATTGTTCATCGATTTTTGTTTAGATTGATTATTTTGGGTGTTATATGTATTAGTTTTCTGCCTGACATTACAAGATATACTTACATGTTATGTATCCCTTATATTTAAGTTTCTTACATTTAAAGAGCCGTCAATTTAGCACAGTTAAGGATCAAGTACTGCATGATATTCACCGAGAGAAAACATGCAATTCATGACACCCAGATACTTCTTTGGATTTCCACAGTTTCTCGTATGTATTTTGGCCATTTCTTATGTTGGTGTTGATGGCATCACACGAGCCCAAAAATGTTTTACTTGTGGTTTTGTGAAAGTGTAAGATCTGCTGTAAAGCGCACGATCACACGTCCATGAAATCATAGATAGGATTTTAAAGTATAATTACAAAAATATGTACCTATTCAAACCACGAACTTGATTTCGTGTGTGTTTCATGATGGTATTGTATTTGACATATTTATAACTCATGTAGCCTAGATGCCTGTATAGTCACCTGAACATATATACATATCTATATATATATATATATATATATATATATATCTTTAAATATATATATATATATATATATATACTGCCTATAAAATCATAACCGAAATAACATTTGCTACCTCTTTCAGAAACTTACCAGTAGTTTCGTATCAAAATCTTCGAAAACGTTGTTAATGCTAAGCTGCGCATCTTGTGAAATTTCGTACTGCTCTGTGCAATGTAAACAACTTGGAATCGTAATTGATGAATCCACGGTACTTGAGGTGTGTCAAATTACTAACAAGTCAGTTTGTTTCGTCAATAAAATGGGCCTTAAAGGTGGTTCAAGTAGTTCATAAACGAGTACTATTACAAGACAGCTAGCAAAAATTAAAACTGCCCTTTAAATATCGAAACTGATAGAAATATACACTGAAACTATGAATACATTTTTCAAGTATCCTACAAAGGTATGTAAGAGAGCTAATCAAGGTAAATCTTGATATTTTCACGCCATTCTTTACTCCAAAGTATACGTTTTTGCGAACTCTGAGTAGACAAGTCGAGAAGGTTTTGACCACACCAGATTGAAGAATGTCTCAAAAAGAAGGAGCAAAATCTGTTAAGCCTGTGATAAAACCACTATTAAAGCAGCACCACATGCAAAACCCGCCAATAATGTGATGATAGGATACGGATTTGGCTGGGATTATCGGAGGTACTTTAGTTGACACATGGAAAGTCCCACAAAGCGTAAAAATGACGTAAAATGCTTATAGCTTTTTTCTGACGAGCACTCTGAACCATGGATGTAGTAGCATAAGTTGACGTTCAGAAGAAATATTATTTTCATGCCATACAATGCTTCATTCGCACGCAGTTAACAAAAGCAAAGAATATTTTCAACACCTGGTGTTCGCTGGAACATTGAAGTGCCTGCGAATTCGCCAGATTTGAACCCAATTGAGAACCTTTTTAGTATCATGAAGCCAGAGTTCCATGCAAGTGAACGCCAATTTAAGAGCGAAGATGAAATGTTGGATGCTCTGCAAGAGATATAACAAGGAGTATCTCTTGACAAAATAACAAATGTAACTAATTCTCTGGACCAACGCCTTCATAAAAGCAGCTATGTCTTTCACAAATAATTCATAAAAAAGACCGAATTCATAAAAAATGTCGACATAGACATTGCTATATGGTTATTGTTTTTGGCATTTCCTAGTTCAGTTTATGTTTGAAAAGTATTTCAATAAACAATGTATGAGACTATAATATTTTTCCCAACCTAGTGAATAAGTTGATACACTAAAAGCAACAAACATTCCTTTCTTCTGCCATATTTTCGCCAATACTAATTTAAATACTTTTTTTTTTTACTGAAGTAGCTGAATGGTATTTTAATACCTTTTACAAAGTTGCATAGACTTAAATTCACTCGTCCTTGAAATATTAAGAAAAATGTAAACTCGTTAATAATTTTATACGCAACGTATATCTATATATCTATATATCTATCTGTATATCTCTATATATCTATCTATCTATATATATAAATATATATATATATATATATATATATATATATATATATATATGTGTGTGTGTATATATATATTGCATCTGATACCTATTCGATATTGGAAATTATTGCAAAAAATCGTAAAAATCAACTGCTTTCGAAATATTAATCGAACTCAAAATTGTATATATACATATATATATATATATATATATATATATTTACACACACACACACATATATATATATATATATATATATATATATATATATATATATATATATATATATATAGATAGATAGATAGATAGATAGATACATTACGGGAAATATAAATGTAATTGATAAAAAAGTACATGCATATACGCATATGTATATTATTAGTAATATTGTTATTTAATGATTCCTGCCTGTACGCACCGTATGCGTTTGATTTATTTTCTTTTTTGCTAAGTACATGTATGTACTCATCATCATAATTGTCATGATCATTGCGGAATCCTGATTTTTTTTCAATATATATATATATATATATATATATATATATATATATATATATATATATATATATATAGTTTTAAAATAGTAAGCGGAAGTTTCCCTAGAGCTCTTTCGGCTATTATCTCTTCAGGAGAAAATCGATAGCGTACAAAATAATATTGTGTCGAAAAATAAAGAGTTCTAATGGGGAACTTATTAAATGTGCCAAAATTTCGGGGACACAAAAATAAATTTATTAACGTTTAAAAACGATAAAAATAAATGCTCAACGAGGAGGAAAAAAGCGAAAAATTGAAAATTTCCCAAAGAGAAACAATGGGTTGGGTGTTTCTTTTTGCCGGCGCAAAGAAGGTTGACGCACCGCAATAGAGACAGACCCCAAAATCTTTAAATGTTTTTGGAGTCCGCTCTATGTAGCACCTCGAACCAATCTATTTTATATCTATCGGCACAGCACGAGTTTCAACCAAATGCTGGCCAATAGCAGAGTCCAAAGCTGCAGAAGGAGGGAGACCTCTATCGATAAACTTCCGCTTACTATTTTTAAAACTATATATGAATTCTGTTCCTCTAAACATTTATTTAAATATCTTCGGAAGAGGTACACCCAACACCAAACAGAAATCTGTAATAATATTGTACGATTAAGGAGTAGAATTAGATCTATCAATCTCTCCTTAGCTTTTTTGCGTTCTTGTCTGGAACAAGATGTTGCCCCAGTTTACATCAGTAAACGTATTGCTGCATCTAGGGTGAAACCAAGTTTGTCTATGGAGCGTGCGTTCATACGTGACGACATTAATAAGTTGACGGAGAAGCTAGAGGCGTATATTAGTAATCCTCATCACCTCTGGTCTGTAGTGAAGGGTTCCTGTCCTTTTTTTACTTTTTCCGTTTTTGCAAATATTTATCTATTGGTATTTTCTAGGCAAAATGCTTCGAAAACTATATATAAACTCTGTACCTCTAAACATTTATTTAAATATCTTCGGAAGAGGTACACCCAACACCAAACAGAAATCTGTAATAATATTGTACGATTAAGGAGTAGAATTAGATCTATCAATCTCTCCTTAGCTTTTTTGCGTTCTTGTCTGGAACAAGATGTTGCCCCAGTTTACATCAGTAAACGTATTGCTGCATCTAGGGTGAAACCAAGTTTGTCTATGGAGCGTGCGTTTATACGTGACGACATTAATAAGTTGACGGAGAAGCTAGAGACGTATATTAGTAATCGTCATCACCTCTGGTCCGTAGTGAAGGGTTCCTGTTCTTTTTTTACTTTTTCCGTTTTTGCAAATATTTATCTATTGATATTTTCTAGGCAAAATGCTTCCAAAGACAATAGTAAACAACTTGCTTTTCTGGTTCGCATAAGATATGGGTGTGAACCCATTTATGGAAGCAACCATATTTTCAATTTTTCAAAAACAGTTTTTACAGAAATCGAAAATAGAGTTTTGTCTAGGGGTTTAGATTTTTGTATTCCCCCTACGAGTATAAATAAAGAGATAACACTTTCTGCCTTTTAAGTTTTGCTCTCTCAACTTAGATATAATATGCCGAATTCCTCGGAAAAAAACTGCTGGGATGAAATCTAATTTAGTTGCCTTAGCACACTGATACAGTAACGCACCTCTCGATAATAGTGACTTTTCCTGGAACATAACGCAATTTAAAACCATGAAAACGTTAATGTCTAATACTGATATTTATATGTGAAAGCCAGACAAAGGTGCAGGAGTGGTGATTTTGAACAAATCGGACTACGTTGAGAAAATGGCAGTTATTCTCAATGATGCTTCGAAATTCCGTAAACTCGGCCCCGTCGATTTGACGGATAATACTTGCAAGAACGATGCTAAAATGCAAAGACGTCTACTTGAATTATTTAAAAAGAAGATTTTTTTGCAAGGACGTCTATGACAGGATTAGGCCCTATGGGTCACAACGTCCCAGAATGTATGGTCTCCCCAAAATCCATAAACAAGATGTTCCACTGATACCTATAGTATCAATGGTTGGTTCAGCACAACATTCTTTGGCTCAGTGGCTTGTGGAAATTCTGCAACCTGTGCGCGAGCTATATACCACGCATTGCATCCCGGATTCTTTTCGGTTCGTTGATTGTGTACGCAGGGTGGATTAAATGCAGAGACGTCTTTTATGTGCTCATTTGATGTCTATAGTCTCTTTACCAACATACCGTTTGATGAGACTATGTACCAACGCGCTTTATGATGGTCAACTGACTGCTCCACGGTTTTCTAAAGAGATTCTTATTGAACTCATTTTAATGTGCACTAAATCCATGGAGTTTAGTTTCTGTGATATTATGTACTGTCAGGTTGATGGGGAGTCGGTTGGGGCCAACTTTAGCGGATATTTTCGTCGGGTACGATGAATCCGTTATGTTTAATTCTACAACTAAATCCACTGCACAATTCAGATATGTTGACGAAACTTTTGCTATTATTCCATCGCAAAGTGAAGCGTCGATATTTTTTAATAGGCTGAATTCCTTACATCGGGCTCTTAAGTTCACTATGGAAAGTGAGAAGGACAATTAGCTTCCTTTCTTGGATGTTCTTGTCGAACGATCAAGTGGGGGGGGGCTTTCTCACTACAATTTATAGAAAGCCGATATTTACTGGCCTGTATGTGAACTGGTTGTCTTTTGTACAAAAAATCACGTAAGATCGGCCTAATTAATACTTTGGTACATAGAACCCTCATGATTTGTTCGCCTAACAGATTAGACACCAAACTCGATAAGATCAGGGAAATATTCATCAATAATGGTTATCCTGTTGACCTTATTGATGACTGTATTTTCAACAAGGTTGCGGATTTTAAATCCCCTAAAAAGTTTGGACCTTTAAAATGGCCGGTTTATTTAAAATTGCCGTAGATCGGGGAAAAGAGTAATAGGCTTCCCAAACAGATTCGCAGAAGTATTTACGAATGCTTTAATTCTGTGTCCTTGCGTTTCGTATATACTATGAGACCTGCTTTTCCGTCTTTTCGCAAGGATAGTTTGTCTTACATCCAAAACAGTAATATTGTATATCAATTTAAATGCCAGTGCGATGCTAGTTATGTTGGGCGAACATCCTTGCACCTTTTGACTCGGATAAACCAGCATGTTCCATCAAAGATCAGACAAGGGCGGATGGAGTCTGGTGGTCTCCCTCCTTCTGCAGCCTTAGACTCTGCTATTGGCCAGCATTTGGTTGACAATTCCTGCTGTACCGAAAGATATAAAATAGATTGGTTCGAGGCCCTACATAGAGCGGACCCCAAAAAATCATTTAAAGATTTTGGAGTCCGTCTCTATTGCGGTGTGTCAACCTTCTTTGTGCCGGCAAAAAGAAACACCCAACGCATTGTTTCTCTTTGGGGCACTTTGAATCTTTTCTCCCGCTGTTTTTTTCTTCCCTCGTTGTGCCAATATTTTAATCGTTTTTAAACGTTAATAAATTTATTTTAGTGTCCCCGAACTTTTGGCACATGAAATAAGTTCCCCATTAGAACTCTTTATTTTACGACACAATATTATTTTGTACGCTATCGATTTTCTCCTGACGAGATGATAGCCGAAAGACCTCTCGAGAAACTTCCGCTTACTATTTTTAAAACTGTATATAAATTCTGTACATCTAAACATTTATATATATATATATATAATCTGATCTGGTATTTGTCTCTGAACAATAATAGTGTTACTTATTCTGTATGTCAGCTGACTGACATTTTATAAAGAAATTATGTTTATTTCCCGTGATAATTCATGGATGTTGACAAGTTAAGTACAGGGTGAAGAGTAAAATGTTATGTTATTACCTAATTCGATTCTTTTGGCTTGTAATACTGATACTTTCTCTAGTTTTTTTTGTGGATAAATATGGCACGATTGCCCGTCTACTATACATATATATATATATATATATATATATATATATATATATATATATATATATATATATATATATATGTATATATATGTATATATATGTATATATATATGTATATATATATGTATATATATGTATATATATATGTATATATATATACATTTTACAGTGTGTATGGGTCACATTATATATATATATATATATATATATATATATATATATATATATATATATATATATATATATATATACGATAGATTATCATTTTATTCTGCAGTTTTATTATCCGATCGTGCTCATAACATCAGCACCTATCTATTCCACTTATAGATGAGTATATGTGCTTGTCTCTGGGTGCATATTCTGGCATATATACTGTTGTTAGCGATATATGTGTGTTCTTTTTATACAATGAATCAACTGAGTTACGTAAAATAAAACAAATGTATTCACTTCAAATGCGGAGAGGTGGAAGGAAATTATCAAATACTCACATCAAAAGCGTGCTTTTCGTTTTGTGTTTGATATGTTATACACAACTGTTGTTGTTATAGACATACTTATGTTCTTATTGATCTGTATTTCTTGTTATTCCTGTTGATTTTTTTTTGTATTTCTCAGCTACTTATTATGTTAGTCTGTTTCTATGGACTTTCCTTCTCCATTTCAGTTTTACACTCAACATTTTTAGACATTTAATATCAGTCAGAAGAAATTATACCAAATATATGTGTGTGTGTCGAGAAAATAATATTGACACGGATTTTTAATCTCTATCCAATATTACTTAAGTATAACCCTTTATTCATATATCGCTTTCAGTTTTGTCCTTTAGAATTCCGATTTTTTTTGTCGATTTCACTTTCTTTTTTTTTCGCCAGTGTTTTCCTGTCACATTAATTTGCCTCTCTTTATTTCTCTCACTATATTTATCATGTATGTTTGTTTTCTTTCCTGCTAAGCTTGTATATCAGAAACAAGAGTATATATAGAACATAATAGAAGAAGTCATGTTCATATACACATAAGGTCTATGCAGACCTAAACATGTCCTTCATAATAGAACATCGTCTGTTATTTTCCTGTATATCTTTTCATTATATTTCTGATTTATTTTCCTCTTTATTTGTTTTTTTTTGCTCTCAAGTTAATAATTCCCTCTGCATCTGTATTAAATTACATGCATCTATTCAACTGTTTCCTTTGCCGTTACTTCCATTTCCGCCTTTCGTTCGGTATCGTGGTTTACTCAGATCTCACCATTACATCTCTCTGTCTGTTCGCATAATCAGCAACTTGGCCAGGTTACTTCATCTCTTATCTTTATTTTCCTGTCGATTTCTTATCTACGTCTCTCTTTATATATAGACCATGTTACCCTTTGACTAAAATAGATTAAACGAAAACTGGAAAATAGTAAAAAGTAGATATTTATAATCTTCTACTAAATAATATAAAGTTCCTACTTGGGAAAAAATGTCTTTCATGTCTAAAGACGCAAAAGAGAACTTTCACAAAGTTCAAACGAAATACATAGGGTTATATCGGTTTAGAATTTTCAATTTAGGTTGGGAACGATTTGTCTACGCAGTATCATATGATAGAATACATTTTCATCGTATGCTCAGCTAATACTATTAATACTGGGAACCAGTTGCACGACTCATAATAAAAGAAAGTATGCATACGACTGAAATGAACAGAAAATATACCTGATAAATAAAGGGGCATTTATAGGTTTACTACTTTTTAAATAAAAAAATATAACCAGCTATCAAATTACGTGGTCTATGATCAAAAGCATTTAATATACTTAATAGATTATCTCAATAAGTTTGTTTTTTATCTGTTTTGCCTACTTAATCTACTAACTTCCCTAATATGTTCGATACTTTATTTGAACAATTCATAAACACCTTAATACAATTTAAGTAATATATGGTAAACATGTCAATTTTAACTGATCGTATACACTTATTTTCAGTTTGTTTTTATATTATAGATATACACTAAATATGGTACCTAGTAGGATCAAAATAATTGTTAAATGATAACACACATGTATTTATAATATATATATATATGTATATATATATATAAATAATAATAATTGGTAAATAATTACCCCCACACACGCGCACACACACACACACAAATATATATATATATATATATATATATATATATATATATATATATATATATATATGTATATAGTGTCACAAAATCAGTACTTTACCAAACATATATAAAACATCAGGGCACACTTGTATAATTTAATAGAAAACAGTTTCAGCAATATATAAAACATGCAGCGAATACACTTAACGTAGCGAACGAACAAGATGAGTGCAAGCATTACATTAATTGTAATACATAAACATACATTCCATCATCGAGTAAAATCCCTTTCTCTTAAGGTGGAGAGAGGTATCAATTACATGCAATTTTACATATATACAAATGCAGATGTAATAAACTAACGTTTACAATTCTAGGAATAATAAAGAATCTTGTCACATGATATCCAATTATTGTGAAACTTTAGATCACATTAAAAATGATTATATGACTAAATATGCTATTGTTTGAACGCAAGAAGACCTTTAAAATATCTCAAAGTAACGATAAATTAGGAATATTTATATGTTGTTTAATCTATCCTAGTAATGCTTAAATTTGGACGTGCCTTAACTGTCATTGATGACTTTGAGATGTTGTTTAATCCTATTACATAAAACTATATTAAATAAAATAGATCTATTACTAGTACACACTGATGTGTCCGTATTGTCCAAA
The DNA here is from genome assembly GCF_053919585.1 of Euprymna scolopes. NCBI lineage: Eukaryota > Metazoa > Mollusca > Cephalopoda > Sepiida > Sepiolidae > Euprymna > Euprymna scolopes. The sequence goes on along the minus strand of NC_136482.1, from coordinate 119,637,123 downwards.
AATTAATGGCTTTTAGTGTTTAATTAAATATATAAAAACATCACATGGAAATAGTTAGACATTAACACACATGCAAACTCAATAGATACATTCTCTGCATTGGCATCAGGTTGAATAATTAAAGTATTAAATTGAACAGAATCGTTTGAATAAATGGTTTAGTTCACTTGAGTTTAACTCGAAAAATTAATAAAAAGGTGCGTGTTTTTTTTGTTTATCAATTTGATACACTCCATTGTATAATATTCCATTAAATACATTATGTCTCATGGCCTCTGTTTAATAATGATATTAGCGAGGTTTCTGTTAGCATTTAAATCTGATTTCTATATTAATTTTGTGAACCGCATAAAATTAAATATAATTAAATATATAAATATAAATATATATACATATATATACACACACACATATATATGTGTGTGTGTTTATGTGCATGTTTTTGTGCAGTACTGCCTGCAAATACACACCACCACATATATCAGTTTATATATACAAAGTTTAACATAAATTCAGATGAGAATCATTTTCTTTCATCGTATAGTTGAACATACGGGAGTAAGCAAACCTGCACATGTTGTAGACAGGAGACTAATTCCAAACACACTCACAATCACACGCTCACACACACTCACTCACCCACTTATATAACATATATATATATATATATATATATATATATATATATATATATTACTACCTTCTTAAATCAATCCTACATGTAACACTTTTATCCTAAACATATTGCACATAAAATTATGCATAATAATCAGTTATAAAGTATTCAACGATTACGGCTATCTGCCCTGTATTCATTGTCTATCTCTACACTAATATCTACATAATATCATATTAGTTGGCATCTAAAATATATTTCCAGATTGATTTGACCAAACGTACGAGGTAAATTCACAAGATCATATTACTGCATGTTTACATAGTGAACACTTTATGCATCCGGTATCTTATGCAGAATAGGAAGGACACCATGTCTGAAAATGTGATAAAATAAGAGAAACAGCTCATCGTAAGAGGTTTCTTGAAAGTTTAATTTCAACCGCAGCATTGTCTGTACCACATAAAAAATCGCCCACATCCAAGAAAAGAAATGATAACTAGCAAGGTTCAACTATTAGGATGGAAACATGCTATATCTTATTTCTCAGCAAATATGATTGAATGAAAATAGTTATTAGTGAAAACGAAATAAAATTATATGACGTCGTGCAGTTTAGTAATTCTCTAGATATACCACTTAATTGTTTCTGTTCAGTCCATACAAAAGGGAAACAATTCCAGAATTAGGTAATTATTTTAATTCCATTAAGAGTGCCATCTTTGGGAATTGAATTGTCACCTAAATTAAGAACCGATATTGTGACAAAATAATTTCTCGTAGGGACAGTTTATCTCTTTTAAGATTTCTCAATTAACTATCCATCATGCTTATTATTTGAGTAAATCCTGTAACTATTACCGTAAGTTCTGATATTTCATTCCTTTTTATTTACCTTATCTGACGGCTTTCGCATTTTATCGAACACTGCAAATCTTGTGCGAAACTAGATAATCTTCATTGGGGTTTAGATTGCACGTTTTATTGAAATATATTGTTCTCAACGATCAACAATAATCGTTCAAAAAAGTGTACTATGTTTATATTGTTCTTACACATCGTCGTTATGAAAATAATTTCGATGGCGTGAATATCATTGTAATCGCACAAAAATTAAGCGCCTAGAATTATAAGGAGGATCGCTATCGTCGGTGCAGTGACAAGTGAATCCCAATGTTTATCGTGACGGAAAAACGGAGTGATTCAATCATAAGTCTTAATTGCTTGGTCATATTAAAGGGTGCCATACAAAACGAAGTGATAATATATATATATATATATATATATATTTACATATATATATATATATATATATATATATATATATATATATATCTAGACATATCAGATGGTATGTCTTAAATGACTCGTTACTGTTTGATACATTACAAATACGCTCGATTATCAAGTGAATATTTATAATCTGTTTAATGCAACAAAAATGGGGTGCTGTTTCGCTTACAGTCAAGCCTCCAATCTGAACTCGACTGATTTTTCTTTAAGACATTCTAATTTGCGGTCTATGATTTTCGTTTATAACCTCATGTACTTCACTTCAGTAAGAATTTCCGCAAACATAGTGCCTTTATAGAACGCTTATCATTTGAGTTGTTTCATTCTATTGCACACTACAATATTTCACCCAATTACAATTATTACTTTAAAAAAAATCCCCAATTTAAATTTAAAGATAAAGCGGTTTCTATCTCGTAAAAAATTTGCAATTCTCTTAATATTCGTGATAAATAAACTGCTAACTTCTTGCCTTTTTAACTGCTATATCAGAAATGCATTTTATGATTAGCTGTTATGTCATTATAGTTAGATATGTTATTATAGTTAGATGTAATATTAAATACATTGGTATTAATTTTACTTTTTAGCAATCGACTAATTGATCTAAAGAGTTACATTTTTAGTTAAATTTGAAAGCATCTTGCCTAACACCTGTTGATGTTATCTCGTAAAACATGGGTGCGATGACATCAGTTTTGCAAATGCTTTCCTATACAAAATTAAATAATATAAACTACGAACTAATTATCAGCAGCGGCATTAAACTCGTCATCCTGATTACGATCACATCTTATTTATTATTGTCGGTATAATACCGGTGTAATTTACTTCAAAGGATTTTAGAAATGTATTTTCAGTCTAAAAGATATTTATTAAGATTTATATTTGTTGTTTACACTGGGACATAAAATGTTTTTCATTTACATATACACCGAAACGCGAATGTAAACATAACACATTGTAAAATTAAAAGAAAATATAATTCACCCCCAAATGTAACCATATTATTCAGCCCGTCGCATAAGATATATACGCAGACACGGATACATCCCCGCACACACACACACACACACACACACACACAAAGATATATATATATATATATATATATATATATATATATATATATATATATATATATATAATGTTTGTGCATGAGGGTGGTAACGTGTTTGCTCCAAAATCTTATAAGCTGTGCCCAATATTTAATAGAACTATTCATTAACCGCTAGAAATATTGAATTTGCTATATTTTTTTAAGGATTTAAACACTTTTTCATTCACTTGCAATTTGCTAAGGTAAGTTTTATTACATTAAATCTTGTGAAGGAAACATGGGAAAAAGTGCTTTTTTCTCTTTATTGTGTGCGTATTATAGATCGTGTTCACTTGATAAGATGTATCTTAACACTCCGAATCTAATCACAGATTAACATTCATACGTGTACCGTTCTCATCTGACCGATACCCTTGAAGAAAATATATTTGTTATTTGGCAAATACACAAGAGCGTGTTGGTGTGGTATTTCCTAACGTGAAAACAAGATCATATTTATTTTTATAGTAACAAAAAAAAATGATTAGTCGTAAATCAGCAGTATAACCAATAGAATAATCCTAAAGGAGCACTAATATTTAAATCATATCACTATATATAGATATATAAACGCAAACATTTATTTGTAAATGTACCTGGTTGAGTTATGGTTATGAAGAAAAAATCGACTTAGATGACTAGATGAACAATCGACTTAAATGATAATGTATCTACTTGATATGCTTCTCTTTGAGATATTAGTATATTACTATTAGGTATTGCTTTAATTACGTATCGAAAGTGTGGAAATCAAATGGTAAATGTTTTCTTTAATTTAAATTTGATTTATGCTAGCCGATTATTCCTGAGGTTTTACGCGGTGCTTGCAGCTGTCACAAATCTTTTCCTGTATACAGAAGAATCATTGGATAAACGTCCTAAGAATTCGCAATGATATTTCTTCGGTCGCCAATACCGAAGATTGAACCTTCAACCTTCAGGAGAATTTCACTTTTACAATTGATTTTTCCCAGTACACTATTGTGGCGCAGCGGTTTGAGTACAGGGAAAATCAATTGTAAAAGTGATATTCTCCTGAAGGTTGAAGGTTCAATCCGCGGTGTGGGTGACCGAAATATACATTTTCTAATTACTTAGGACCTCTATCCAGCCATGGCTGAGGGAACAGAACGCTACCCCGGTGAAGTAAAGAAAGGGTTATGCTCGAAATCCCGTCCAAATTCCTGAGTTAGACAGAAACATGTATCTAACTATGAAGTTAATAAGTTAAATGCTATTATAAATGTGAATGTAGTTTACGAAATGTACAGCCGACTTATTGAATGTAGGGCATTTGCTGCATATTGATCATCATTGAGTGTAGAATCTTGATAACCGAAAGTAATTTCTTGTCAATATGGTTAAGTACTTGTTGGTGTATTTCATAGATCATGCAATGTTTAAGAGATAGAATCTCTTTCAATAATCGCAATAGTTTTCAGCTATATGTGTGTAAAATTTATAACTAACTTCTGTGCGTGGTGAAACAATTGCTCTAATACCTGTTTTAATAATAGTCTTGCTATGAGTGAATTGTTGAAATCATAGAATCACAAATGTTTACGAGTATGAACGCAAATACATAAACTATCGAATTCCTATGTAGATTGTTTTAATGATAGGTCTGCATTAAATGGCCCCCATCTGAAAAACGGACCTTCCTCAAATAAAGCAACGACATTATCGGTAAAATAGCAATCAGAAATTCCTTATTTTGTCCGTACATCAACTATTAAATAAACTTAATTTAAGAGGTTTTAAAACATAAATGTTTAAGTACCACAGGAAAAGGATGTAAGTAAAAAGATCTTCCCTGCTCGCCTCTCGGGAAAGGGGCACATGATGTGGAAATCAAACGCAAAGCACGGAAGTGCACACAAATATGTAGGAAAAGTACTGACATTATTCGTTACTTTAGCGATAGTAAGGTGTTTAGTAAAACTGAAAACAGACATGGCAGATTTAATAGTGCTTTCTTTCGACCATTGTAGAAGAGTGATTGGATATCGGATTTCGGAATCTGAAGACATAACATATAAAAACTCTACAAATGCAGGAAACGAAACGAAAGTGGCCGAGCATTGTTTACGGTGATAATGAGGTGCTGTTAGAATAGATAAGACCGATTAATTAAAATTAACTAATACCGGTTACCGGGAAATAGTTTCTATAATTAATACGGCCCGGTGTTTAGTTTTAATGTGTAAGGAAGAAAATATTTAGAGGATAGGTATCGCTCTGCTCTCTGTAAATATGAATTGTGCTGAAACGAAGAAAGGAATTTACCAAAGAATAAAATAGCGACTTGTAAGATATAGGAAGTTATTATCAACATAAAGAATTTTTACGTGGCATATGTATTAAAATGTTATATGTTTCTTTATGAAATTTATTGTTTTCATCTTATTAAATGTATAATTATATCTATTTCGATGACTTTATTTTATCATTTGTAAAGCTTTATCTGGTAGATCTCATCTGTCAAATTTCCGTTTTTTTATACACTACTATATTTGTACACGTGTGTTAATATATATATATATATATAAACATATATATATACATACATATATATGTGCATGCATATATGTATATATATATATATGCGCATACATATGAATGCATGTACATATATATATATATATATATATACATATATAATGGGAAAATTTGGTTATTGCATTATATTTAAACATTTATTTATACTAATCGTTTAATATATGTATCTATAGAGCATATACGAATTAATTACAAAAAAACTATATATTCCTTATTATAAGATGATGTCCATATTACTGTTTTTTCAGCATGGTATAAACTGAACACCTGTTTATTATCACATTCATATAATTATTATATTAGTTTTTTTTCTAATTTTCCGCCCTGGCTCATCGGAAGAACATTATCGCACTTACTTTTAAATATAATGAAAAGTGAACGTTCGGAAGAGTAGTTGCAATTGTGCTCTGTGTGATTTGCGCCATATTTTTATTAACGCCCTACCAATGTATTAATATAATATGGTCATAACCTTATAATGTACACCATAATATTTTATATATCAGTTTCAATATTTATTATTTATAAATATTTCATATTTTTATTAGATAATATAAGGAACCGTTTGATATAGAAAGCATGTTACAACTAAAAAATAAATAGCTTTAACTCTATAATTATACCTTTTTTATTTTGATTATGGAGACTTAATTTTTAAACTTTCCACGCATATTTTTAAGTCATCTTTTAAAAAAACTTATTTTCTTTATTTTCTTTTCTTTAACTATTCGTTTCATTTCATGATTTTTCTTTAAATAATTGTTGTTTGAATCTAATCCTATTTTGGTCGAGACAACTATACCCAAATCTATGCAAACAATTTTGAATAATCTCCTTTTGTTTGTTTAGCAGACTTTATATAGTTGGTATTTTATTATTTAATATTGAAGTAAAATGTCTGCAATGACCAGACTTATTCGTTTACTATTTACTACTACTTTCTTTTATCGAATATTAAAATTCGTAGTAAATGTTATTTTTCTTAGTCTGCGTACTTAAAGAATTTTATCTGTAAGATAAGAGGGGGTATAGTGAGAGTTTGTTTTTATAGAAAAGATTAATTGAGGAAGGAATAAATGGTACTAACGTTTGAGTAACTCTCGCCAAAGTTTTTCTTCTCTCTCTCTCTCTTAATATATATATATATATATATATATATATATATATATATTAAAGATAGATCTGTAGCTAGATAGAGACTCACCTATTAAAAAGAGTCCATATTTCAAATTCACAGATTTTTAATCTAACTATGTATGCACATATGTATATTATAGACATATATATATATATATTGTATATGTAGATTTATAGAGTGCAACTTACTCAAGATAGTCAACACGTCAGCACTGAATTTCCTGGCACACGCATGGTTATCTATAAGGTGGTCGCAAATCGCAGACCCATACGTATTACTCAGAACATCAGAAGGTGAAAAAATGCATAACGAATCTTTGATGGTACATGTTGTTTGAAACGGGAATCTAATCTTTGCGATGTTCGCCCAACAGTGTGCGCACTGCAACTACATTTAAATAAATAAATAATAGAATTATTACGGGTGGGGGAGGACCATCTTTGCAAATGGTCGACAACATAGATCTGGTTGAAAAAAAAAGAACACGAGGATTCGATGCAAAATAAAACCGTGGCACAGAAAAAAGAAATTTGCTTAGCAAATCGATCACTGATAGCCAAGCTAGGTGTAGGTAAACAGGACATCTATTAACTGTAATTTCTTTAGCTTTATAAAAACTCTCATTAATAGAAGTTTCAACAATATCTAAGGGTAACCATTGTGACAAAGGGTCTTAGTAATACATTTAATCTCGTCATCTAGATTAACTTTAGTACAAATAATCAAGACCCTATGTGTTACAGTCTTAATTTAATTGTATTTTTGGCTAGTAGGAGAAAAAGAGTTCCAACGCGTATAGAGACCGGTAAAGGTTGGTTTACGATAAACAGAAGTAAGAAAACACGAGTATGTCTGGGACACAAGAACATCCAAAAACGGAAGAATAGAATTCGTTTCCTTGTCTACCGCAGACATAAGGACTGGATGAGCGTTATCGAAGGACACCAAAAAAGCATCCGCATCCAAAAATATATTCGCCAATGCTGGTTCCAATGGGGAACCCATGGCCACGCCATCTGACACTCTGCACATAATATCATTAAGGCTTACGTTAACCGACATGGTGGCGAATTTCATCAATTCTACAAAAATATTTACTTGAATTGGGGGAGTCAGAAGTTTACTCAGACATAAGGCGTCGGCACAAATATTAATAGTCTCTAGCAATGGGATGGAAGTAAAAAGACTAGAAAAATCAAAAGAACACATTTGTCTGAATGAATATAATTTTGCATAAAACAACAATAAACTAAATGTTCGATATCGGGTACTAAAATACTTGTCAACTATTTAGATAACTTATATTGAGATGACCCGTTTATAGATTATATGGGCCTCAAAGATACCCCTCTTTTATGGGTCTTAAGCAAACCATACAAAAAAGGGCGAATACAACAGGTGGGTCGAATTAAATTAGAAATGAAAGTGGGAAGAATACAATTTTTGACCCATTTAAAAAGTCGTTTTTTGAACTTGGTTTCGATAGAATCATGAGTATCTACCGGACATACTTTAACAAATTAAGAGGTGCCCCCAGGGTGCTCATCATTTTATTGACATAATCCTGGTGATCCATTATGACAACGCAAGAACCACATTCGGGTTTTGTGATGACTAAAGATTTATTATGGCGACGTGCTTTGATTGTACGATAATGTTCACTTCGCCATTTTGCTTCACAGACAAAATAGGCGTGTCAGCATAAGAATATCGACGTCATTTAGTTTCGCCTTAATATCACTAAACATAGAGTTGGGAATTATTAAATTATTAAATTCCTTAATCCCCGAAATATATATATATATATATATATATATATATATATATATATATATAAACACATATATAGATATAGATATATATGCATATATATATATATATATATATATATATATATATATATATATATATATATATATATATACACATATTTATATTTAAATCACGAATTGACCTATACTATTACTGAGACCAGCCAAAAATATTACTGAACTTAACGATTCAGTGCTTATCCGGTTAACAAATTATTTTTTTTATTACAGTCCGCTTCATTTTCACATACTCTGAATTCATTTTTACATCGAAGTGAAGCCAATACAGGCAATCAAATATTTAATACTGTAGTAATTTTTTATTGAGATATAATAAATTTATTAAATAGAAAAATACCCTGTTAGGTTTCATCTGCAAACTTTTGTGTAAAGTTTGGTTTTAATTTATGTGGTTTAGTAACAAGCCTTTTTTTTTAACAAAGACACCTGTTCGCCTTGTGCGCTGAAGAACTGTATGTATTTTAGCCGGATAATAAACACATTAAAAATATCAGGTAAGTGTTCCTATTCTAGCTATTGATTTAATTGTTTGCACGGTACAATTAAATAATATGCTGGAACAATTACATATATGTTTAAGTCTATAAGATAAATGTATAAATAACACCATAAAAATTGAAATAACACACAATACTGAGTTGGTATAACGACAAAACTTCCATATTTAAACTAAATCAGTAGAAATTATATCTCCATGAATGCCTGAGTTGAGAATTTACATTTGAAAGTCGTCCAACAGTAAAGGCTCGCCTTTTTAACCCCATCAGTTACAGTGCTACGACGGCTATGCTACCTGCATTTAAACGCAAAGTTCTTTCGCTAAGTATTCTATGACGCATTTCTCCTTTTGGCCCACGTCTTTTACGCATATTAATCTATTAGAATCTTCTATGATCACCAACTGAAAATTGGGAATGAAGCCGCCACGGAATTAATGCATATGCCCAGTCATTATAACTATACAACTTGCAAACTCTGATCCGTTCAGGTGTGTCAAATAATCTCGGTAAGCGTTTCCTAAAATTCTCGTGAATTAGTAATTTTGATGCCACTTAATCTGTCAGGAAATATATCATATTAGTAGAATTTATACTTAACACACTAATATAATACATTTTTCTATCGAAGGATGCGTTATGTTTTTTTGTTTTTTCTTTGAACGTAGGGAAATGCCGAAGTGATGTGAAAAAGAATATATCCGCAGCACTAGCTACTTATTGCCGTAATTCAAACTATCCCTTTACCATTCACTCATTACTGTTAGGTGAACAGAAGTAAAAGAAAACAAAAACTACAATAACTAGATCATATAATATCCGACATCGCGCTACCTTTACAGTTAATATCCCGTTAATGTAACATGAAAAGACGTTGAGAATGTATTTTTGTGTTATAGATTATTAACGTTGACATTTTAACGGAATTAATTATAACTAGTTTATATTTTATTTATCAGAACATCTGCAGAACATAAAGAAAAAGGAACACTATCTATATATCCTATCGTGCGAACGTTAAGCCTTCGAGATCCAGGGCGGAAACATAAATAGGTTACTTATTTCCGGCCATTCACTTCCTCTTAGTCTGATGCTGTACATCTCGGACTGAATTTCTCAATTTCTGACAGTTATTTCCTTTTTAGATTTATTCCAATCTACTTAATATATAAAATATTTTTCATTGGTGTTTAGTAATCATGCCAAATAACTATTTGCTGGGCAAGTTGATTATTTTTAATTGTGAAAGGTCAGCATGTTGTAGGGAATAAATGATAGGTAATGAACGGACTTATTTAGCCTTTATTGATTTTTGTAACCGTCTAAACAGACTTTTTTGGAATAACACGTGTTTAGGCTTAGGAAGGGCAGGTAAAAGTCCGTTTGGCACCTTTAAGTTTTAATTATATATTAAACAAAATGTAAACGACTATTGAAAAAAACTCCTCTATATAAATATATATATATATATATATATATATATATATATATATATATATATATATATATATATATCGAACAATGAGACCAATATAGTGAACAACCAAAACACATTTGAAATATTTATTTGGCTTTGATCTTACAATACCCGAAAATTAATTTATGAAAAACATATTTTTGAATATCTCTAATGTGATAATGACGAGAAAAATATACAGTATCATCGGTACGGATTTTGCCATTATTTGTTAATAACAATATTTGTCGCGATGCTATAATGTATTAAGTCATAAAGCCATAAATGACCCATTATTAACTAAATGTGCGAAAAATATATCGTTTTTATTTGTTTGTGATAACAGATTAATTTTCACAAATGTTCTTATGAAGTAGGCCTAATATGAGAAATAGGAGTAGATCATGCTATTTTTGTAATGGGAAAAACGGAGAAAATCGTTTAATATTGATTCCTCTATACGCACTTTTGAAGTATTTCAAATAAAATCGACTAGTTATAGCTGAGGAGCATTTCAGAGAATATTGTGTTTCTCTAAAACAAATCTCTGAGTATATGTTCATTTATATATATATATATATATATATATATATATATATATATATATATATATATATATATATTATTATTAAATGCAAACGATGGTTGACATCATGCGAATGGAATCAATGTGTCCTCCCTATATTCACCGGTTTATCATAAGGATTTCTTATAAAATTTGTGAAGAAACAGGTTACAGACACGTTTTTCTTATATTCCCCATAATGGTTGAGTAATTGTAGAATCCTTTTCTCTGGTGATGGTGCAAGTGTTTTGAATGAGTGCTGATTTTAGAAGTTTTATTTTAGCTCTAACAGCAACGAATTTGATGGTTTTTACATGCCCAGAGCTGAACAAGCGATTATGTTCAACAAAGTAGAACAAAATGCCTTTGAAGTGTTGTCGTTCTTTATTTCACCTCTATGTTCATTGAGTCTTATTTCTGTCTTACGTTTTGTTTCTCCTATATATGTCTTGTTGCAGTAATAAGAAAGATAGACTCTCTGCCACTGTTGGATGTAGAGGATTTGTAGGTGTGCCCAGAGGTTTTTTTTTTACATTTGGTGTATCGCAAATGAAGTTGTTTGTGTCGTGTGTACACCAAGTTTGTTGAGGGAGTTGCAAACTGCATTATTAGTATGGCTTAGTATAGGGAGATTTCTATTTTAAATATCAAAATTATTTCAAATACTAGCACAATCACGCAGAGAAAAAGAATTCTACACTTTAGCCCGCATTAAATAAAATAGAATCACCAAAGAACAAACTTGAATGTATTGTTACAATATTTTTTAAGTGTAATGAGGTAGATATTTATATGCTGCCCACCAGAGCTAAATGTGACACAATCCTGGAAATTGGAAAAGAGGCAAGTTTCTCTGAAGGAGGGACTTCTTGCCTCATCAAAATTGCCTGGGCACACCCGTCGCCATTCCCCGGTAAGGGGCACCTGGGGCGAAAAGCAATACACTTGCCCCACCCGAAACCGGGTGGCAAGGCCTGCGAGGATTGACATCCTAGGTGATTACCAAGTTGTCTACCTCAGTTCGACAGGTGCTTGGCCGGTTCCCGATCCTTCACCTATCGGACTGAGTGTCAAGAATTGATTCTTAACGAGTAGTCTACCCTGTGTCCCTGCAGCCGACGCCGCGAGAAGACACACCCTACCATGCAGTATAATTGGGTGGATATTTACCTGCTCTCCACCGCAGCAAAAATTGCACAAGGCCAGGAAAGTGGTGATCTAAAGCAAGGATCACTCCTGCAATTGCCAAAATTGCCTGAGTAACCCCGTCGGCATTCCCACGTCGTTGCTCCGCAGGTGACAAGCAATAAACTTGCCCTACCCGAAAGCAGGCCGTGTACCTCAGTCCGACATGTGCTGGGCAGGTTCCCGGCCCTTAAACTGTAGTGCTAAGGGTCAATAACGAACCCTTGACGCGTATTAATACCCTGCCTCCCTGCAGCGGAAGGCGCTTGGAGACACACACCCTTACACAGTGTAATGAGGTAATTATTTAATTGCTGCCCACTTCAGCAATATTTGGCACAAAGCCTGCAAGTGGGGGTCTAATCAGGCTCCGCTAAAGCACGGGCATTACTGCAATTGCGAACATTTCCTTAGTAACACCGTCATCATTCTCCGGTCGGAGCGCCTCAGGCGACATGCAATAAACTTACCCAACTGGAAAGCCCGGTGGAAAGGCCTGGAAGGGTAGACCTGCTGGGAATTTCCTAGGCAGTGTACCTAAGTCCGGCAGGTGCTGGGCCGGTTTCCGGCCACGCACCTGTGGGGGTGAGTGTCAAGAATGGATCCTTGACGTGTACTACTACCCTGTGTCCCCGCAGCCGTAACCGCTAGAACACACATTCCATCACAGAGAGTGTAATGGGGTAGTTATTTATTCGCTGTGCACGGCAGCATAATGTGTCACAAGGCGGAAAGTGCAGAATAGGCAAGCTCCCCTACAGGATTGGAACTCTTGCCTCAACATAAAACGCCTAGGCACCCCGTCGGAATTCCCCGGTAGGGGCTCTTAAGACGACAAACAAGAAACTTGCTCCACCCGAAAGCCGGGTGGAAAGGCCTGGGAGGGTGGCCTAGGTGATACTGGAGTGGTATACATCAGTCCGACAGGTACTGGGCCGGTTCCCTGCTCATAACCTGTCGGGCACAGTGTCAAGAACGGATCCCTGACGCGTATTCTATCCTGTCTCCCTGCAGCCGAAGTCGCTAGGAACAACACACCATCACACAGAGTGTAAATGGGAATATATTTAATTGCTGCCCACCTCAGCAATATTTGGCACAAGGCCGGATAGTTGGGATCTAATCAGGCTCCCCTAAAGGAGGAGCACTCCTGCAATTCCAAAAAATGCCTGAGTAACCCCGCCGGCATTTCCCCGTCGGGGCGCCTTAGGCGATAAGAAGTAAACTTGCACAACCGGAAAGCCCGGTTGCTAGGCCTGGGAGCGTGGGCCTCCTGGGTATTACCCAGGTAGTGTACCTCAGTCCGACAGGTGCTGGCCGGTTTCCGGCCTCTCACCTGTCGTGCTGAGTTTCAAGAACGGATCCTTCACGTGCACTACTACTCTGTCTACATGCAGCCGAAGCCGCTAGGAGACACATCCCATCACACAGAGTGTAATGGTTTATATCGCGAGATTCGATTTACATACGATTCTGCTAGGAAGTGATGAATCGAATCAATTTACGTTCTGCTACTAACTAATCAGAAACCAGAATTGCTCCATAAATATTAAACCTTTCTGTAGCAATTGCGCATATGTTTTTTCGTGAAAACATGGGCAGAATATTTTGCTCTCTGGATTCTAACTCGAGAAGTGTGTACTGCGAACCAGACCCGTCCAGAAATTGTGTAGAACAACGAAATATCGGAAACTGTTCCGTCTACAGGCCTTTTGTATAACAACGAACCATCGGGCACTATTCTGAAGCTAAACATGGATTACACTTCTAAATCATAGCTAACTATTTTGTAAATTACTCTTAGTATAATTTCAAGAAAATTAGTAACGTATTAAATAACTAACCAATAAATATAAATAAAACTACACTAAAAATATAACAGTTTAATAAATAAGCATGCATATGCGTATATAAGTGATATGTAAATGCATAGGTTCATAGAATAATCCAACCGTTCTCACTGCACATTTAAAAACTATTGTACAGGGTAGAAAATAGCCTAAAGTTCTTTCGACTTTAATCGCCTGTGATCTGTAGCCTGTTTTCTTCAATATTATATAACTGAATTCTCATTATTTTCCCTAAATTAGGAACGAAACGTTGAGTAAATTTGGTTATACACACACACACACATACTCAACATTCAGTGTAGTAAAAACTCCTGGGAACATATACCCGAACGAACAGTTGGGAATGACAACTACACTATTCACTATGACTACATACTCCCTACTGCTACATATCTTGAAAACGCAGCTGTTAAACCAGATATAGTGATTTGGGACAGAGCAAACAAAAAAGCGACCGTAATAGAGGTCAGTGTACCCAATGATACAGGGCTTAACAGAGTTGAGAGGGAAAAGATAACAAAGTATCAAGGACTTATGTATGATATGAAACGAAATTGGAAATTAAAAGACGTTTCAATTATACCAGTCATCATAGGAGCAACTGGGCTTATGAAAAAAAAACTTTAAGAAGTACATAGCAAGCATACCCGGTGAACCAAGTGCAAGTGAAATACAAACGATTGCACTGAAAGGGACGGCTAGAATCCTGAAAAGATCTCTTGGTTGGACTCACTAAAATAGGGGTAAATGTCAGACATCTGGTTGGATGTCCCATCCCCTAGAAGAAAAAGTTTAAGAAAAATGAAAAAAAAAGTGAGAGAAACAGACACACACACAAAGATATATATATATATATATATATATATATATATATATATATATATATATATATATATATATATATATATTATTGATTGAAAACGATTGCTGCCTCAACAGAAAAATGTTCAATAAATGTTTAACTGTAAAATTATTTTACTGAAAACTATTAACATTAAACTATAAAATGGAAGATACTGGAATTTAAAAAAATATATGTTATTTACTTTCAATCAGATGTTCCTTATGCACTAATATAAATGTAATTTGCATTTTCTGGCACTTTTTAAGATTTTAATTTTTTATAAATTTTCTCATTATAAAAATGATTATTATATTAATAGTATTTTTTAACGGAAGAAATAAAATGAATTACATATAAAAGATTAGAAGAAAAATTTAAAATCATCCAATTATATAAAAAAAATATTGTAAAATTTTGTGAATACATTTTGTAGCAAATAATTATTTAGTAAATTGATTTTAAAATGTAATTAAAAATGATTGAAATATTTTAAATCAGTAAATTGTCAATATATATTTATATAAGAATTATTTGATTCTTTTTTTATTTGCAAAACAAAAAACGGTAATGAAACAAATCAAAGCAGCAAGTAATTAATTTGCCATAATAAAAAATATTTACATACTACAGACATACTTTATGTAGAATTAATTATAATGAAGAAGAACATGCTTTCTTAGCAATATTTATAAAACCATCGTTTTTCATGACAAAATTGAATAAATCCGCTGATTTTTTTTAATTTTTACTGTCTTTATTTATTTTACAAATTAAAATGAATGTATTTTTATTATGACAACATTTACGGATAATTTACTGGTTTTAGATTTTTCTTATAATTTAAAATTTTACTTCTAATGTTTTATATATGTAATTCATTGTATTTCTTCTGTCAAAAATTTATAACCAATATAATAATCGTTTTTATAATGAGAACATTTATACATAATTTAAATCTTAAAAAGTGCAACAAAATGTCAATTACCTTGGTATTAGTGCATAAGATACATCTGATTTAGTGCAAATAAAATATCATTTTTAAAAACTTCTTTTTATAGTTTAATATTAATAGTTTTGGTAAAATAATTTTCCAGTTAAACATTTTGTTGAAAATTTTGCTGTTGACGCAGTAATCATTTTCAAGAAAATACGTAATTTCTTAAAATTATATTTATCAATAACCTTAACAACAACAGAAATAATAGCATTATATTTATTAATAAAACGTGATAAGGATCACAGTAAAAAAGTATAACATAATGCAATATTTACAAAAAAATATTCAAAATTCCTGAGTTTAAATGATTCATAGGAGCTCCATTGTTCGCCTGCGGGAATGCAGTTACTACCTTATAACATGATGAGGTAGTGGTTGAATTTAAAGAGAGAAGGCCCCCACTAATCTTTTTGCTATTCCTATTTGATATATGGCCTGATTTTATCAATTGTTTGTTTCTTTAATATTTTTCAAAAGAAATGTCAATATTGTTGGACATTTGGGAATGATAATTGAAATTATGGAAATATTAGTGCCACTGATGATATTCAAATTGTTATTATTATTCCTTACAATACAAGTATAAGGTCCAAAACACTTTATTAAAATGTGCACAATAGCTGGGTTTTCATTGAACTTTGTGCATTTTTTTGTATTGAAATTCATAATTTCAGAATTATTTGGCTGAGGACTGTAATTTCCAAATATACATCTATTTATTTGAACGCACACATCTTTCATTGGAGTAGAGAAAAATTCTAGTATTTTTCCAAGTGCTGGTTATTTTATCGGCATTCATTACAATGTGTGAGCATTAAAGAGTCAGTTTTGAGCAAGCATTTGTATCGTTATAGTGGAAATAAAATAATTGTGTAGACTCTTGCATCTTCCTTGTTAAAGTGTAATATTGATCATTAGTTTTCAGTAAAATAATGTTCCGGTTGCACATTTATCTGTTGAAGTAGCAATATTTTCCCAATTGAATTGTAATGATTCTTAACAGTGCCAGTATTTGCCTGCAGGGATGCAGTTAGAACCTCATGCCACGCCAATGTGGTGGTTAAATTTTAAAAGGGAAAGCACCCACTATTTTTTTCTAGATTGGATACATGACATGTTTTTTCAATTTTTTTCCGTCATATTTTTTTAATGCCAACAATGCATAACATTTTGGAAGGAAAATTGACAGTATTAGAACTGTTGGTGGGACTTATAATATTCCATTTATTATTATTATTTCTAACAAAGCAAGTATAATGCACAAAATCGACTTTATTCAATGTGTGCACACCAGCTGTTTTACTTTGAAATTTGTGCTAAAAATATATTTTTAATTAAAATTCTCACACCAAACAAGGCACATTTCCAATTTAAAGTATCGGGCACATAAGGTTCAAGAATATTATGAAGGGAAATGAGTTGCAAGATGTCTGTTCACAGTACACTTGAACTTCCGCATGTCAGTACAGTTGAAAAGCAGAATCCCGCAAGCGAGTTCCAAAGTTTAGCAATTCTGGGGGAAAATATTGGGGTAGAATGTTTTCTTACACATAGAAATCTCTACTGTGAAGGGGTGGGATTTAGCTGTTCTCGGGTTTGTCGGTGTGTTCACGTCGAGGGGATACAAGTGTTTGTCGTTCGTCAGAACATTCACCATTAAAGTACTTGTAAAACAGGGAAAAAGATGCAAGAGTTCGTCTATGGGATAGAGGCTTAAACCTAGATGACAGTTCAGGACATATCCGGTTGGCGACTCTCTTTTGAACCTTGTCAATAAGTGAGAGACGTAGCAAAGGTGAAAACAGTACTCCATACATGAGCTAATAGTGGATTTATAGATGTACATATACTTTCAGGCGTAAGCAGTTTTCTAGCGCGGTAGAAAGAGACCAACTTATTCGCAGCAGTCTGGGCAATGCTCTCAACGTATATATTCCAGTTCATATCTCCTGTAAACGTTAGGCCTAGGAGTTTTAAGGATGTATTTTCGGGTAATGTGTTCTTGGCCATTGCTATTTGTGGTAGAGAAGGTTTCTTGTTATTATTGAAGGAAAAAGCTTAGTATTTAAAGCATTGAATATGACAATCCATTTTTGTCCCCAGTCGATTACAGATTGGAGGTCATCCTATAGTGCCTCTGGCATTTCCTTATATATGTGTTCATTTGTTTTCTGCTCGTGGCTGCTATAGAGTGCGGTGTCATCAGTAAATATACCCATATCAGAAACAGTTTTATCAGGGAGGTCATTTATGAATATCAAGAATAATAAAGGTCCAAGGATAGACCACTGAGGTTCTGATTCATTTATATCATATTGTTTAAATGTACGACCGTCAAGGACAACCTGAAGTTTTCTCTTACTTAAGAAGTATTTAATTACATTTTGTATTTTTCCAGTAATGCCATATTATTTAATTTTCCTTAAAAAACCATCGTATTATACACTGTCAAAAGCCTAAGATACCGCACTACCATCCCCTGTGTTGCCCAGTGAACGGTATATACGTTCAGAGATTACAGTTAGGATATCTGCTCTGGAACAGATTGCCTATGTCAATATTTATTGCCGGCTAGGGGTTTAGCAGCTGTAAGTTGATCGACTAGAGCTTGATTAATTAAAAACTAAAATGTTCCTGCGAAAAGCGGGAGAAGGCTTATGTTGCGATAATTTAATGGGATAATTCTTTTGCCAGAATTTTTGAAAACTGGTACCAAAGAAGTGGTGTTCCAGCAGTCAGGAAAGCAAGATGCGTTGAGACATTTGTTGCAACGTTGGAGAGAACTGAAGAAACCTCAGCGGAACATTTTTTTTAATAGCACAGCCGGGATGAGATACGCTCAACATGCTTTTGAGGTGTCTAGGTGTGTTATGATACCTTGTACCGGAGAAGGGGTGATTTTTAAATCATCTAGTGTAGCGTCTGTCTGCAAATAAAAGTAAAGGGGGAAATGGTGCAAACAACCTCGTGATTGTTTGATAGTGCGGGAATCGTTGACTGCCCATTATTTACTACCCTGTTGTAGATTCCCAAAATTCACGGGTTCCTCATTTCTGGGCTTCGATACATTTTCTGGTGGTTTCAGTATATTCTGTCTTAGCTGTCGCTATTGCTTTCTAAAATTACTTCCAGCTTCTATGCACATCTGTCTCTTTGAACTGGACTAATCTTGGTTTAATCTGCGGCACGCATGCTGCCCTTGAGCAATGCCAGCTGCACAAGTAGAAGTAAACCATTGGAGAGGGTGGTGATTGCTATAGAATTTTCGTGTGGGAACATGTGCTTCAATTGGAGTGTTGGACCATTCAGTGGGCTTCATTTGCGCCCTGTTCAGCTCGAAGGGAAGGGGGAATATGTCCCCATGGGGCATCTCTGATGAAATCCCTGATGGCTTCAAAGCCAGCCTTTTTGTAGTACCTCCTTGTTTTTAGGGCGATTTCTAACATAATCACAGCATTATCAACATTCCCGAGTGGGCTGTGACTAGTTGTTGTACAATCATCGGGAACTGTCGTCAGAAATAGATCTAAAAGTGAGGGATGTTGATAATGCTGGTCTGGGAAACGTGTTGGAAGTGTAACCGTCTGTGATAAGGACTAAGATATAGAGAAGCTATGTGTTGTACTACCAGTTGTGCCTCTGTAAGTAGAGACCCCTAGGGGTTACTGTAGTGGATATTAAAGTCACCGAATACATAAACTTATGCGCTAGTATCAAGGAAGTGTGCTATATGTATATATATATATATGTGTGTGTGTGAGTGTGTGTGTGTGTGTGTGGTGTCAGAGACTGGGTGCATTCTTTGGTCGAGGATAAGCGGTAGAACCACACATTTCAAGGTCATACAAATGGTTTCATTGTGCTGAATCAACGATAAGATGTTAGTAAGAGTCAGCGCAAATCAAGAACTCTGAGTCTTAAACGCTCGTTAAACGCCCGTTTAACGTTTTTTTCTGTTTGTTTATTTGCATTATTTTAGTTTTTCAAAGTCGTTGATGAATTTGTGCTGACGATTTCCACTTGCGTATGTTTGATTCAGCGCAAAGAAACCACTGATACGATCTTGAATTGTGTATGTATTGTCTCGTAATACATATTGTACCTTCAGCTTTCACATTAACGATCGATCAATTTATTGTTTTTTTTTTAATAGACTCCTTACACGCTATATATATATATATATATATATATATATATATATATATATATATATATATATATATATATATATATATATATTTGTGTGTGTATTAGTGTTGGAATAATTCATCGAAATCTTGGCAGTATCAAAATCGATACTGCGATCGTAAATATTTGTGCATAATCTCCGATTCAAAAATCGATTTTTTAACTATTTTTAAACTTAATTTTTTATTGCTTGTACTTATGATGAATCATTTTGTTTTTAAAACTAAACTTTATCCATCATAATTGCATCCAAATTACATTTCTCCAAAATAAAACTTGATAATTTACGAAAAATCGCTAGGTAATCTGTGGGATAAGTTATCAAAATAATTCTTGGAAATTAATGGCATATTTTATCAATAAAAATAATTTGAAGCACTATTGCTAATTGATTAAAATAAAATATAAAATATAAAAAGATAAGAATTTTGTTTTTTTTATCTTTAATTTATTTATTTTATGGTTTTTTACTTTAGTCCACTTTGATTTGTCCGGTAGGTTTTTGTCTGTTCCCTCCTTCAGTATTGATAAATATTACAAGAAATGGAAACAAACACGTTGTTAAAAGGTTTTACTTTGAATGGAGATTGAAAAGAATGTATGAATTTTCGTAATTCCGTGTTAGAAGTTTTAGCATCAAATGATCTTTGAGTCGACCGGCATCGCTTACTTATGCTTAAAATTCGTGATTCCTACGGCGTCAGATCTCGCCTGGTGAAGATCAAATATTCAAGTATTTTTCTCGCATCTACTTGCCAAATCACTAGATGTCGCTTCTTAGAGAGTTCACAGTGAAAGTATTTCAAACGAATGAGCATTTTTTTTCTTGGAACCAATTTTTCTGTAAATATAAGCATAGATATCATCACACTAAATTTATCAATGTCTTAGATATAATATATGAATAGAAAACTAAACAATTTTGTAAAATTACAAAGAAATTATATACACATTTAAAAGTACCCAATCGTAATCTACTTTTTGGGCGATATTTGTGAACCCACTAAAACAAAATGATTTTCGAATTTATGATGGAAGGTTATTAGCGCATATAAATGTAGAGCTATCATCAAATAAATATCAATTGAAAATAGTTCGTTTTTCAATAGTCTTTTTAAAAAGGCAGCTATCCTTCCCCCAAAATTATGTTAAAAATATATCTTAAAATATTTAAGGTTCTTTCAAATCATAGAAATTCGTTTTTATATGTATAGAACACAGTCGTATTATTTATAAAAAAACACCACTAATCCTTTTCTTTCTCGTATTATCACCCCGACTTAAGCTGAGTAGTAGGAAAGAGCTGTGTCTTTTGAATATGACATATTTTATACCACAGTTTGACCAGCAATATAAACATAGCCAAAATAAAGGAAAAAATCCGTTACATGTTCTTAAAACACAGTCTGGTCCGAAAGAGGTGATAATTTTACCTTAAATACATATGCAAAACTGCGATTTTAGATGGTTAACATGCAATAGAGTAAAAATATGTAGAATCGAATGTTTCTTGTCGCAACAAAATGTTATAATTGCGATTAGCGAAAAATGAAAACGGAAGAATACAACGATCATTTCATAAAAATACAGTATTTACATATACCGTCTCACACGTAACTGTTAATAACTTATAAAACACATTACCTACAAACACGTATAATTATGAAAACATAAATATAAAACAATTTATTTACGATGTTGAAGTATATGATCAGTTTCGCGAATAAATTTAACGCAAAAGGAGCATTCTAATGCGTTAGGGGAAAAGAAACAAAAAACTAAGTATTTCTTTTCTATTAGAGATACATTATGTGCATTTAATTGGGTGTGATGTCTTAATTTTAAGCGGTTACGCATAGTTTACCAGCGTTGCAAATCGAATTAAGTAAGTGGGAAGAAATTCAGTAAACACCCATAGATAATAAGAATGGCCCAGAAATGAGGATATTCCCCGTTAAATTTTATAATCGAAACTGACATTCCACTCCAAATACAAACATGATCACTTCTTTTTCTGTCCAGTTTTTATTTAAGGGAATCACACGTAATTCCTATGGAAGTAATATTTCATTTTAGAATATAGCTAAGTGTTTATCTACACATTTATTATCATTATTATTATTATTATTATTATTATTATTATTATAATTATTATTATTATTATTATTATTATTATTTACATCTCGTTTTTTTTCAGCAAGACACTCACTATTTTATGAGAAATATATATTTTATAAGTAAAATAAAATTTTAACTTAATTCATAAAAAGAGGCACGGCATAGTTAACAAAGCCCACACCCTCTCCATGTTAAAAATGTTTTTCTTTCTAAGTAGTGGCATAAATATTTAAGAATACGTTCGTAAAAATGTAAGATGACGTTGTAAAATATTTTGTTCTGATATCGTTTTCTCACTTTGCATTTGAATCCTTGACTAGCTCCAAATGCTTCCAAAAATTTTCAAGACGCATATCCTATATTGTACACTAACGACGAAGTGATACAATCTGGCTTCGTTTTATAATCACAATATGTCATTTTAACATTTCAATCGATTAGAGGGAAAAGATTTGTAGAAAAATACAGGCTGAAATTAGATGAGCTGACGTTATAATGTTATGAAATTCAAAGGAAATAATCTCTAATAAAATATTTATTGATTTTAAAAGAAGCAGAATCGAAATATGAAATCGTATTGAAATAGAAATATTATGAGGAGATTAGTAAAGTTATCGGAATCCTAAGCAGTTTGGACTATACCCTAACTACTATATATATATATATATATATATATATATATATATATATAAATTTAAAAGAGATTAGACAATAGTCTAAAGAGCTGAGTGTATTTTAATGTAACAGTGAAATTACTAGTTAATAAAAATACAGGAAATAGAAAGTGCTCGTTGTAATTTAGATATATAATAAGCTCGATAGTTAAATGTCCTAGAGCTAATTCAATATTAAGTAACGTGATTTATAATTTAAAATTTAAAAATTTAAAAAAAAATTAAAATTTAAAAATCGAATTTTAATTAAATTAAAAATCAGTTTCATAAGTAGGAACAGCAACACAATCAATTATCTGTACGATCGTTTCGGAAATCCGTGCTTTTTATTGTGGTATACATGAAGTTATGTAGAACAATTATATATAGTTTTTTCGGTAAGCAAGGTATCCTCATCAGCAAATTTAGGAGGGTTTTTATTGAATTTAAAAGACACCATAAATAAACCTAGCATTAAAAGTAAGGCAGATGAATCTGAAAAAATTGAAATAAAAGTTCGAATAACTTCATGTATAGCACAATAAAAAGCACGGATTTCCCAAACGATCGTACAGATAATTGATTTTGTTGCTGTTCCTTCTTATGAAAAATAGTTTTTTAATTTAATTAAGATTTCATTTTTAAATTTTAATTTTTTAAATTTTAAATTATAAATCCCATTACTTAATATATATATATATATATATATATATTTATATATATATATATATATATGTATATATACATATATATTTATATATAGGTAGGTAGATACGTAGGTAGATACGTAGGTAGATATATATATATATATATATATATATATATATATATATATATATATATATATATATATTAAGTAATGTGATTTATAATTTAAAAATTAAAAAAAAATTAATTTAAAAATCAAATTTTAATTAAATTAAAAATCAGTTTCATAAGAAGGAACAACAACAAAGTCAATTATCTGTACGATCGTTTCGGAAATCCGTGCTTTTTATTTGTGGTATACATGAAGTTTATAGAACAATTATATATGGTTTTTTTGGTAAGCACGGTCTCCTCATCAGCAAATTTAGGAGGATTTTTATTGAATTTAAAAGACACCAAAAATAAACCTAGCATTAAAAGTAAGGCAGATGAATCTGAAAAATTGAAATAAAAGGTTTGGATTTAAAGTTTATAAGAAAATTAATAAGAAAATTGGTATAGGTTAGAGATAGAAATGAGTAGTAAATATATATATATATATATATATTTTGAATTTACATAATAAATTTAATTTAAAAATATATAGAGATAGTTAACTTTTAGTTTTTCTTTTTTTGAAATCAGGAACTGTGTTTAAAGTAGTCATTTAGATGTTTGCTATAGCTTTTTCTTTTATTGAATGATGAATTTTAAAAGGGCGACGCTCGTGCAGTAAATTGTTTCCGTTAGCGTATTTTGATTTAAATACGCTAGAGTTAATATATATAGAGAGAATATTTTATTTATTTTGCAAGTTTTTAAGGGGAGATAATTGTCATGTGTTATTGGCCTTATTTATTATTTGATTTACGGGTCTAAGGGCGGTAATTGGTCTAACTTAATTTATTAAAAAAAAAATTGTTTATCTATTTTTACTAATGAGTAATTATTAATGATTTAAGGTGGTTTATATTTATTAAATGTAAACCAACGTTTATGATTGCATGTAAGAAGCTCGTGTCTTGAATTTACTAGTTTGGTTGTGCTTTTTATATCTTCATATTTTAAAATTTTTAGGGTTTCTTTTGTACATAGTGTACAAACTTTATCTCCTGGTTTATATGATTTGCAAGTCTCAATTATTTGCCATTTTAAGTTGAAAGAAATATTGCTATTTTTTAGTTGCCAAATATAGTTGGATAGAGTAGTTTGGTTTGATAGAGAGTTATTTTTAAAAGAATGTTTGTGCGTGGAAATTCTATGTTTTATTGGGCCAGATGTGAAACAAATATATATTACCTCTTGATTATTATGATTATTTTCCGTTAGGTCTATTGTTGGATTATAATGTGGTGGGTTGATTAGTAATTGATCGGTAGATTGATTTAAGTTGGTGTTATTATTTAATCTGGTAGTTGAGTTATGGCTGTTGATAGGTTCATGTATATTTGGAGTTTTTGATACTGTGCAGCTATAGATAACATTTTTAATTTTAACATGAGCCTTGTAGGGGACATTTATTTTTTCTTCTACAATTACAGTCCGATGTATTTTGTATAGTTGTATTTTGTAGTTTAGTAATTTTCTTATAATTAGAGGTAATTATTTTCTGATGAAGGTTAGGCATAGTAGAGTAAGAGACTTTAATTGTGTTCTTATTGAAAATCTTATTATATCTATGGGGGGCTTTAAAGTTATTATCTAATATTTTAAAAAATCCTCTAGCTATGTTTGTTTCTAGGTTTTTGGAATACGGGGGGTTGAACCATAGGATCTCCTTGTGTCTATTCTTACGTTTGCGGGTTTTAGTTTGCTGTTTATTTATATTATTATCTAATATTTGTAGTTTGGTTTTATCTTTTTTTGTCTCTTGGTTATTTTTCTTAACTCGTATACGGGAAGCCATTGCCATATTATATGTTATTACGCTCTTAATAGGTTTATTTTTTATGCAGTTTATGTTTCTATCATTTTCATTTATGAATTTAATTTGTGAATTATATCCAGAGTTTTTAAGGGCTTCATTATAGTATTTTTCATTTTTGGTAAATATTTTAATTAAACTAGTAATTTCACTATTACATTAATATACACTTAGCTCTTTAGACTATTATCCTAAACTCCTTTAAATTATATATATATATATATATATATAGATAGATACACATCTATACATGCATGTATATATATATATCAATATATAACTCCTTTTAGATATACAGATATACTTTATATATATATATATATATATATATATATATATATATAATATAATTATGAAATGTGATAATTTTGTAGCTTAATACTTAAGTCAACAATTTTGGGCTTAAAGCCTATTGGTATATGGAAATTTACTGAATTACACGAACTCAGTGTATTACATATAAGTATATATATATATATATATATATATATATATATATATATATATATATATATATAAATACATACATATGTTTGTAAAAAATGGCATAAATCCTTCCTTTTTATCCAAGTGTTTGAATTGATGCATGCTTCTATTAAATAAATGAATATATATATATATATATATATATATATATATATATATATATATATATATATATATATATATACTTAATATATATATATATATATATATATATATATACTGAGTTCGTGTAATTTATATATATATATATTAATAACTACTTCATTTACTCACATAAATTTAATATAAGAAAGTATAAATTCATGCGTAAAAATTAAGTATTTACTTCAAAAGTGCTCAATACGTAGGCAGAGCTAGTAAGTAAGTTATAAAATATATATATGGCTATAAAGCTGCAGTGAATATTTCGCGTTTCATTTACTTTACGACTCTTCAGGCATGAGCTTAATCGCCATATACATTGTAAAACTTAATCGCCATATATAGTGTATAACTTATATATATATATACATATATATATATATATATATATATATATATATATATATATATATATATATATATATACGGCATAATCCCGTTTACACACCGGTTCTCGTCAGATCACCGGAGTTACGCAACGTAGAGTCTGGCTAGTACTAGTCGACTCAGGAGAGGTGTTGTTATAGATTGCGCAACTCTTGATACAAATATTTTAACGCGCAGACACTCTAACTACAAGGTATACATAGTCTGTCAAGACTTAATGACGCCTTATATATATATATATATATATATATATATATATATATATATATATAAGCGAAAATATACGCATGTATACATGTGTGTATGTGTGTATGTTTTTGTGTCTGCTAAAAACTTTCGACAGACAGAACAAAAATTCACGAACTCGGTATCATATTGAAGCTCCATCCTTAGCACGAAAAGTATTGAAAGATTGGCCAAAAACGTTCATTTTTTCACCCCGCTCTCTCGTTACGACACATGCGTCAGAGGAAATCGTTGAATTTTGACCCCTTAACAACAAATTTCTGGCCGAAAACCGATCATATAGATTTTCCCTAATCTCAGTAACCTATATATCAATGTTCGAGTTTGTAGACTGAAAACAGACTCAGTTATTGCGACAGAAAATGTACACAGACACAGACAGGCAACCACACAAATACACTTTCACTTTTATAGATATACTAGATTGGGTGTCCGGTGATGCCCGGGTGTTGGGAGGTGTATGCTGACCAAAAAAAACAAGACAAAACAAGGTAATTTTTGTTCATCTTTGACCCCTATTATGACCACTTAAACTTTATTGTTCAGGGCTTTCATCAATTTCTTAAGTTTCATTAAATCTAACATTTCAAACTTTTAGGTCTAAAATTGTAAGAGGAGTTTAGTAGAGTTCTCAAAGGTCAAATTGTTGAACTTTGGCCCCTTAATCTCAAAATTTCCTGTCGAAAACCGATCACCTATATGTTCCCAAAACTCAGTACCATGTATACCAAATTTGTAGTCTGTAGGCTTAAAATTGACAGACTTATTGCGTAGGGAAATGTATACACACAGCCACACACAGCCAGACACTTTCACTTTTAAAGATATACAAGCATTTCTAGCCCGGCGTTGCCCGAGTATTTGGAGGTCTATGTTAAGCAAAAAAAATAAATAAATAATAATACAAAAAAAAAACGGTCGATTTTTTTAAAACTTTGAGCCCTATTATGGCCCCTTAAAATTTATTGTTTGGAATCAAATCGAGTTAATACTTAGATCCATGTCCAATGAACCTATATCCAAAATTTTAAGTGTTTAGGCCCAAAATTATCGGAGGAGTTTTGTAGAGTTCTCAGCTGTCAACTCGTTGAACTGTGACCCCGTAATCGCAAAAATTCGGGGTGAAAACCGATCACATCGATTTTTCCAAGTCTCATTATCCTGTATATCAAATTTCGCGTTTCTAGATTAAAAATTGACCGAGTTATTGTGTAGGGAAATGTACACAGACAGACAGACAGACAGACCACACACACAGACACGTTCACTTTTATAGATATGTTAGCATGGGAGTCAGGCGTTGCCTGGGTGTTTGGAGGTGTATGCGGAGCAAAAAAACAAAACAAAAAACGGTCATTTTTTTATCTTTGACTCCTATTATGACCCCTTAACATTTATTTT
This sequence comes from Euprymna scolopes, assembly GCF_053919585.1. Taxonomy (NCBI): domain Eukaryota; kingdom Metazoa; phylum Mollusca; class Cephalopoda; order Sepiida; family Sepiolidae; genus Euprymna; species Euprymna scolopes. Next base: position 119,608,961 of record NC_136482.1, on the reverse strand, counting down.
TTTGGTTCAATCAAGTTATTAAGTTAGATCCGTGTCCAAGGAACCTCTACCGACAATTTCAAGTGTTTAGACCCATACTTGTCGGAGGTGTTTGGTAGAGTTCTCAAAGATCAAAAAATTGAACTTTGACCTCTTTAGCAGCTAAATTGCTGGCTGAAAACAGATCACATAGATGTTCCCAAATTACAGTACCCTGTATATCAAATTTCGAGTCTGTAGACTAAAAATTGAGTCATTCCGCAGGGAAATGTACACATACACACAAACAGACATACATACACGTTCACTTATATATATATATATATATATATATATATATATATATATATATATATATATATATATATATATATATATATATATAGCCATGATCATATTTACTGGCACGGTCCAATAAAAAGCTCAGTTTGTCTGTAAACTATTTTAGAAAATGGTTAAATAAAAGGAAATCACAAAGTATACTATATATTTTCAACTGCTCTTACCAACTCAACTCTTATAACAAAATCAACAAATTCAAAAAAGAGTAATAAAAAATTACAAACGATATTTTAACATTCCGCTTATTCAAATAATATTATATGGAGAACGGAAGAAAAGTTAAAAAAATGTCATTCACTGCTTTTATTCAACTCAATAAGGAAACGGTTCAGACAAGCTAACATTGCTTCTTTAGTCTCCTCCTGCAACCACGATCCAACATCTCTTGCCCCCTATCCTGGCATTCTGTTCTTTCTTCTGATTCTCCTCTCTGTATAGATTTCAACTTCTCCACATTTCGCAAGTGCTTGTAGGACAGCATTGGTCGCTACATTCATACGCTGCTCTTCCAAAAAGACCGTAAAAGCCTTTACTTTGGTAGCAACCATGTCCACGCTAATACCTGGTGTTTGTATGTACTTCTAGGCTTCGTTTACTTCTTGTAAAACATCACTCCAGCAAAAACAGAAAGCAATGAAAGAAAAGTCGCATATAGCATATAGCTGGTAACGGACAAATTGTGCGCGGCGTCGCTTGTCCCATCTGTGTCTACGACACCACACAAAAAATTAATAGCTTCCATAAAATGGTAAAACTTGTGTTAAACCGGCTTCAGTGCATTAGAGTTTGCACTTAATCCAGTTGTGAAAAATCTCTTCACTGTAAAACATGATTAGAACAAGGTACAAAACGGTCCTTGGATTAATGTTCTCGTCTTTTTTGCACAGCGCAATGGAGTCTGGCCATGCGTGTACCATTATCGTAAACTTGTCGCTGACAGAACTTAATATCTAGTCCTCTGTTTTCTAATTTCTCGAGGATCTCGTAAGTCAATGGAGTAGCTGTTTTACCTTTCAAATGTAAGAATTCCAGGAATGGCTCAAGCACTTCAACTGCACCGCTACTGGTATGTGCATATCTAATTACTGTTGACATTTGATCTGCAGGTGAAACGTCTGGTGAGCCATCATAAAGTATACCACAGGACTTTTCATTCTTGATGTCAGAAACGAGTTATCTAATCACATGTTTTGCCAAAAGAGGAATAAACTCGTTCTGTGTTTCAGACGACATGTATAAATATATTGTCTGACTATCTACGCGATGCGCCTTTAACACTACATCATAGTGAGAAAAGAATTCGAGAAGTTATTTTTTAATTAGGACATATTCTCGCGATGTTCTCTCAATGCCAGGTTCTGTCCTGCAAGAAAAAGTATCACATCTAAAATTATGTGCAGAATTTCACTGAACTTCCTTTTCCAGAAGAGAAATATGCGCTGCATCGATAGTTTTCTGCAACTTTAGTCGTGGAGCTATCGTTTTCAATTTTCCCTGCCCACCAGATGGTCCTTTGACTATTCATGCTCTATAATTTTGGGATTTAGCTCCAACCAGGCTTCAAAACCGGTGACGAGTAGAGATGTTTCATGGGACTTGTCATCTTTGTCACACAGCCGAGAGCAAAAGCAGTACAACTTACCGTCACGCGGCGAGTAAATCATCCTCGATCGTAGCACCTTGTCGCCATTTCACAATGAGGAATAACACCCGGTTCTAGAAAGTTGCCGAAATTAACCTTTTACCTTTAAACCTGATCTTTTAACGGATTGAAAGGGGCCTGATTATTTTGGAATAGCTCGCTCTCCCTTTTGATGATATCAATTCTTACACTATCAGGCCCAGGAATATGCCACGATGACACATCGTTGAAAGTTGAAAAATTACTGGCGTTGCTGGAGGCTGAGCCTTCTAACTATTCTTCTGATCGAGTTGCAATTGTTGTATCATAATGATATTTAACAGAACTTTGTTCTGTGTTGCTGTCCCAAAATTGCTCGCTATAACTTGAAAAATGGTTTTCGAGCGGTTTTCATGCGGTCCACTTTCCTATCCAATAACATTTTGACAGTTTCTGGTGTTTGTATCAACTTCAGCAAAGATCGCTTAATGTCGTTTATCGCTGCCTCTTTTGCTTTTTTTAATTTGATGTTTGGGATAAACATTTGGCCGGTTCAGTCGTTTACCGATAATCCAGGTGTCGGTTTTTAAAATAAATTAAATCCATACTTTTCAGAAAAGCTGGCACTAATGTGCAACTAGAAACTCGACAGTATTTGACATTTGTTTTTAAAGATACATGAATATTAACTTAAATAGAACGTTTAATTCCAAGTCAAGGATATAAGCATGGTATTATATATATATATATATATATATATATATATATATATATACATATATATATATATATATATATCTAACTTCATTGGTTATATCAGTTCTTCTCCTTCACCGAAGATAACGGAAGGTTCTTGTGTCTTTGGAGAAACAAATAAAACATAAATACAGAAAATATATTAACATGTATATAGTTTCCGTATTGATTAAATATATATGTATATATATATATATATACATATATATATATATATATATGTATATATATATACATATATATGTGTGTGTGTGTGTGTGTAGAGAGAGAGAGAGAGAGAAAGAGAGAGAGAGAACTGAGTATCAGTTGTTTATTCCATTATAAACAAATAATAAGTACAGAGTAGTTAAACATCAAAACACACTTGTATTATCAGCAATCGATTTGTTATTTTTGCTAGGCTATACAGTCACCCCGTTAATTTCCTTTCGCTATACTTGCGTTCCCTTCCATTTTAACATCTGTTCACGGCCGCTATCTTCCCGACGACTCTTCACAATATTGCTATATATATATATATATATATATATATATATATATATATATATATATATATATATATATATATAGATAGATAGATAGATAGATATGAAAATCTTAGAAAAGCGAAATTAGCAAGTCGACTGTACAGCGTAGCAAGCAAAAACTACTCGACTTCGGATAACACCAACTAATAATTAGCGTGTGTTATTATAAACTAGTCTGTAATTGTTATGAACATGTTAATAATGAAATGAAAAACACATTTTTTTATTCAAATCAACTGTAGTATAACATACCATTTTAACAAAAAAGATATCGTAAAACTCGAATGTCATCTTCCATTCTCTGTATCATTAATAACCAAAAGAAAACTATGAAGTAAAAATTAAAAAAAAAAATAATGAAAATAAATAATTAAAAAATAATGTAATCCTCCAGAATAGCAAACAAAGCAATTTTAATGTTTTGTTTTTTTTTTAGTTAAGAAAAAGTAAGTATGAAACAACTGCGACGCTGTACAGTCGACTCGCAATTTTGTTTCGGTAAAATTTGTGCCCCGTTCCTTTTTTACATCCTTTCGCAGTTGCCGTATTGTATACGATGTATGTTTGTACACACACATATACACCTCCCATATATATATATACATATATATATATATATATATATATATATATATATATATATATATATATATATGTGAAAGTGTGTGTCTGTCTGTGTACATTTTCTTACACAATAACTCTCTAAATTTTCAGTCTACAGACTCGAAATTTTATTTTAGTATATGAAGATTTAGTAAATTCTTTGTAATCCTTTTTCGCCTAGACATTTTGCTGTTAAGGGGTCAAAGTTTAATGATTTGACCTTTGAGAACTCTACTCAACTCCTCCGACATTTTTGAGTATAACAATTGACATTTAAGATATAGGTTCCTTGGACAGGGATCTAACTAAAAAAAACTTGAATTGAGCCTAAAACAACAAATGTTAAGGGGTAATAATAGCGGTCAAAGTTTTAAAAAAATGACCTCTGCGGTCGCTACCAAATTACTCAGACAATTTCTCGTCTAAACATTTGAAATTTTACATGAAGCGAATTCAGAGATAGGCCAAGCTTTTTAATCGGTTTGGGTCGAAAATTTGAGCTACCAATATATAAATACATGTATATATGCATGTATGTTTGCATGCCTGCCTACAAATTTCTTCAGAGTCGACGGATTTTCACAAGATGAGTATCGTTTTGAAGGCCGATCCTCGATAAATCGAAACATTAGCTAAAAACATCAATTTCTTCATCCTCAACTTTTCTAAAGTGAGGGGTTGCTTTTATCACCGATATTTTCGAAAGTCAGCTCATCTTTTGGATTGCCTAGGCTTAATTCAAAACTACGCCACTTCTGGTTTGGCGGTGGTCGTAAAGGCAAAGACGGCACGTTTTTCCCGTTCCTTTCCTCCTTCGCGGTACGGTTTCTAGCCTACCTACCTACTACCAATTTTTCTTTGCTCAACACACACTTCCAAACACCCGAGCAACTCCAGACATCCATGCTAGTATATATATATATATATATATATATATATATATATATATATATATATCTTTAATGAACACCACTCAGGGAATTGGTTAAGTGTTAGGTAGATGACGAAACAAAAACCAGTTGTCGGTGAACTTTAGTAGAGCTACACTATATATGTAGGCTAGTCAATATGAAGTTATTTACATCAGACTTGAATTAAGTTAATTCTCAATTCATGAGACACATTTTGCCTGTCTGTAAAATAGTTCTACAAGTATACATTTTATATTACATTTTTATCCTGGTAAATTAACACTGGCGTTTGTGTGTTTTGTCAGTAGTTTAGAGACGTGAAAACTAAATTATTAAACGATTAATGATAACAATTAGCAAAAATAATGTCTATCAGTAGTCTGGAATTTATTGGTTTATATTTCACTGTGCAGACACATAAACTGAAACCAAACAAGAAATGCGCCAAAAAGAGTTTTAGCGTAGTAGCGTTGAGCATTTTTTAGTTCACTAATTCCTTTAATACCCACTTTAATAGACGTCACTCTTTGAAATTCTTACATGATGTTTTACCACTTTTTTACCATTGTTGCTCGCTACGAGACCTCGGATATGCACACACACACAGACACACACACACACACATATATATATATATATATGAATATATTTATATATATATAAGCCTTTCTTTATATTTTTCAAAGTGAAAAAAATGAAATAAATGTCATCAAATGATTTCAAAAGTACATAGTTAAGAGTTTTCAATAACAACCTGCAAACATTTTTTTCAATGGCTTATTTATTTTATTTAAGAGTTTGTAAGATTCTACAAAATATGTTTTTAAACATAAACTAACAATTACATAATATATATTAAAAATATTCTATTTCCGACAATTCCCGCACCTTAGTTTAGCTGAATTTTTTGGGGTGGTACCGGAAATTTTGTCACCCGTCTGTGGTTGTCACCCGGGACTACCTAGTGCCTTCAGTAACCAAGATATGCATTATATCATGTTTTTAAAACTATAACAAAGAACTTAGTTAGTATACATTAAATGAGAAGATGTGTGTAATCTATCATGCATGAAATTATAATATTAAGTTTATTAGTTTGGTGTTAAATTTGTCCAGAGTTTTATTTAAAAATATGCATGTACTAATTTTAATTCATAATTATCGGCTAATTTGTTTAGACGCCCATTCGTTCCATACAATATATAAACGTATAGACATGCATAATATTCACAATGATCGGTTAATTAATTTACTAATTGTTTCTTTATATACAAATATATTACTATGTATACAGAGGAAATTCATAATTATTCCCTGGATAATTAGTTTACACATTAATAATGTCAATATATTTTAAAATATTTAAGAAATATACGCATACTAAATATTTATAAACTTCAGTAAATTAGTTTAGTCATTATTCTAGTGTAGCTAACTATATAAGCATATACCAATGCAAAAAAAAAAACTCAAGACAATTAATTAATTAGTGTAGGCGTTAGCCTTGTTTATACAATTATATTCACATATATCTAGATGTATGAAATAAAAAGATGGATTAGTTATCTAGTTTACAGATCAATCCTACCTATACACATATATAAACACAACACGTTTTGTAGCTGTTTTCAGATTATCTGCCTCCCCACACAGACAGACAAAGCAGAAGAAATATAGAAACAGACAGGAAGAGGAAGGGAGAGGTAGTAACGAAGAGGGGAAACAAATAGAATGCTCACGTCTTCTGTTAATTCTCATGATGATGCTTATATATTCCTAGCAAACAAAGCGTACGGGGTTTATTAATATTATTCCTCTAAGAAATAGATACATTTTAAGAAGTAGTTTGCATTTCTTATTATATGTTATTTTATTAATACATACCTGGAGAATATATTCAGTATAAATTCATTCACAATAATGACGCCCAACACAGGAAAAATATGGCAGTTTAATTATACATAGAGCTACGATATAACATATCATATATTTGCACTCGAATAATAACTTGAATGCAATAATATTAATAGGCACTTAACACTAGGGAGTCTCGTTTTATAGGCTGAGGAATTCAAGGTCAGTAAGTGTAAGGACCGTATTCTCTATGAATTGTATTATTTACGTTTATTACGAATCGTATCGACGAACTTATTGCAGTTATAAGGGCAAACTATCACAAGAACTTACAAATAAATAATCAACAGCATTAGTTAATAGATAAAATGTTTTATGTAAGTTACCTCTTCAACATCTTTCGTTAGATATCGGTATGCAGAAAGTCTAAGTTGCTAGGCTTTTCGAGTCATTAACTATTGGCTGATCACATATTTTGATCAACCTATATGATTTTTTATTCTCTTGCTCCAACAATGACAGACCGATACTTCGAGTATCTGTTATTATACTGACGTAGAATGACAGTCACTTGTAAATATTGTTTCTTAAGAATATTTTTCTAAAAAATTATAGTATATCTATAACGTAAAATAATAAGTTATAGTATATATAACGTAATAGTTATAGTATATCTATAACGTAAAATAATAAGTTATAGCATATCTATAACGTAAACTAATAAGTTATAGTATATATATATAACGTAAACTAATAAGTAAGAAAGAATAAAGAAATAAATATTTATACATTTTCTTATAGACTCTGCAAAAAGAAAACACGCACACACACGCATATATTCATATACATATTGAGTAGTTTACGTTCGACAATCATGTATTTCTGTCATAGAATTCTATACACCATATGCGAATAGCAGTATCTAAATGCATGCATATATTTCAAGAAACACACAACGAATTATCCATATAAATATAGTAAGTATAATCAACTATAATATGCACTCTAAACTTATAATTAGAAAAAGCTATTAAACATTTGCAGTCTGCAGCCTACGCCAATCACGAGAAAAATAAATGTCCTTCAGTTGCTTTGTATTCCACTGATTAACAGAAAAATTCGAGTAGAAATAAATGTTATTGCCAATGCTCTCTATTTTGCAAATGCAATTTGACATTTCCCTTTTGATAGCCAATGTCTTACTGATTATTTACGAAGAACCATCTATATCCCCTACCGCGAAATACTTAGGAAAAGTAGATACTCCATGTAGTAATTAATATGATACTTATAGAAAAGAGAGACACGTTTTAATACATATCATTTTACCAAACACCTGATTAGCTGATTATGATAGGTCTTACAGTATCACAACTGCGTGTGTCGCTGTTCATACAAACCCATTAAAAAAAACAAACTTTGTCACTGTTTTGTGTCAAAACAGTTTAAGCGAATATAGGAAGCACATACGATTAGTGCAATGTGATCTACGAAATTTTAGCTTTGTTTATAAAATGTTAACAAGATAATAATCAATTGCATAATCGCTCTACCTCTCGCCTTTCTTTCTCTATCTCTATCTCTCTCGCTTACTCAATCTCACTTATTCGCCCTTGAAGCTTTTGGAGAATAAAGCATTTTATTTATTTTTTATTGTCAACGCTGATGGCAGACCGACGACCACATCGTATCATAGATACATGAAACTCTTCCAAGATAAATTCATCTATATGTCTTCCGGTTAAGATCCGATCATATTCTTGTCATGTGAAATCATTTCCAGTATTGGTAATATTTCGTTGGTTCACGTGATCTATAATAGCATATAAGTATAAATGCATTAGATTTGATTATTACGCGAATAATCGTAATTGTATATGCACTATATAACTTTGTAGAACCACAACGTTACTACGCTTGTTGGAATCTTCATGTCATTATTCCGGTGTCTTATCCAATGCTGCATTTTAACATTTTGGTAAAATCACATTTTGAAAACTGATTTAATGATAATGTAGTTTGCAAAAATAACGATAATTTAATGCGATTCGTGTAGTTTTTTTGGTTTGACAGCTAATCGACTAATAATTATAAACATCATTCGAATGTAATGCACGTTTAAAACCTCTCAGAATGTAAAGCGTGTGGAAGCTTAATATATTCAATAGCGAACGGAATTATTTCATTAAATTCACAAAAACGGGCCAATTTACAAGATAACTAAATCATTTCTATTAAAAAATAGCCTAATAACAGACACGCAATGTTGCAAGACATATAAACAAGAATGACAAAATAAGAATGGATAACATTTCAGATAGAACTATATAGTCGCCCCAAAAATGAATAAATGTAAAAACATATTTTTAAAGTAAAAAATAAAGAAAAAAACGTTAGTTTGAATAAAGATATTGAGAACATGGCATGATGAGTCAGTAAAAGAATAAGAAATATTATTTTATTTAATATCGATAAGAATTGCAAAATCGGTGGAGGATCGAGGATTTTCGACTTCATACATAAATCACAAACGGAATCAGTTAGGTATGTATGTCGACTAAACACATTTCATTTTTTGGAAAAAGAATATTTTTTGTAATATAGGCTGCATTACGAAATAACTATTTTTGCCGAATGAAAACAACAAAATATTTCTCTGTAATAAGTGTACACCTCAATAATTAGGTATTTGGCTGTTGATTTCCCTACCTTCCCTATTGAAGAAAGCTGTTTTTATATTTCGAATACATGTTTTTTTTTTTTTTTTTTTTTAAACCGGAACTAGGATTTTACATTGGTATGAATGAAAAAAAAACAATTATTCTGTAGGATAAACGTGTCTGTTATTTAACTTACGTTATTTTCAATCTACACACATTTTTTTTCTTTTTGGAATCACTTAATTTAAACTATGGACGCAACTATCCATTCTACAACACCCATATATTTGAACTTATCCACATGAAAACTGATTGAATCAGATTCTATTATTTACAAAACCTCGTACATAAAGAAACACGCAATCAATTTCAGAAGAAATTTAAAAATAGTTTTGTTTTAACATTTAATAAATCGATATAAGCTTGATGGGAAGCTTACCAACATTGTAAATGCGTGCTTAAATTTAATATTCGATGTCATATACGTAAAATAAAGGATTAGATGCCCAACAAGTTCGAGAACAGTAAGTTATTTTATGAAAATCCGAAAGCGAAAATATTCCATTAGTAGGACGGAATAAAAGATCCATGATCTCCGTATACAGATTTAGTAACACGTTTAATGATTGAAAGGTTCTTAGTGGGCTGACAAGAAAATATTTTGAGGAAGGTTACTAAGGATGAAGAAGAAGAAAGAAAGAAATAGCCAATGTTTCAATATCATCATAGGTCATTTAAAATTTAAAGGAACAGATAAGGAATTAAAGTCATTTCCAGTCTTCTGCAATTCTTGTAAAGAAAACAAAGAATAAATTGTAGGGTTGAGTATCTAAAGACGTACATAAATATATTCATGTTGTCTTAATATAGAATTGTGTTCGATTATCAAGCACCATATTTCAACTTTTAATCGTTCTGTAAGTGTAACCCTCTCCTGAAAACTAACAATCTGCCCTACTCCCCAACCTGCCACTCACACGCATACATTACGTACGACTTGGATGGGAGTCCTCAGTTTACATCCACAGCCTTCGCATGCTGACCGATTAGAAGTCATGATCACTAAACATACACCCATCTCTACCCCTAAGGCATGCACTATTTTTTTCTTAACAAGGTAGACACTTACTAACCACGGTCTGTACTTAGATTTACAACTATTAATATTACATAGCAATAGCTGTCGCTTCCTTAGCCTTACAATGTTAAATACAAAAACTGGACCGATACTCTGTAACGCAAAATACAATTTCCTGGCGTATAAACGAAAGCTGAAGATATCCTGATAAGAAATGGAAACCTACTTAACATCCAAACCCCCCGTACATTCGCATCTACTGGAAATCACCCCATATGTCTATTCATTGTATTATACATAATATAGACGCCATAGAGTATAATTTATTTCCACCTATACTGCATTGTACTTATCAAAAATGACGTTACTTGTATCTATTGAATAAACATAAACATTCTGCCATCTCAAATATCCAGACTTGTACAACAATTTTTTAGGTAATTCGTAATATCAAGCCATTCTGTAACGCATTATCCTATTCGTAAGCCAACATACAAGTAAAAGGAAGCCCATTTTATTTTACTTTTTATTTTTTACTTATTAATTTATTTTCTCAATTATAAATTTAAAGGAACAAACATTAAGCCATAATAACTCATTCCAACAGACCTGTTTGCAAATATATCTGCTTCCACTTACTCACCCCCTCCTCCAGTAACAACCAATGAAATAGCAATGTCCCGTAATAACTTTGAGGAGTATAATTTCTCATTAGATATATAACCTTTATAAACTAACCGAGTAACAACACTATGCACCCTCGCAGGATCGCAGAAATACCTGGATTAGGGCCCAGGTGCGAGCAACCCCTCTCGGTACTGATGGGTACGTAAATCTTCTCAGGTCATCCGTCTAGGATAAGGAAAAATTTGAAGCTAAACCTAAGGGGAGGAAGGCCTCTCCAGTCTTGGATTACAGCCTTCCTATAGCTGGTGACTCAAACAAATTACCAATCTGCAAACCTAAACTGTTTAATGAGCAGATAAGCACTGTCTATCGCCCGACTTCCATACTCCTTCTTTGTCTATTAGCCATGCGCAGAGGTCAAACCACTGGGAGTCGACAGAAACAAACGGTGGTCCATCTTGTTTCCTGACTAAGGCAATGAACGCCGTTTTTGCCCACTCCCGACACTCCCTTAAACTGGGCACTTGGAAGTGTTTGAATACCGTAATGGCAGTGCAAGTAGATTGGGTTGACCATCATCTGATGGGTTGAGGGTAACGAATAAACAGTTCCTGGCTGCAGTTCCCGACGTGTAGTAAAGGTACCCTTACTCTTTGGTTGCGCTTAGAGCGGCCGCTCCATCAACAGTTGTATGATATCGGGATGTTTGTAGTGCCATATCACGCATTGAAAGGGACCCTGCACTCGTTCCCAGCGGGCTATCCTGAGGCCACAACCCTAGTAGATGGAAGAGAAGCTGAGGATCTGCCTGTTTTGCATGTCTGGTAATCTTCCTATCCACTTGCTCAGCAGCCCTTACCTAAACTGAAACTCTTAAAAATAAAAAATGACAGTACATTAAAAAATTGCGCTAAAACTAGGCCAGCACTGAAACAAAAACAACCTGCCTTTTCCATTGAGGCTCGCATTTACGAACATCGGTGAGCTTAGAACTGATTTAAATGATGCTGAATTATTTCTCCTGACAAACAACCCGGATATCTTAGCAGTAAGTGAGACTAACCTACAATACTCCATCCCTTCTAACTACTTTAACACAAGTGCATGTATTTGGTGACTTAAATGTCCACCACAGCAACTGGCTTAGATTTTCTACTCACACAGACGCAGCTGGTACTACAACACGTAACCTCTATATCTCATTCCCTATCACAGAGGTTACGTTTCAAACCCGTTTTCCAAACCAGCAAGTAAAGACGAATCACTCCTATATCTGTTTCTGACCACAGTTCCCGATGGCTGTATAACAAATTTCCACAGCCGTCTTGGGAAAGCCGCTCATCAGTGGTAATTGTTGAAATCGCCATAAATTCTAGAGCAAAAACTGAAGAGTCAGTGCTTAAAACAACGACATATTATAAAAAGGTTGACTGGGAGACTATCAGGTACCTCCTAAGGGACGCTCAATGGCAAGATATCTTTTCACCTCTTGCTGAACATGGCGTAAATGAGACCACTGAATGGTTCAAAACCGCAATTACAGCAATTGTTCCTACACGCAAATTCTATAGCGAACCCCACTCTCCTCAATGGTTCACTTCAACTTGTGCAGCTGCCATAGCGCAAAGGCAGCATGCATACCGCAAATTTAACCGACATAATCCAGTTCAAACAGACAAAAGTATATAGAAGCCAGAAATATCTGTAAGAAAGAAATAGCGACAGCTAAGCGAGAATTTACTGAAACCACCCCAAAACGCATAGAAGCACAGAAATTAGGAATCCCAAACTTCTGGAAAATCTACAACAGTGTAGTAAATAATGGGAACTTTATTATTCCCCCATTATCCAACAAGTATGAGATCGTTTGCTCAGCAACTGAGAAGGCTAACATGCTTGCAACTGAGAAGGCTAACATGCTTGTCAGACGGTTTGCCTCCAACTCCACACTGGACTCTGCTAATCACCCACTCCCTGACTTTCCTTTGCGAACTGACGGCACACTAGACGATCTGAAAATCACTCCTGCTCAGGTGCATTCTATCAGAAGAAAGCTTGACACTGCAAATCCTTATAAGAAATGGAAACCTACTTACCTGATCTCATCCCCGCTGTGCTATTAAAAAAAAGTGGGCCGCGGAAGTAGCTCCTATTCTCTCCTAACTTTACAACAAATGCCTTAATGAATCTTGTCTTCCTACCTGCTGGAAAATTGCTTCTGTAGTCCCAGTTTTCAAGAATTCTGGCGAAAGAACTGGCCCAGTAAAGGATCGCCCCTATTAGCCTCCTCGAACTTTTCGGCAAAATATTTGAGACAATAATTAACCAAATTCTAGTCCATCACCTTACAGATGCTAAACTTCTGACTGATCAACAATATGAATTTAGGCAAGCCCGTTCCACAGCAGACACCCTAACTGTAATCTCAGAACGTATATACCAGCCACTGCACAAAGCGGTGGAGGGTAAGACGCTAGCTCTCGCAACATCTAAGGCTTTTGACAGGTTATGTCATGAGGGTCTCCTCAAGAAAATCAGATCATACGCAACACTGGAAGAATGCATTACATAATTAGATCCGGTGGTACATCTAATCAATATTATATAAATTCGGGAGTGCCTCATGGGTCTATCCTTGATCCCCTGTTATTCTTAATATTCATAAATGACCTCCCTGACAAAATTGTCTCTGATGTTGGTATTCATGCTGACAACACCACCCTCTATAAGAGACACGACAGGAAAACAAATGAACACACATCTAAAGAAATGGCAGACACACTAGAGGAAGACCTCTGATCCGTAGTGGAATGGGGGAGAAACATGGATGGTGACCTTCAATGTTGTCAAGACTAAACTTGTTTCCTTCAATAATTACAAGAAACCTCCCCGACCGCCAATAGTAATGGTCAAAGACTCTTTATCTGAAAGTACATCTTTTAAACTCCTCGGCCTTCCCTTCACAGGAGACAGGACTTGGAACAATTACAATTAGAACATTGCCAGGATCGCTGCGTACAATGTGTGTTCTGTCTACCGTGCTAGAAAGCTATTAACACCTGAAAGTATCCTATACCTCTATAAGGTCACCATTCGCCCATGTATGGAGTATTGTTGTCACATTTGGGCTGGTGAATCTGCCACTAGTCTCTAACTCCTAGACAAGATTCAAAAGAGAGTCGCGAATTTTATAGGCCCGGAACTGTCAGCTAAATTCAGCCTCTGTCCCATCGAGGAAATGTTGAATCCCTCTGCCTGTTCTACAAGTACTTAAACGAGGAATGTTCTGACGAACTGCAAGAACCAGCGCCCCCTCGACGTAAATACCCCCGACAAGCAGCTAAATCCCACCCCTACACAATAGAGATTCCTAGATGCAAGAGCGCCTTCTACTACATTAGTTTCTTCCCCAGAACATCTGCACTTCCGGATCCCTGCTTCGCCGACTGTACTGACATGCAGAAGTTCAAGTGCAATGTGAACCGACATCTTGCTGCACAACTTCCTACACAGTACCCTTTATACTTATGCCCATGATAGTAGCCCCCTACAACAACGTGTCAATGTGTCTTGTTTCGGGTTAAAATATAATTAAAAAATATCTCGATTTTGTGAATTTATAGAAGTAATTTAAATGATTTAGCGTGGATTTACTTTCTCTGACAGTTAATAATGAAAATGGTAAATGCAATAATAATAATAATAATAATAATAATAATAATAATAGTAATAATAATCTTTTATGATTGCCAAAATGAATAGGCACCAAACACAATAATGAGGATCAGGAAGAATAAAAGAGACCGAGGAAAAAAATCGTTTTCCAAGCCTTCGCTGGCTGAGTGCAAATAGGACTGGGAACAGAGAGGATACTTACAACCCAAATCCTAGCAAAGACAAATGGTAAACGTCAACTACAAATCAATAGTAAAGGGCTTTTTGCGAAAACGCAAATAATTTTACAATCAACATCAAAAGAAGTGAAGACTACTAGAAGTCTGGCGGGACTTATGGTCACTCAGAATGCAGGGAACACTGCAAGTTGTTCTGCAAGAGCAAGATTTGATGAAAGTCTGTGTTACTTCTCCTAGTTATAAAATAATAATAATAATAATAATAATAATAATAATAATAATAATTTTCCATTAAATATTTATTTGTTCTAATTTTAGCATGTCTCGCTAAAATAAATCTGATACTAAGCAACAGAGCTGAAACTGATGTTAATGTTTACATTTAGATAAAATTTAAGGCATATGGTAATACAATCCGGCATGATATTTTCTATTAAGATAAGTTGTATTTATTCATGTTAATGCCTTAAATTATGTTTTTTTCATGCACAACTTTATCTTCTATTTTAATTTTTTACAAACACACGAATATATATACTTATATATATATATATATATATAATTATTTCTTTTTACTATAATAATTAAATATATATATATATATATTATCTTCTATTTTAATTTTTTACAAACACACGAATATATATATATATATATATATACATATATATATAATTATTTCTTTTTACTATAATAATTAAATATATATATATATATAAGGGCGAATGAACTATGTATATATATATATGCACTATATATATATATATGAACTATATATATATATGTATATATATATATATATATATATGAACTATAAGGGCGAATGAACTATATAAATATATATATATATATATATATATATATATATATATATATATATATATATATATATATGAGCCGAATGAACTCTTTTTCTGGGTCAACGCCCAACTAGCACAGTGTATATTTGTGAGTGTGTGTGTGTGTATGTGTATTGGGATGGAGAGGGGTTCCGTAGGCCGTGGTGAAGGCAACCTTTCTAGGAGAAGCAAATCTCTGATTTAAAAAATAAAGCAAGAGATCAGTACCCGCATTAAGCTGGTCTGCAGTTTATTTGTTGCTGGCTATCTTGCTCTTGCTCTTGCTTGTTGCTGATCTCACCATTTTGAACCGAGAGAGAGAGACTTAGCTGTCGTACAAAGCTAAGCCTCTGTGACATCATCTTTGTATAGATACTCCCTCAGGCATTTGGGCTCATGGATGTTAAATGTCTGAGGGAGTGACACTCGTATGACAATACGTTGCAATCATATATATATATATATATATATATATATATATATATATATATATATATATATATATACTAGGGGTGTGCAAAAGTAATACCCCTGACCCACTTACCAAAGTAGTAGAGCAAAGAAACTTGGCACAATTATTCTTCTTTTTCTACATCGGAACCACTCAGTTATGCATTTTTCCATCGTTTGATGTAGCTCTGGGTACCGTTTTTTTAGAACACCCCGGGTTGGTCTTCCAACCACGACGTGACTTCAGAAATCAAGGCTGCATCATCTGCGAAACGCTTTCCTTTCAAAAACAACTTCATGGCTGGTAAGAGGTGAAAGTCAGAGGCAGCAAGGTCTAGAGAGTAGGGAGGATGGGGTGATTTCATAACAACAATCCCGACGCCCGTGCTTCTGATCTGGCGACATATGAGTTGTGGACTGAAGCCTTGTCCTGCAGGAGGAGGGTAAATTTGCTGATCTTGCCACGCCTCTTGATTTTTATAGCTTCCCATCATGTCCTCAAAAGTAAAGCATAATAGGCTATTGTAAATGTGGTACCCTTTCGCAGGAAATCTGTCATCACTACTCCGCCTTGGTCCCAGAAGACTGTGAGCATGGCCTTGCCAGCGGAGGGCTGCACCCTTGCCTTCTTTGGAGGTGGTGAGTCCAAGTGCTTCCACTGCATTGACTGGGCTTTGGTCTCTCGAACATAGTGATGGACTCAGGTTTCAGCCTGTCTAATCAGGTTTTTGAAAAACTTTAACTCATCTTCTTGGCACATCTCCAATTCGTCCTCGAGCACTCGACGCATTCTCGCTTCTGGAATGGTGTAAGAACCTGGGAATCTATCAGGAAGACACCTTATGCATATGCAACTGGTCATGAACGATAGTTTTCAGGGCCCTGTACTTATCTTGAATATTGGCCTATTTGGCGAATAGTAATGTGCAGATCTTCCAACATGGCAGCCTCAACTTGACGGACAGATGTTTCATCAATGGCAGAAAAGGACTCCCATTCTGGGAGCTGTTTCCACAGACTTCCGTCCATGTTGAATTTACGATGGCAGCGTTTCATAAGGTCATATGACTGGGCATTATCACTATAAGTATCTTTCATTTAATCAAAAGTCTCCAGTGGTCGACGTCCTTTCCAATAAAGAAAAAAACTGGATCTCTGCTTGACATTCAACAGGCTCCATTTCACCTGACTCCGTTCAAACACCTGTAAAACAGAAACTACAATTAGTTCAGAGCTGCAATTTGCCACATAACCCGTAGAGATATAATCATTGCAGGTGCTAAATTTCAGCTAGATCAAACAACTGGAAGTGGGGCAGGGGCTTTACTTATTGCACGCCCCTCATGTATATATATATATATATATATATATATATATATATATATATATATACATATATATATATATATATATATACTAGCATTTCAGGCCCGCTTTGCGCGGGCCCTTTGTACTGTTCATTACTGCGTGTGAGTATGTATATGTTAAAAAGTGTTCATAGTTGACGTAATTCATTTTGTATAATAGACTTCCTTAACTACTATATAGTAAAGTATGTAGGGATAGCGGACGTAATTATATTTTTTTCAATTTGACTTCAATTTTTACCCCTAAATCTTAATTGTTTATGGCTCAAATGGGGTTAAAATGTTTGTCCCATGTCCAGGTAACTTTCATCTAAATTTTCAAGTGTTACCACCCCAAATTGGCGGAGTTGTTTGGTAGAGTACGAAAAGTTCAACTCTTTCAACAATTAAATTTTTGCAGTGAATCCTTCGCCGAAAAACTGATTAAAATGTTTGCTTCATTTCTGTGCACAATTTATAAAAAATTCAAATGTTTAAACCCAAAATTGGCCGAAGAGTTTGAGACCGCAAATGAAAAATCTTTTGAAGTTTGACACATTGGAAGGTGAAATTTCGGTCAAAACTGATTAAAGGCTTGCCCTCTGTCTTAAAACACGTTCTGTAAAATTTCAAATATTTAGACCAAAAACTGACGGAATAATAGAAAAGAGACCGCAGAGGTCATTTAAAAAAAATTGACCCCAATTTTAACCCCTTAGAATTACCTGTTTTGGGCTAAAAAAAAAATTAAAAAGCTTGATTCGTGTCTATAGATCCTATATTTAAAATGTAAATGTTTTGACTTAAAAATTGCAGAGCAGTAGGTAAAGTTCTCAAAGTGAAATCGTTGAACTTTTATACTTTAACGGCAACATTTCTGGCTGAAAACCGATCAAAAGGATGTTATCTAATCTCAATACCCCTTATCTCAGAGCTTGAGTCTGTAGAGCGAAAATTGCTAAGAGTTAGTGTGTAGGGAAATGCACACAGCTGACAGATAGACAAACGCACACTAACATTTTCACTTATATATATATATATATATATATATATATATATATATATATATATATATATATATATATATATATATCTCCACAAACGCATATATATATATATATATATATATATATATATATATATATATGTATATGCGTGTGTGGATAGATACACAAACGATGAAGAAATAGATGAACAGTTCTGAACAGTTTCGAAACACTATAAATAATATAAATATATAAATAAATAACTAAAACAAGATAATAATAATAAAATACAAATATACATATGTTATATATGTATATTTAAACACACAGACACCCTATATATATACACACACACACACACACATATATATATATATATATATATATATATATATATATATATATATATACTCATCGACATACAGTTCTGTTTCGTTTTATCACAACTCATCAATGCCCCTAGACTAGCACCTCTCCTACGCCGAGGATTGAATCTAGCACAATCGTGTTGATAGTCGTCAGGTCTACCCATCGATCCAGGAGAACGGTGCCTGCAAATAACCTTGCTCAATTTCTATTTAGAACAAACATTCGTCCACCACTTTCATAGTACTCAAACCGCTTATTTATAAACAAAAGGCGGGCTTCGCCTGTTTCAGTCAATTAAATAGCGGGTAAGATTATTTACGACAGTGGTCTACCCAAATAGGGAGTTAAAATTATATTTGTAGTCATCGACATAAAATCTTGTTTGTTTTATCATAACTCATCATTGCCGCTAGAATAGTACGTCTCCTTCGTAGAGATTGTTACCTAGATCATTCGCGCTGAGAGTCAGTAGTTCGACATATACATAAACATGAATGTGAAAACAGTTCAGTTAATCAACTATTATTTTGAATTAAAAAAGAAATCATATAATAAATTAATTGTTGGTATAAAACGCCGTATATATATATATATATATATATATATATATATATATATATATATATATATATATATATATGCATACATATGAATGGGGGTGTGGGGGGTTCGGAATCTGTGTGTATTGTGCGATTCTATTATCGAGTTGGCTATCGATTTTTATAAACCTGCCATTCTTTTGCTCTATGATCGGATGCGATTCAAGTTTTTTTATGTAAAATTTGCTAATCCATAAATACCTTATATATATATATATATATATATATATATATATATATATACATATATTATTTTTGTGTGTGTGTTTGGTCGTGTGTTTGGATGTATATGCGCTATATGTTTAAATGTGGCCAAAATATCATGAAAAAAGAGGAGATTGAACAGTTCCACATAAAATCAATGATATCACCGCATCAGCGAAACTTTTTTTAAAAAATCACAACATACGCCATATGCATTACGAATCAATAATCTTCTATGATGTAAATATCACCTCTCTGGTATAATGGATGTATATATTTAGATATGTATGTATGTATGTATGTATGTCTGCGCAAAAATTTTGATAGAGGCGGCGTATTTTCGCGAGATCAGAATCGTTTAAAACCCGGCCTTTTCGGACGACACATATCGCATTAGTTCCTTTAACCTTAAGTAGGCACTTTGCACAGGGAGAGGTCGCTTTTTTCGCCGATATTTTTGATTGATTAGCCTTAATAAGCGCTAACCACTTCTGGTTTGGCGATGGACGCACTGGCAAAGATGTCATGTGTTTTTCTTTCTTTTTTTTTGTTGGCTTTTTTCACTTTTTATTTCTTTTCCTCGCGGTACGGGTTCGAGCCTAACTGCTTACAATCACTTTCTGTTTGCTCATCACACACGTCGTGCACGCAGGTTAGTTCTTAAGTAAAGAACACTGCCACACAATGTACTCACGTAAGCAATACCCATGAGGGGATGTGAAAAATAATGTTATGCATAATATAGGCAGTGCTATAAAAGCTGCATAAACACTGCCTTTGATTCAAGCAATGGGAATTATAAACTTTACCTATACGGCATGGAATTATCCACTCCCGAACTTAGATATATGCTTTTTATCTGTTCTAGGCACATATAGTAGGAATCGCTTAGTGAATGGTAATAACGTATGTCATATCGTTATGGTTCAATAAATTGTAAAATTTTTCCGAGTCTTTAAATGCAGGGATGACGGTTGAATTTTTTAGAATTTTCATTTTCATTTTCAGACATATCATTTCAGTAGTTGTGTATATATAAGATTACGGTTACCACTTTATTGTTTCATTTTATTTCTTAGTCTTCTCAGCTGGACTTAATTTATTAGAACTATTTTTTAGATCAATTGTGCATAAAATTGAGTAATGTAATTTTTCTTTCATGTATATTTTCTTTCATATATCTTGGACATTTTCTTCTAAAGATTTATTTTAAAGACATAAGTTGTGCCACTATTTGAGTCATACATGAATGAGGCGTGTTTACTTTCCGATATGCTATTACGTATATTAAACCAAATTCTAATATAAATAACACACTACAATACAATACAAATAATATTTGGTAAGAGGTAGAATTTATAATGAGATAAAAAAAAGCTCAATACGTTAGTAGAGTTTTTTTTTTCGTTTGAAAACCTAAACTATAACTGAATTCCATTACAATTTGTTTCCGCAGACAAAGAACTCACTGTCAGTTTGTTTCAATGTAGAGTCAAAATGGAAGGGGGAAGATATGAGATTTTAAGGAACATGTGTGTATATAGATAAAACAATGGAAACATATAACGTAAAAATAATTATATAAAGAAAGAAGATATACGGTGAACGAAAAAGAATGGAAACTAGCATTCATTTGTGTCGTGGACAAAATCAGTTGAATATAGAAAGTGGCGGGTGTGCGTTACGTATTTGAAATAGGGTTAGCGTGTCAATAAAACATATTTTGTTTGGTATGTATTGGATGTGAAAGGGGGTTTAAACGAGTGAATGGGCTTTGAAATAAATACAAACACTAAAAAAGAATGGTGATCATAAAATTAATTTAACTAAACACCATTTTTTATAATCACACAAATGACATTATGATATGGTGTGAAGTTTAATTGATTATACCTTGAAAATGGTAGGTGAGTATGTTAACATGTGTAATTTTAACGTAAGGAAGTTATATTAGATGAACTTATGAAGAGTGAAAATTACTAAGGAGGTGGGATGTATAGTATCTGCAGATAATTAATGTTTAATCTTCAAAAGTTTAATAAGTTATCTTAATCTATTAAATTGTGAATTAAGAATTTGCCGATGAATATCGGAAATATGAGGGAATTGAACGATTTAGAGTAGCGAGATTTTTATGGATTTTCTACGTTAATAAAAAGTATGAAATTAAAATTAAAAGCATGAGGAAATCAGGTTCAATTTTAAGATTACGGGAAGTATATTATATATATACGTTAGTAGGTTGTGTGTTTCTAAGCATGTGAGATTTGTAGTGCCTACAAATACTTTGCGTTTCACTTCTAATGGTAAATAATTTACCTCTATCTTTGAAAAAAAGAATAAAAATATTGTTCTTATAGTCAGAGGAAACGCCGAGTTTAAAAAAAAGTCCGGTTACTAGATTTTTTAAGAAGCTCGTAGTTAATAGTTAGTGTAAGGTTATTTTTAATTCAGTTTAGGTAATTGTTACGTAGGGACTGTTGTTGGGGTTGTTGGGGTTATTAAAAAGCATTTATAAACTCTGACTTAACCCTTAAATAAAGTTTTAGCAACTATGATATAGTATTTGTTCATCATTATGTTTTTCTATAGAGGCGAGTGTAGCTTTTTAGACTAATCCTGTCTGTAGGCATTGTTGTTTAAGTAGACCTGATTTATTCATGCAGCTACAGTTGTTAATGGTATTTTATTATTGCGGCATGCTTGTTTTTGTTAAGTATTATTTTAATATGTTTAAAAAAAACACTCTTTCTAAAATTAGCATTGCAAGTTTAACTGTGCTAATGTCATTTTTATTTAAGATTTTGTGTAAGCTGTTATTTTTTTTTGGGGGGGGTGTTAATTTACTTTAAGAACATTTCCCAGATTTGTGGTAATTCTTATATTAGAAAATGCTTTAAACATAGCAATGTGTCTAGATCTCTGTGTTTTTGGTGTTATTGTAAGAGCGGTGTTGTTCAATATAATTGATAGTAGTAGTAGTGTACCGCTTTTTTTTTCAAGCTGTCTCATAAAAATATTTGTGTTTATTCAAGATTTCCAGTTTCCATGAGTAAGTGCTAATCCCTTTTTAATAGATATCTGGCTGTGGTTAATAATATGCTTTGTGTGATTTGGTAAGGAATGTAATTTGTATATATATATATATATATATATATATATATATATATATATATATATATATATATATATGCCCTTGCTGAATAATTCAAACCAAAGAGGTCAGAGGGCCCAACTTTTTTTCTTTTATGTCTATTGTTGATTTTAGCTAAGAAGGACAGTTTTTCTACACCTTTTCATTATATACATTCCCGGTTTGCTGCGTTTCATTGAGGAATGATGTAAATTCCTTAGCTGCATCAAAATTTTCTTGGGGTCTGAAGGGATAATACCGCTCAATATTGGACTAAATGAAAACAACTTTCTTTTTATTTGCAATATTATTGTCAGTAATGTTGAGCACTTGGTGTAGTTGGAATTATTTTTAATTTGTAAGTTTGTTTCTCTAGGATTTTTTACTGATTCTATCTCCGGTCCTCCAACGATTATATCTCTGGTTTGCGGTTTAGTATCGAACTTAGGTTTATGGTCCTTAAGGAAAAAAGTATGCTTCTTGTGTAAGCAGGTTTCCTACTCAATTGATGACATTAATAATATCAGTAATGCATTTACTATCGAGATATATTAATAAGATCAGTGTTCAATTGTTTTATACGTGCAGATAATATTGCCTTAAAATATTTTTGGTATTTTTGTTTCGAAATTTTGCAGACATTTTGTGTTTTATCGGCTGTCACATCTAAGGGCAGAATTAACGAAGCATTTTTTTATAGGGCGCAGTTTTCTTACTTACGCGGTTAGTGCGTATTACGCAGTTTGGGAATTATCCAATGAGAGAAAACTGGTTAGTTTCCATCGGGCGTTTTTGATTGATCGGGGAGGAGTAAGAAGTATTCTTGGATTGTGGGAGGTGGCCAATTTCTGTCATCAGCCAAATTATCCAATGAGAGAGAATCAGGCGATGTGGTTATCGAGCACTCTGATTGGTCGGGAAGGAATTGGGAATTTCCACCCCGCCCAGTGATCTACTATATAAAGACCAAGAGAGTCAGAACAAAGCAGAGAGAGTCTGGGAATTCGGAACAAAACAGAGCGAGCCCGAGAGTCAAGCCACCTCACCTCTCCTCTCTCTCTCTCTCTCTCTCTCACCCCTCGTCTATTGCCCGATAACTAAAAAGGGTAAAATTAATAGACCTGTGAATTCCATCAAGTGGAAGCCCCACTTAGAAGTTTAAATGCTTGCTTACAAATTCATACTCCAAACTGTACATTTGTTTGTATATATTCTTTTATAGTTTTCTTTTAATACATTTCATATAACCCAATCTCCGGAGTTTTGTTTATTAAACATTCTGCGATTTGCTGATGTGCTGATGTTTTCATTATTTTTTTACTTGTGAAACTGCTTCCGTCAAGGGGCACCCGGTATCTCCGAAGACGAAATCTGTAGACGATCACAGAAGCTACGGCCTTGTGGACATTGCAACAAAGACTATTCTACCAACGCACTGAAGAAGGGCTTACTGGGTGACGCTACGTACCGGCGGGGTTCATAATAGTAACAACGGCGAAGTATCAGATCTAATAAAAAGCAAGTTGAGAATTTACAATATTTTTCTATCAATTAATTTAGAATGATTTAACTATATACAACTGTTATGTAGTTTTATGCAGAAGAAATAAATATATACTGAAGGCTATAAAATATAATTCCTAAAAATAATCCAGAGATTTATACGTATAAGTTTGCAGTAATCAATAACAGATCTTCCGAAATTTATATATCGTTAATTTCCTAAATTACAAATCTGGTGGTTATTTAAAATAAATTATGTAATGGAACAAGAATGTTGATTGTATCACTATATTGCTAGTACCCAACAATAGTTTCGTTATTGCTTTTTCTTTGCTTACGTCGTATGAAGATAAAGATATACATTTTTGTAAACATCATATATGAATGTGAGCCAAAGTTTACACGGAATTCACGAAAAATCTTGGACTAAGCCTCAATCATAGATGTTAATGCATGGTGGGTAGAGAGGGCTCCGGTAAGCCGTGGTGAAGGCAACCTCTTTAGGAGTAGTAAAACTCTGATAGAAAACCTGATGCCACTGCCGCTTCCAATGGTGTTGACTTGTTCTTCTTTTTGGTTCAATGTGGCAGTTGTTTAAAGAGTGGGGTTCTCTTGATGCAAAGTCTTTTCCTCACTATAAAAAACCTAAATCACAATCATTGTTTGATATAAATTAGATACACATTTTACCATCAGTGTGTTTCTCGATAGGAATAAACGCTTAGTGTAGCCTAAAACGGCAAAACATTCAATGAAGTTGGCAAATATAAATATGAACGTAAATGGCAATAAGGGAACTGGAACTTCCAGGGGCTGGTCCAGATGATGTCTTAGGGTTTCACAGCCTCGACCCAGCCGTCACCATGCTGCTGCGAGGAATAACTCCTGACATGGAACGGTTGCATGCAGAGATCTTTAAATAATCTGGGCCCAAGATTATTTAACGCGTGGCGGACTTGTTGCAGATTGATTGGCGGGATGAGTATGTTCTGCAGGATTGGCGGGATGCATTGACGGTGTGCTATACAAAAGAAAGGGTGCAAGAAATGAATATGGAAACTATCGGGACCTCTTTTTGCTGTCAGTAGTCGGTAAGGTGCATTGTAGTATCCTCCTTGAGAGAATGCTCGAGCACATTGCTGACGATGTTTGGCGGAGTCGCAGTGCGGTTTCAGAAGTAGTCGAGGGACAATGAATATGAGTTTTACAGCCAGACAACTACAGGAAAAATGTATAGAACAGTGAAAGGGTATGCACCAGGTGGTTATCTATAAACCTTTGATACAGTCAATAGGGATGTTTTGTGGTAGAGCTGAAAAAACTTGGCTATCCTGACAAGTCTGTAACGATCTTAAAGCTCCTTTACGATTATGTGAAAGATGTAATCAACGGTGGGGGGAAAACTGACTGTTCCTGTTTAAGCAGGAAGACATTCCAGCACCCACACTCTTTCTGTTGCATTTCACCATCGTCTACTGGGTGTCATTCGGGGGTTGCTCTGATGGTGTCTATATTCGCTACCGAACTACTGGCGGGTCTTCAACATTAAGTGCTTCAATGCAAGTACAAATGGTACTCATCGACACGATCCGTTACATGCTATACGCGGAGGACTGTGATCTAGTGGCTCATACATAGGTTGATATGCAGCAACTTGTGGATGCTTTTACGGTTGCCTGCAATGCATTGAGCCTGCCAATACAGCTGAAAAAAGACTGGCTTTATGTATCAGCATGCGCCATCACTTTATATCTATGGTCAAAGATAGCGGTTGTCACAAAGAGTGTATACTTGGGTAGCACATTAAGTCTGTCCGGTGCCCTAGATGATGAGCTATCATTACGGATCAGTAGGACAAGTGATGTCTTTGGAAAGTTAGACAAGCGTTTGTGGATTTTTTATGCGATCCCGCTGCCAACAAATATTAAGGTTTATGCCGCATGCGTTTTCTCTTTTCTTCTATGGCTGTAAACTTGGACAACATACCGAAAGCATTTGAGACGTCTCCAGCGGTTTCCCCATATATGCTTACGGCGAATCTTAGGTGTGGGCTGGCAAATGTATGTCAGTGATGTTGACGTTGTTGGACCGACCCACTTTTTAAGTATTGAAGCTCTCATTTTTTAAAAAATAGACTGAGATGGAGTGGTCGACTTTCCAAACAGCTCCTTTATGGCGAGCTCAAAAGCCTAAAATGGGAGACAAGGATAGCTTTTTCTCCACCTTGAAAAAATGTGACATGGATGAGAGAACCTGGGAGGATATTGCCTTAGATCGTGGAGTGGAAAAGGATCTTGCGGACAGGTGTGGGAAAGTTTGATGCTGATCGAACCCAGTATGAGCGACTATAACGTGATATACGGAAAAGGAAGTTGCAAGAACAGTAAAGAAACCGGGGCGCCAAGTTGGTGTGGAGTGTGATGTGAGCGGGAGATTATGTCTGAGCAGATCGAGGCTGATCAGCCACCAGACTATTCATCAATGCACTGGGCCAACAAACAATCTTCTGTTGTCAGATCTAAACTGAGTCAACTGCGAGCGAACGTGCAAAACAGCAGGAGGTTTGAAGCGGCATGTGAGTAGATATGGAAGTAATCATCAAGAACGTGCTACTAGTGACGCACATGTCTACGCAATGTGTGATAAAGACTGCCAGAGTTTGGCAGGGATTAAAAGCCACTTTCGTGCGGCCCATCACTTACGTGTTTTCGTGGGGCTGTATATATATATATATATATATATATATATATATATATATATATATATATATATATATATGCGTAATATGACACTAATGCACGAATATAATAATTCTTGCCATAAAGATTGTTCATGCATATATAACATGCACTAAGGTGATAAGTGATACAAGTGTACCTATTTTTTAACATTTGTTTTTTATACTCACACAGATGTTGATTTTAAAAGGAACTCAAAATGCATGTGTAAAGAGAAAAAAGTACTTGCTTTTGCAGGGGAAACGTAATTTAAAATTTTACTGAATGGCAGAAACAAAAAAAATGTTAGAATATAAATTAATTACCATACGAAAGGAGTTACAAAAAAACATTGTTTTTTATTTCGAAGTGTTGGATCAAAAGGGATTGCTAATTGCAGTTTGATAATAACTGAAATATTATTTTATTATTTTTACAAGTGTACCTATATTTTAACATTTGTTTTTTATACTCACACAGATGTTGATTTTAAAAGGAACTCAAAATGCATGTGTAAAGAGAAAAAAGTACTTGCTTTTGCAGGGGAAACGTAATTTAAAATTTTACTGAATGGCAAAAACAAAAAAAATGTTAGAATATAAATTAATTACCATACGAAAGGAGTTACAAAAAAACATTGTTTTTTATTTCGAAGTGTTGGATCAAAAGGGATTGCTAATTGCAGTTTGATAATAACTGAAATATTATTTTATTATTTTAACATTTCAACAAAATTTACATTTCGAAATGCTGTTTAATACAGTCAAAAATAAATTACTAAATAACTTACTAGTTAACTAACAAAAAATATAATCATTATTTAAATTTTTATAGATGCGTCTTCGCTGCTTAGGCAAATTCGTAAATATAATGCAGACGAACTCTGTTCTAACGAGAATTAGTTGTGTCATTAAAACGTGATACCTTTGTTCTACAAAATGCATTTCTCTACATAGTGTCACCTATTCCATGCACTTTTCTTAGGAAGTCAATGAAGCATATCTGTATCTGAATCACTTTACAGGCGCCGCATTCTTAAAGTATAGCGCCATAACAATTTTCAACTGAAGAATGAAGATTGAGACAATGAATATATTTGTTCAGTTATCATCACCCTTCAATTTTTCATCGCGCCTGATCCATTCGTTCGACATAAAATAGAAGCTCTCACATTATAACTTCTATTTTATGCTAAACAATCTAATTTATAACTACATCTAATGTGCTAAAACGTACGTTAATAATAGACCATATATGATTCGCTGGCAAGATACACAACAAGCATATGTCTTTAATTAATAAAATTTGACTTAATTTATTAAGAGTTATATCTTGCATTATCAAAAATACTTCACTATCTCATCTCAACAAGAAGATTAAAGAGGATTAAAGAGAAGTTTGCATTATCAATTAAAAATTACATAGATGCTTACTGTGCGTATCAAGTACTATGTAAATTAGTATTATATTATCTAAATATCCAGCGATTACAACAATCAGAGATTGCTGGAAACGCTAAACAATAACAAATACTATAATGCTTATACAACTAGTTAAGAGAGATAGCCAACATGTTCTATTAATTCTAAATTACACTAAGTAGAATAATTAAATATTTGGTAAATAATTAATCTCGTGTTTAAAGTCTTGTTTGTTATGGATTATCTGTGATTAATATGTATAGTCAACAAGGCTTAGCCTCAATATCACGGTATAACTCACTTTGAACAAAAAAGTATTCCGCTAAATTAGATACCGATCTCAAATCGGTCGCATAATAAATAAACATCCAGTTTGGATTTTAGAAATATTTTTTTATATAAACTCATTTACAACGAATATTTCTTTCAATTCAGATGAAAATCAAAAGCTCAACGGGAGATTTTTGATGATCTGAAACATTAACTTTTGTTTTCCATGAGAAATGTCGACAGGGCCTTTCATCTTTATGTTCAAAATAAAATTAATTTGATATTTTAACTCTTTATTTAATGATAAATTATTGTATTTTTATATATAAATAATAAAATGACTATCATACAAATGAATTTTGTTATCGATGTGTTGAAGTTATATTTATTTACAAATAAAATCCAACACGAACGTGTGATACAGCAGGTTAAAGAAGGACTTATATGCATATAAATGCAGGAACAGAAAATGACTATATAAAAATGTACAAATTGGAATTGAATAAAGATTAAGCTATATATATTACTTTATCTTCGAGACCTTCTATAAATACGAGGTACATTTCGTTATTGTTAAATAAGACTTTGTAGAAATCCTAAACTTTGGTATTTGGGTTTATGTGATATTAAAGAAAATATATATTAGTATTCACGTGATAAATGTCTACCCACCCAAAACACTTTTTAGACACAATATACATGATTTAATATTTTTATTAACAGACATAAATTGTTCAAATCTCTAGTATAGTATGCTACTAAACCGGTAGTGTTCGAGACGGTGGGGGAGTGTATCAGGCATATCTTTAACAAAGACATGTGCTGTTGATTTATACCCAGATGTACATAAAGGCATTCTTTTTTTCTGTTTCGTGTTAAAGTTCTTGGAGGCTACGCGATATCCGACAATGAATCTACCTCGAATTCAATGTATTCCGAAGATTGCAATCAACTTTATATTGTCAAGTAATCGATGTGTGAAATATTTCTGTCACCTTCTTAATATATCATACTTCTCTTTGTATG
The DNA here is from genome assembly GCF_053919585.1 of Euprymna scolopes. Lineage (NCBI taxonomy): Eukaryota > Metazoa > Mollusca > Cephalopoda > Sepiida > Sepiolidae > Euprymna > Euprymna scolopes. The sequence continues at coordinate 119,579,286 of NC_136482.1, read as the reverse complement.
CTATCTATAGAAACCGAATTACAGTACATAATCAGACTGTTCCCTTGACAAAATTCCGTCTTTATACACTTCATTTTTTTCTGATGGTTTTACTAACTGGATCACTTACTGTAAGGATGTCAATTGACATTTAATAGCGTAAGCATTTAAAAGAAATAGATCACCGATATGCATAAACTATATATGATTACTTGATTTTAACATTAAAACCTAAATTATTTAAAATAACTACGAAGGAATTAACGATAATTGAAATTATAATGCAAACTAACTTTTGGAACAGTAGATGCATACCCATCTCTTAGTTTATAATAATAAGATGAAGCTATATATATATATATATATATATATATATATATATATATATATATATATATATATAGCGAATTTAATAAGCATATGTGTTTATTAACGTTTCTTAATACTTAATATATTAAAATACGATTTAATTTTTTATTTAATTGAATTTACATTACAAAAACATTGATGCAATTATTAAAGTTTACCATTAACAGGAAATAGATAAGCATGGCTATTTATGTCAACCCGAAAATTTTAGTAATTATTTCATCAACCAACTAAAAATTTAAATCTGATAGTAAAAAATAATCATTATTCGAAAAACGGTTTTAATTATTGAGTCAACGTGTAATGTATTTTTTTTATTACATTTTCACCCCAAACAAGGCAAATTGCCACTTTGGTGTAGGGGGCTACTATCAGGGGCAACAACTACTGAGGTACTATGTAGGGATTTGGGCAGCAAGGTGACGGTTCACGTTACACTTGAACTTCTGCACGTCAGTATTATTGGGGAAGCAGGGACCTGGAATGGAATTCCAGAGTCTAGCGGTTCTGGGGAAGAAACTATTGGAGTAAAAAGATCTATTACATCTAGGGATCTCTACAGTGTGGACGTGGGATTTAGCAGCCTGCCGGGTTTGTCGAGGGTGCACACGTCGTGGGGGCACAAGTGATTGCAGTTCGTCAGAGCTTTCACCACTAAAATACATGTAGACAAGGCAGAGGGATGCAACATTTCGTCGATGGGACAGAGGCTGACGCTTAGATGCCAGTTCAGGGCCTATCAGGTTTGCGACTCTCTTTTGAACCTTGTCAAGGAGCGAGAGACTAGTAGCAGATGCACCAGCCCAGATGTGGCAGCAATACTCCATACATGGGCGAATGGTGGCCTTATAGAGGTACAGGATACTTTCGGGTGTTAGTAGTTTTCTAGCACGGTAGAGAGAGCCCACCTTTCTTGCAGCGGCCCTGGCAATGCCTTCAATGTAATTGTTCCAACTCATGTTTCCTGTGAACGTTAGGCCAAGGAGTTTGAAAGATGGACTCTCAGATAAAGAGTCGTTGGCCATTGCTATGGGGGGTAGAGAGGGTCTCTTGTAATTATTGAATGAAACTAGTTTAGTCTTGGCAGCATTGAACGCGACCAACCACTTTTGTCCCCATTCCACTACAGATTGGAGGTCTTCCTCTCGTGTTTTTGCCATTTCTTTAGAAATGTGTTCATTCGTCTTCCTGTCGTGCCTGCCATAGAGTGTAGTGCCATCAGCATATATACCCATCTCAGAGGCAATGTTGTCGGGGAGGTCATTTATGAATATCAGGAACAATAAAGGTCCAAGGATAGAACCCTGGGGCACCCCCGCATATTGTTTAGATGTACGACCGTCGTATCATATTGTTTAGATGTACGACCGTCGAGGACAACCTGGATTTTTCTTATCTAAGAAGGATTTAATTATGTTAAGTCTTCTACCAGTGATACCGTATGATCTGATTTTACTGAGGAGACCCTCATGCCATACCCTGTCAAAAGCCTAAGATATATCTAGAGCTACCGCTCTGCCCTCCCCCGCTTTGTCCAGTGAATGGTATATACGTTCAGAGATCACAGTTAGGATGTATGCTGTGGAACGGGCTTGTCTAAATCCATATTGTTTGTCAGTCAGTAGTTTAGCATCTGTAAGATGATGGACTAGAGCATGGTTAATTATGGTCTCAAATATTTTGGCAAAAAGTGGGAGGAGGCTAATGGGGCGATAATTTGATGGGTCTGTCCTTTCGCCAGAATTCTTGAATACTGGTACAACAGAAGCAGTTTTCCAACAGACCGGAAAGCAAGCTTCATTAAGGCATTTGTTGTAGAGTTTGGAGAGAACTGAAGCTACTTCGGCTGAGAACTTTTTTAATAGCACAGCTGGGATAAGATCGGGTCCACATTCTTTTGGTGTATCAAGGTTTTTTTTTATGATAGCATGCACCTGAGCAGGGGTGGTTTTCAGATCGTCTAGTGTGGCGTCTGTCCGCATAGGAAAGTCAGGTAGGGGGTGGTTGGAAGGGTCCAGTGTGGAGTTTGAGGCAAACCGACTGGCAAGCATGTTAGCCTTGTCGGTTGCCGAGGAGACAACCTCGTAACTTTTGTTAGTGGGGGAATTGTTGATTGCCCATTATTTACTACACTGTTGTAGATTTTCCAGAAGTCTCGAGTTCCTAGTTTTTGTGCTTCGATGCGCTTTTTAGTGGTTTCCGTAAATTCTCTCTTAGCTGTCGCTATTTCTTTCTTAACGTTATTTCTAGCTTCTATATACTTCAGTCTGTTTGAACTAGACTTATGTCGGTTAAACCTACGGTATGCATGCTGCTTTTTAGCAATGGCACTTGCACAAGTCGATGTAAACCATTGGGGAGAGTGGGGCTTACTATAAAATTTCCGCATGGGAACATGCGGTTCGATTGCAGTTTTGAACCAGTCAGTGGTCTCGTTTGCACATTGTTCAGCAGGGAGAGAGAAAATATTTTTCCATGGAGCATCTCTAATTAGTTCCCTGATTGATTCCCAGTCAGCCTTATTATAATACCTCGTTGTTTTGAGCACTGGCTCTTCAGTTTTGGGTCTAGAGTTTAGGGCGATTTCAACCATTATCACTGAATGATCAGCGTTCCCGAGTGGGATGTGGGCCTTCATTATGCAGTCATCAGGAACTGTGGTCAAAAACAGATCTAGAAGTGGTGCGTGTTGTTCTTCCTGGTCAAGGAAACGGGTTGGAAACGTACCAATTTGTGACAGGGAGTGAGATATAGCGAAGCTATGGGTTGTGCTGCCCGCTGCATATGTGTGAGTAGAGAATCCAAGCCAGTTTTTGTGGTGGACATTAAAGTCACCAAACACATGTATTTGTGCGCTAGTGTCGAGGCTAAGTGCTGTGTCTATGCTGGCAGATACTGTGTTTATTATGGAGCAGTTCTGAGTCGAGGGAGAGCGGTAGAGAAAATAATAGTAGCTAATATTGTGTTGCATGTTTAGTCTAAAACACATAAAGGCTTGGTCATCTGTTTCTAGGTGTGTTTCTCTAGTCAAGGGAAGGGTATTACGAATGTAAACTCCAAGTCCGTGCATATTTCTGTCAGAATCCTTACGGCAGAGTGGGAGATATCCAGGCATGTTAAAGTGGTTAGAGGGAATGGAGGAGTGTAGGTTAGTCTCACTTAGTATTAAGATATCCGGGGTATTTGTTAAGAGAAATGCTTCAACATCAGCTAAGTTAGTTCTAAGCCCACGGATATTTGTGAATGAGAGCCTCAAGGGAGGAGGCAAGTTGAATTTGTGTGTCCCTAATCCTGGTTTAAACTTATTTTTAGATTGTACTGTCGTCATATTTTTTTTAAGAGTTTCGGTAAGGGGGAGCTAAACAAGAGGTTATGCGGAGCTTCAGACATGCATCACAAGTAGACCATCAGCTGACCTTTCTCCAATTAGTATTCGTCAACTCACTGTTGTATGTATATATACTCACTGCTGTATATATATATATATATATATATATATATATATATATATATATATATATATATCGGTGATCGGATATATCGATCACAAGTTGGTGAGAGGAAAGTTTAATTTACGAATCCGTAAGAAGGTACGTCACAGTGGTGTTAAGGTGCCTAGCCGTATTGATGTCGCGAAGTTAAAGCTGCCTGAAGTTCAAAAGAGTATGGCGGAAAAGCTCGATAATCTTGCATTTGATTGCACATTGATGAATTTTAAGACTCAAGTTTATTCTGCTGGTGCTGAAATTCTTGGTTTCAAGAGGGATAAGAACATACAATTTATGAATCTTTAGTTCATGGAAATCATTCTGATCATACAACTAAATTGCGACAATACAAAGCGGTCAAAGCCACATTGCAACGTGAGCTAAGAAAAATGAAAAAAAAAATGAAAAACCAATGGTGGATGGATATAACGGAGCAGATCCAAAGGGCATTTGACACAAAAAAATGCGAAGGAATGTTATGGATTCCTGCGCCAAGTGTTTGGTCCTGCTACCTCTTCAATATCACCCCTGATGTCGAAAGATGGTTCTGTGGTCATTAAAGATCCAGAGAATATCTTGAAGAGATAGCAGGAACACTTTACTGATGTGTTTCACAATCCCTCAGCAGCGGATGCTGATGCAATTGATAGCCTGCCACAATGTGATACCATATTCAGAATGGATCGTTTGCCTAATCTGGTTGAGATGCAGTTGGCTATCGCACAAATCAGCAGTGGAAAGGCACCTGGTTTGGATGGTGTTCCGGTGGAGCTTCTTAGGACTGGAGGTGCGAATATTGCTAATGCTATCCTTGGTTTTGTTGAGGAAATCTGGCAAGGTGCTCCTGTTCCACAGGATTGGATTGATGGTGTCTTGATGACCCTGTTTCAGGGAAAGGGACAGAAGAATATTTGTGACCACTACCGTGGGATTATGCTTTTGGAAGCTGTTGGAAAAGTTTTCGCACGACTTCTGTTAAACAGGTTACTTGAGGATATTTGTCCTAATGCTATTCCGGAATCAGAAATTGGCTTTAGGTCTCGCAGAGGAACTATGGATATGATTTTTTCAGCCCGGCAAGTCCAGGAAAAATGCATTGAACAACAGATGCCACTGTATCAAGTGTTTGTTGATTTAACCAAATCATTTGGCACGGTTAACAGGAATGCAGTGTGGCTAATCTTGGATAAAGTAGGGTGCCCTCCAACCTTTGTTAGAATATTCAAGGAACTGCACAGGGACATGAAAGCTCGAGTCTCATTTAACGGAAAATTGTCTGATGAAATCCCTGTTGACAATGGTGTCAAACAAGGTGATATTCCTGCCCCTACTTTTTTCTCTATATATTTTGCTGCTCTGCTTCCTCATGCGTTTCGTGATTGCGATAGGGGTGTCATTTTTAAGTTTCGAAGCACAGGTCGCATTTTTAATCTTAGAAGATTTAATGCCAGAACCAAGCTACATCCTGTCTAGGTCAAGGAGTTACTGTATGCAGACGATGCTGGTTTTTGGTCACACACTGAGACTGATATGCAGCATATAATGAATAGATTTGCCGACTCCTGCACTGCCTTTGGTCTGAGGATTAGTCTCTCTAAAACAAAGGTGATGTTCACTCCTGCACCGGGCCAATCATACGTGGAGCCAAACATCATGGTCTGAAGTGCTAGACTGGGTGTAGTTGATTCATGTGTGTACCTTGGTAGCTCTCTATCGAGGGATGGATGTATTGACACTGAAATCTACAGGCGAATTCAGAAGGTATCTGTTGCTTTTGGAAGGTTGGAAAAGAGAGTGTGGTCTGATCGTGGCATCACAAACTGGACTAAGATCTGCGTTTACAAGACTTGTGTGCTGACCACATTGTTGTACTCATCAGAGACCTGGACATTGCATCAAAGGCACATTAAGTGGCTTGAACGATTTCACCTAAAATGCTTGAGACGTATCTTAAACATCAAGTGGCAAGCACAAGTACCCGATACTGAAGTCCTCATGAGAGCATGTTGCTCTAGATTTGAGAACTTTGTAATCAGATCTCACATGCGTTGGGTGGGTCACTTGGTTCGAATGAAAGATTGTAGGTTGCCAAAACAATTTTTTTAAGGGGAGTTGGAAAATGGCAAGCGCCCTCAACACAAACCTAGGAAGAGGTTCAGAGACTTTACAAAGAATAATTTGAAAGTTTGACAAATCGACATCGACACATGGGAAGAACTTACTCTGCAAAGGCCTAAGTGGACAAAGCTTGTACGTGAGAGTTGTGATGCTCTAGAGAAAAGAAAGCAGGCCCACAGTAATCTGAAGCGAAAGCTTCGCAAAGGTTGTATTGATGGTCTCAACCATGATACACAGAGCTGGAAGTGTGACACTTGTGAACGAGAGCTTTTGTCAAAAGCTGGCTACGTCAACAACCTTAAGTCGCACAAAATTCCTGTCCAGGTCAACTTTACACCTATTAGTACAGACCAAATGATCTGTTTGACATGCAGTAAAGTTTACAAGTCTACTGCTGGTCTGAGAAGACATGTGATTGTTCATAAGAATACCCTTAACCATCCAGAGGAAGTCAACTCGATTGAAATTGCTCAATTTGTGTGTCACATCTGCTTCAGGATGTGCAAATCTGCGGCAGGGGTGCAGAGTCATCTGAGATGGCATGGACGGCAAGATTGGAAGAACTCAGTGTAACGGCGATCATCTGGAAAGATGCATCAATCATCATCATATATATATATATATATATATATATATATGCATGTATATATATATATATATGTATATGTATGTATATAATATATTTTAATAATCGACAGTATATATATATATATATATAGATAGATATATAGAGATATATATAAATGTATATATATTTTCTTATATATTATAGTGCTTATTCTTGAGAGATTTTTTCTATTGTACCCAATATGTATTATTGATTTTAAGTTTTACAATATACTAGCGCCCTTTCGTTTTTTTTGCAAGTTGTGAAATACACGTGATTATAAAAACATATGTACATTATTTATTTATTATACTATATAGAAAGCTATGTTGTCCATTATATTGTACCTAATTTAATGTATTACACAATTCAAATCCTCTTGCTAGGGCGTTAAACAATTCATCTGGTTTACAGTGTGTGGTTGAAAAAAATTCTTCATATGCTTAATAAAATAGAAACACACCCATGATAAGTTCTTGTTTAAACGATAATTTTTCGTGTTTTAATTACGAAAATTTAAAAACAACGAATTTTTTCTGCTTTCTTTTCATCAGGATTTTACGAATTTTATTTGTATCTTTCATTGCAACTCGGAATTCTTTTAAATAGAAAACAAAACCAATCGGTTAAAGATTTATTTTATTTTAAATCTTTTAGGTATTCTGTAATTGCCAATTTTAAGACTTTAATATTAATAAGATTAGCTTGTCAATCGTTGTAACCGTGATAATAAATAGAAATATTCTAACTATCAACACATATACTCATCTAACTTTTTTTATAAATGAAATATAAGAAACAAATCGTACAATAAGTTTCTCTAACGAAAGAAAATATAGAGTGCATATCATGCTTTATTGTTTGTTTAAGGAAAGACAAAGACATTAAATAATTTAAATGTTAAATCCTATTTCCAACTGTTAATGAAACCACACGCACTGGCGTTTCTTTTCTAACGTAATTGTTTTAGTTTTTTTACGATTTATACTATTTTAAATATTTTGTTTATTGAATAACATTTTGCAACTACCTGTTTTAAGATGTAAGCATTACTCTGCAATTTTTATGAATACATGGACATTATGCAAACAATAGATTTTGGACTGTTGAAACCGAGCTAAACTTATAGCCATTGACTAATGAGAAGTGTTTTAGTAAAAGTTGCACATTCTTGTTAAGAAATCCATTCGGTGGAACTCACGTGAGGCAAATAACAAGGTATATATAATCAACACTGTATATAACGTAACCTTTTTTAAAAGCAGATATAAAAACAGAGGTTTTGATAAATTGTGCGTGGTTTTCACCTTAATATTCTCTTTTAGAATTACGACTTCAAAACGTGTAGCGTATTTTTAAAACATATCGCATTTCAAATTTGGGAAAATTAGTTGTTTCCGAAATTGGAAATATAATCTTTATAGTAAAATTAATGCAGTACAGGCAAATGCGCATATTTTTGTAATAATCAATATACTTATTTTTCCATAGCTTGCATAAAATATGCTGATCCAACGATAACGGGTAGCTTAGTATAATGACTGAAATAATAAAAAAATATATACATTGTTTTTGTTTATCAACTAGAACTTAAACCAGAACTTTAGCCATTTAACAGTGTTCGTATCCATCTGACGTAAGAGCGTGTGCTCATCTAAACGTGCTAAATTAACGCACTCGAGCCTATATAGATTTTGTATTTGATACCGGATACAGACAAACTCAACTTCCGTTTGCTTAATTCTATCTACTGCCTACAGCTAAACCCCAAACGAATGTTCCACACGACTCAATACATGATATGCAAAGTTTAAAATCTGCAGGTTTAACTTGACAGAGTAGTTTTGTAGAGACTGTTTCTCCGATAGACATCTATGCACGGCCACTTTTTAAATATGTACATATTGAGTCAAGCATGTTGCCCGGCATAACTAGGTCGTAAACTTGCTTAAAAATTATAATTTAATTCATGTAGATATATTTATTATTATTGGACCAATTATCTGTTGATTGTAATATTTCACATAATATATAATAGTGATTTAACAAAGTATGTATCGAATCTATACGATGAATTTTATGGAAATAAGACTAACTCAAAATCGATCTGCTAATTGATTACACTGATTATCACAGTCACAAACACTTTTATATATCCGTCACATGTAATGTTACTTCATAAATGATGTTTTATTTATTTAACATAATTAATGAAGTAATAAAATACCACGTACAGTGCCGGCAAGAAGGAAGTTCGCACTTGTATTTTTTTACAAAAACTTCATTTTAAGGTAAATTTAATGCAATTGTTTAAACAACCTATGCCCACGTTGATTCGCCTTTTATTCCTCTATAATTTTACCTGTTCATATTTGATTTTAATTGAACTATTCTAGTGGTCTACGTCAATTAAAAAAGATATCTTTAAATTGAGCAGGCAAAAAGAACCTCAACAGCAACAAATTCGCTTAAAACCAGCTGAATTTATCGCCCCTAAATAAGTTCAAAATACCCACAAACAGGCTACAAAGCATATCTCATCATAATTGTTGTTGTTCCAGTTTATACAACGTAGCATTTTGTCCATATGCTACGACTTTCTCTTAGTGATCATCAGGAACATATTAATCTCCCACTTTCTGTTTATCTAATCGAGAAATTGGCCGCAAATTTAAATGTGATGACAAAAACATACGAAAGACTGTGCAAAATCACCTAAACACCGGCGGTGTTCGTGATATCTACAAAAGGTAGTGCTATTTTAGTTACTTCAAGCAGGGACGACAAGATCCGCAGCCTAAGAAACAGATTTGAAACGACTCCCAAAAGCCAATAACAGTGCAATCTTCTTTAAAAGTGCTCCCTTCTAATGTCAAAAACAGATTAAAGGAATTTAATTTGCGAGGATACTTTGCAAGGCGCAAGCCAATGATTTTCGTAAAGAACAACAAGCGCCGATTTGCCATTAGACGTTTGATGTAACGAAGATGATGACTCTTAATAGTGATCAAAAGTGCATTTTTAGCGACGAAAGCAGGTTCAATAGGCTAGACAGTGATTGTAAGCATACGTCCGTCGGGAGAAAGACAAAAAAGTTAATCCTAGATGCCCAGTTTCAACGCTGCAAGTTGATGGAGGCTCAGGTTTGGTGTGCGTCATTCTTAGTCAAATGATCCAGGGCCTAAAGCTCACTTTCAAGTTCGAATTAATTCAACCTAGTACATTTATAGGTTGATTGAACCTTTTCTACCCTACTTTAGTCGGAATTTAGATGATAATCGCATCTTCATTCAGAATAAAGCTCCCATTCTTACAGCTGGCCATATCTAAATTTTCCTTGAAGAGCATGATATTGGCCAGCACAATCTCCAGACCTCAGTTCTATCGAAAACTTACGGTATTACATCAAGCAACAGCTACGCAATGACAAAATTATAAATTGTGAATAACTTTGGGGAAAAATTGGAGAAAAGTGAGGTGACATTTTCCCGGAGAATTGCTGCACTCCGCGTCAAGGAATTCCCAAAAAATTGCTGGCTGTCAAATTGCAGAAATGCTATGTAACTTTATATTAACTAGTTCATTGTGTGCCCCTTGTAATTGTTTTGCAGTAATGCCCTAAATTTACCTTTAAATAAGAATATTCCATAGTGCGGACTTTCTTTTTGCCCGGTGAATTTGAAGTTATTTTTTAAAATGGATGTGGATACTAGAATATTTCAATTAAAAGGCAAGTATTATCAGGTGAAACTATAACATAATAAAGGGCTAATCAAATGAAGTATGGTTTGTTTAAACAGCTTCATTAAATGTAGCTTAAATTTGAAGTTGTTGAAAAAATACAAGTGCGGACATTCTTTTTGAGGCCTGTGTACATACTTAGCTGTTAACAGTAGAAGTCATTATAAAAATCAACATGTAACCCGTCAATAATTTCATGTTTAAATATTTACTGTATGGATGAAACGTGCTGCATGGTAATATACGAGTAAAGTAGGACTACATGAATGAATGCCTTTACATGTTTAATCCTTGATAAAACAAAATGTTTAAATAACAAATCACGTCATTTTATCACAATAAATTATAATATTTTTATACTTTAACCCTTTTTCGCTAAATATTGATTGTTTCGCGAAATTGCTTTACGGCCATAAATCTCCAAATGCATCTCTTTTGTTTATTTACGCACTGACTTTGGGGAATATCTCGAACTCGACTCTCATGCATCATAGCAAAAAGAAAAACTAACGTCGTCGAAATGAAAGATAAAATATTCTGATATAAAACTATGGCTATGACACAACATATTCTTTACATTGTTTTGACTCCCGGGTTGGTATCCGTTGATATGTTATATGCATTTATATAGGCTGTATGGTTCTCGGTTGATTAAGTGTGTCTAACTGAGTTGGATATATACTCGGGAGTCAAACAATAAGAATATGCTATTGCCACACTCAAATAATAATATCAAACGATAACAGTTGATTCATATATAAAACATTGATAGATGCATTTATTGTAATTACACCTCAATATGTGTGATATCCTGTCTAAAAATGTACTGTTGTATAGTCTCTAAATATTACCCCCCCACACACGCACCTGAATCTGTATATATATATATATATATATATATATATATATATATATATATATATATATATATATATATATATATATATATACGATGGGCCCTTTCATCGATTTAAAAACATGATCTTCCGCCACAACAATTATGTTGCTCGAAAATCCACACGAATTATTTGTTTTATAGTGCTTAATGATTTGCACAAAATCAATCACACTTTTTCCTATTACTGTTAATGTTTTCGGTGAAGATGTCTGGTATACTGTAGGCTGCAAGTTTTACATCAGAGTTTCTTTTTCCTACATTGATGTCTTAAAGAAGCCTGGGGGTGCATCTATCATAGTTAATTAAAGCGCCCGTAGATACCAACCTAGACATTTTTTCGAGTCTGCTCGTTAACTAGAGCGCATACCCTTCCCAAATCGTCACGCATCTGGTACTGGCCAGGCTTAACGTTGCTTTACTTCGGTGATCTGGTGAGAACTGGTGTGCACTCGTGATATTTCCATATATATGTATGTGTATGTGTGTATATAAACGGAACAATCACGTATATATATATATATATATATATACATATATATATATATATACTAGCAAAAAGTCCCGTCGTTGACTGGGTTTAAAAAAAAGCCTACAGAAAATGGACTCTGATTTATGAATGTGTAATAGGTTATGAAAAGGAAGGGATGTAAAGAGATAGCTTCGAATTTGGGCGTATAAAACCAAAGCAAAATATGATGAAAGTAAAAATAAAATAGATACATCCCCTAATTTATTATACCATAGATGTTCACACTGGAAGACTTATCACAATATTCTGTTGACCAATATTTAAAAACTTTGTTAAACTTTGCGATATATTCCCATTCTATGGAGGTTAGGCGCGAACGACCACCCAATAATTGTATTATACCATATTTCTTCAAAGTGAAACATAATTATCAAAGTATTCTCATGCATATAGATATGAAAAGTCTTTATTAAAGTGTTTGCCTATTTCCATTCTGTGGAGGCCAGGCATGAACGCACACCCCACAATTTTATTATAATATCCCTATTCAAGTTGAAACATACATATCAAAGTATTCTTATGTACATCTATAGCAAAAACACTTGTAAACGTTTTTTTTTTTTTTTAATTTATAATTTTTTTTATTTTCATACTTTGTGGACCAGGCGCGAAAGAAAACCCCACAATTTTGATGAACCACCGTTCTGCCAAATCAAATATACCCATTCCCGTGCCTCGATACACCTTCTATCATTATATGTAACCAGTTTTTTTTAAATAGTCAACTATATAGTAGCCTATTCCTGAGCATACACACACACATACACATACAGGCATTCTGTCTGTCTGTCTCTCTATCTCTCTCTCTCTCTCTCTCTGTCTCTCTCTCTCTCTCTCTCTCTATATATATATATATATATATATATATATAAAAGAAAATATTAAATACAACAATTATGCTCCTCCTGTAGGCCGCCTTAAATCTGTAATCACACACACTATGACTCGTAAGAAACCACTTCAAATAACAAGATCTACCGCTATCAATAACAATGAACCAGTCTACATTTATAATCCAAACCAAATACTAATCGCAATGTCTCTAACCCACCGAGTCGCAGCAGGAGAAAGAAACATATTTGGTGTAATCCTCCATTTAGCCTAAATGTCATAATTAATATACCTAAGGAGTTCTTCAACATTGTACAAAACTCTTTCAAGTACCAACACTGATATAGTTCTATTTTAAATAAAAACATCAAGCAGGAGTTCTCATCAAACAATGCCTAATTTAGCACAAAGAATCGTAGCATCTAATAACAAAAAAATCAAATCAGCCCAAAAAATCCCTTTCCCAATTAAACCCAAAACTAACTGTAATTTTAATAACACATTGCATCCATAACGATGTTATATATTCTTGCACTATTACTGAGCTCCCACGCAATCCTCCCATAAAAGATATAATTATTTCGGCTTTTAGTTATTCTTCTTTTAATCCTCCATCTGATATAGTTAATAATCCTATACACCACACGAGCAGTCCTTAAATCTACAATCATACAACTAGCAATAATAATAATGAGGACAATAATATTTCTCCTAACAGCCATCCTAACACTCGCAACACTAATTATCTCCTCCAAAATAGCCCTCATACAGACATTGCCCCACCATTTGTTGAACACTATTAACAAAATTGAAACTATTTAACTAATACAAATCGGCAAATTAATATTAATACCAGACCTCGATCTTTTATAAAGGGCATACATATATCGGCGCTACTCAACATTAATTAAGAAAAGAATATCAACCTACGTTTGTCTTTTAACAACAATAATTCTAATAATAACCAAGGAACCTCTCTAACCACTTTAATTTAAAAAAAAATTAACTCTAACAATACCCCCTTCTCAATAAAATGGACTATCATAAAAAATGTGAACTCTTATACTCCAGGCTCTAAGTCATGTCGCCTCGTCACAACCGAAGATATAACTATAAGTACGTCCCCTCAAAGTAGCAATATAATAAATTCTTAAAATGAACCCATCTCTTTCTGTAAACATAAGTCCAAATTAAATCATGGCTATTTTGAAATTACATAGTTATTACATTTACCCTTTATATAGATATTAAAAAAACTCATACTTTATCGTTTTTCTGCATACTTCTTAATACTTTATAATTTAATAATCTTTATTTTAATTCTTTATCTCTTATTTACATGACCGGTTATTTATCTACATTTTTTGCTTCATTCTTAAAACTTTCCTATCTATCTAATATATTAATCTACCTACATTTCCATATCTTGTATGTATATTGCGGATATTTTACTATATGCATTTCTTTTGCTTTTTCTTGAATTTTTAGATACCGACCATCCTCTCCCCTTAAATAATTTTTGTTTTATTTTTTATTTTACATTAAAACAAATTTTTTTTATTATTTTATTTATTTATTTATTTATTTATTCTTTAATTATTATTTATTTTCAATTCATTTATTAATTAATTTATTTATTTTCCATGTAGTGTGGTCTAACAACTCTTGCTGACATTTTTTTAAGTGATGACCTGTACATTTCAGTTGACCTATATTATTTTGCCCTATATATATATTTGCGCCTTCAACATTTCCTGTCTGGGTCATTTGGTCTTTGTCTCCCTTTATTTTATATTTTATATTTAATTTTATCATCTTTTTTCTCTCCTCTTTCTCTTCCCTGGTCTTTTTTTTTGTTTTCATGTCTCGTAAGTAGAGTGCAAAGCATATCTTATTTTTCTTTTATTAATATTATCGGAGTCTTTTCTTTTTTCCTTGTACATATTTTTTGTGAATTATTCCATTGATTTCTGCCTTTGGATTACTATTGATCATCTTCCAATTACGGGATTTCCTTGGATTTTACTTGTACAAATGGAAATTCTTTTAACTTTCTTAAAGTTTTACATTTAGCTTTTACCGTCACTGGATTATTTTTATCTTCCACCAGACTATCCATTCATGTGTAATCACATTTTTCTTCACCATATTCCCTCTGCTTCACTTTTTTGGTTTTTAAGTAAGATCATTGACTTACTTGTTGTTTCATCAAATACTTCTGCATGTAAAATCTGATCCCGTATTTTGCTAATTCCTAACCTCTGATGAAAAGGAAATTATTTCTTCGAAACTCCGGGGATTAAGGACTATCCATTTATCTAGTGTTTCCTTTTCAGATTAAATGTTTTTAACTCATTTCAAAGTGTTTTTAACATATTTTATTAACTGTTTGCTCATATTATATATATAAACATATCTATATATATAAATATATATACATACACACATATATATGTATATATACACATACATATGCACACACACATATATATGTATATATACACATACACACACACACCCACATATATATATATATATATATATATATATATATATGTATATGTATAAGGATGGAGATATATGTAAAAACTATAGAAGGGAGCGCATTTTAAACACTATCACAAATCATTTCTCTCTGATTGGTTCATAAACCATGAGAATGATTGGCAGAAATCAGAGGCTGACAGTAGTAATGCTGGAACCATTCAGCCGTCCATCCTGGGCTCAAACCCCCTCCTGATGTATATAAATTATGCCCCAAATCATATTCAGAGATAATTCGTAGATATTTATACTGATGACCCTACAATCTTTGGGGACACTGTAAACGCGGTTCTTCCGTCGCCTATGACCTTTAGCACGAGATTCAATGGGAAAAATGTAGTTGGTTAATTTAAATCAAACTAAAACCAAGTTTCTATCCTGACACCGTCAATGGTCTGATTCCTATTTGGGATCAATTGAACTGAAATGCTATCGTCTTGCGGAGTTTCCATAATTCACAAGCTTCTGCTGCTGCCAATTACCACTGATCTAAAGTGGAACATATGCATGAAATCCGTTGCAAATGTCGCTGAAAAAATGGTGGGATGATTCTACCACTCAAGTAGATATCCCACTACTGATGCAATTTCCATGTGTAACAATCGCGGACCTTGGAGGATAAAGAAATGTGGCTACATGTGAGCAGATAATACTAGAAATATTTATTCTGCCTTGCCAGTGTTCAGAATAGACAACGTAGACTAGTGAGTGATGCCCTTTCTATGCCATGCAACCTGTTACCGATATAAGAGACATTTCCCGCTTGTATCTGCTCTATCATTATTTTAACATCAAGTACTCGTATAAGCTTCAATTAATGATTCCTCATCGTAAAACTTTTACATTGCACTTTGCACTTTAGATGAGTTAAACATTCTGGCGAAAAAAAAAACGTTTATATAAGCTAATAATATACCTGCTCACGATAGTTTAATCGTGGATTTTACGGAAAAATGTGTATTGGCGAATTACTTATAAACATAGTTTAGCTAATATTTAACTACTACTACTTCTACTACTACTACCATTATATTTTTAATTACACTTTATTGTCATAGTAATATTTAAAAAAGTATATAGGTGAATTATTATTATACTTTCTGCTCCCTTAAAAGAAGACATCTTGCTCCTCAACACCCTACATTCAACATTTAAAATAAATTATTTTCTATGAAGAAAGAGTGTTTGAATTTTGCATTTAAAAAACAGAAACTACGGTTTAGCCAAATGTTGTTTAAATTACAGTTAGATAACCTCAATGATAAAGGATCTATTTTAGTTCAAATCTATTCAGTGACATTCTGTATAAGTATATATAAAACCACATAAAACACATTGGAAATAAAATATATGATATATATATATATATATATATATATATATATATATATATTGAGTATATTAAGGCAGCATATTCTCCTTTAAGCATATATTGTTAAACAGCACAGCATTTTTTTGTTTGGCAATTCTCCGTTTTATTTTTTCCAGTTTTCGAATAATCCTTCTTGTGTTATATGTAAAATGGTGTAAAAGTGTTCCGTGTTATGAAGATTGAATAATTCAAGAACGACTGAATACTTCCCAAGGATTATCATCTCTAGTCTGCGTAGTAGTAGTAGTAGTAGTAGTAATAATAATAATAATAATAATAATAATAATAATAATAATAATAAATAATAATAACACCTGACTTTTTCTGATGAAGAATCTGTTGCCATACGAAAAAAAATGTCTGAACTTGTTTTGATCCTGAGATAATTTAAGTTGAATTCTGTATTCTCTCTGTGTTTGTCGGTTCGATTCTTGAATTTGGAAATACATTGGTTTTAAAGTCTTTCTCTGCCTCTCTCTCTCTCTCTGTATCTCTCTCTCTCTCTCTCTATATATATATATATATTCTCTTATACTTTATGTTCTTTTACTGGAACTTATTCACCGATCTTTTACACTTTTTACAATGTAATTAATTTCAACAATTATTGCGATTACAAACAAGTGAATATAACATCTACATCAAAACCGCGATATCCAGCAGTCGCGCGAGATGGAACAGTGGTGGAGTATAAGTCAGTGTTTCATGACGTCCCTATTTCGAGCTTTGCTAGATCCAGGCACTCTGATGAGTCTTAGGCGATGAAACACGTGTCAATGGATAATTCCATAAAAAAACAATATATATATATATATATATATATATATATATATATATATATATATATATATATATAAGATTGACCTATTAATACAAAATATGCATCATATAAAAGACAGCTAACGAGTCAAATTTGGGAATAAAAGATATTGCTAAATTAAAAAAAACACATTGCCTGATTTAAAAAAAAAAGGAATTTTTAATCTTTTCGTATTTGTTAAAAAATTGCTTGCAATATTTAGCTATATCAAATAAAAGATAGCGTTTATAATTATTGATGGTAACTTAGAAAAATTATGCTTTTTTTCACAATATTAACATTGTGATTTACATATCACGGACAATGGATATATTCATGCCGCCACTATTTCTTTTATATCTGTGTTTTTATAATCTGAAACGTTAACCGACACATACAGTGTCACCCAGTAGGGTATCATATACTTGGTCTTTAAAATAGCCGACATGTTTCAGTCAATTGATTCTGATATATTGCCATGTAGTTTGTAATTATACACTTATAAATTTTATAAATGTATACTCCCCAAACAAAGGTTATTACTCCAGGAACATTAGGGATTACAGAAAATTCGAGACTATATGCATAGCGAAGGATCATTTTCGATCTTTATTTTTTGTTGATATTATATTTACATATTGGCATGTTAATACAGTTGTGAAAATATTGTGCAGAAATCGGATGTTCATGTAACCAGTTACATTCAAGAAGCTATTAACGACAACTGGTTTCCGGAATTTACAAACCTGTAAATGTATAGAATTTTTCTCAGTGTTGAGTTTAATCTTGTATAGGCCAACTTGATTGAAGCAATGCGTCGCAGCCTGCGATAAAGCCGAAAAAGGGACGCCATGTGCGGCGATGGAACTGAAGCCGGTGTTTGGTAGAAAGTGTTTGATTTATTAAGATATACACGCTTTTGAGGACACAGATAGATCGGTGAATCATTACATATCTGGTAACACAGGACGAATATAAGATATGCAGGGATATACTAACAGCGTGGTAAGGGTTTATAGTCCGCTAGATTAACCCCCCTTCTCTGCTCGGAATTTAATAGACTTTAAAACCAATGTATTTCCCAATGTGATATTAGTGTATTTGATTTAGCGAACGAAATTGTTATGGCACGAATTTACTTGATAGTTTATTCAATCCTATTCCCTTATTTAGTGAGTTTTTAGTTTTTTTTTAAAAGAATTACATCGGTAGACCATAACTAAATAGTGGATGATTTGTATTCCATTCGAGGGCAACGATTAACATGGAAGGAAATGCTAAAAAAACGTGGTTGTAATCAATAAGTTTTAAACACCGCGACAGTTTACTCTGATTTGTTGGTCTCTAAAACCACTCTTGCAAGACGTTATGTATGGCCCACATGCGAATAAGAGTAACAATTAATCGGAAAGTAATTTGTTTAGTTATAATTCTAAAAAAAAATATTAAAAAGATATGACTTTATACGATAGAATAGATACATTTGACGTTTGATATTTTTTGTTAAGAAATTTACAACATTCGTATTTTTTTTATTTCTTATTGTCCTTTCTGCCAAGTTTTATTGATCGAAGATTCCAACACACTGACATTGACCTCACGTTTATTTGGAACTTTCCTTATTTCTAAAATCGGTACAATAGTTTTGCCGGTTGAATTGTTGCTGTCAATTGCATGAGTCCTATCATGTTCGAATGTGTTATTTAGTATTCGATATTTATTCCATTTATTTCTCTGTTTCTGTCCTCGTTTCGGAATGGTCGAACACATTTGCCTTTTTTTATTTTTGCAATTGTTCTCATAATATTAAATATGAGTTCATTACACAAAAAAAATTCGATTTCAATGTTATATGCATATACTAAACTATGTCTTGTCACTGCATTGTTTATGTTTCTTTTATTTTCATCAATGCAGTGCTCTCATTTTTTAATTTTAAAATTTATTGGTGTTACCCTTTTTTATGACAATTTTATAGTTCCATAGTGGCTGTCTTTATTGTGGATGTTTTCCCAAGAATAAAATACAAAACATTGCATAAAGTGTACAGATATATTGTTTTCAATACATTTCAAGGCCTATTATAGGAATTTCTGTATAAAGAAGGCTATGCATATATACATAAAATTGGGTGATGATATATTTGTGTACATTGTAGTTATCATCAAAATAGGTATAACTTATGACACCACTCGAATTCACAGGTTTGTTATTTTTGATTCAGTGTAAATAGTGAATGATTATTCATTTTTGTTTCTTTTGTAATATATTGTATTTTTCTATATGATCCCCTACTGGACTGATGCCATTTATCCTGCGTGTACAGCTCTAAAATAATATTATAGCACTTAAGCTCTGCAGGTATTTCCTCATATATCTCTATCTATATCTATATCTATATCTATCTCTCTCCCTCTCCCTCTCTCTCTGTCTCTATCTCTCTCTCTTTATATATATATATATACATATATATGTATATATATATATATATATATGCATATATATTACGATAGCTTGATTTTTAACTTGTTTCTAAAAATCAAAATCTTAATGACAAAAAGTTGTGACTATACCTATTGAATACTCATACCAAACATTAGAGCTGGGTTTTCAACGTTTTTTTTCGAATTTAACATAAATATTTTAAATAATCACGGGCAGAAACAATCGTAGATGTTGGTGGATTTAGCCTAAATATTGATGTCAAAACAAAATAATTTCAGCATTTACGTCAGGAAATCTTATTTTATTTGATGGGAATATAATTGTAAACAAAAGTATAAGAAAAATTCAAATTAAAATTTAAGCCCACCCCCCAACTTAACTGCGCCGAGTTTGAAATGCTATTATTTAAACAGAAATTGTTGAATGTATTGGCAAAAATTATTTTCCTGATATAAAAATACAACAAGAAATTATGGAAAAACTAATAATTCTTCATTTTTGATATAAAGATTCAAAGTGTTCTAAATATGAGCCCTTCGATGAAAAAGCGGGTCTTAATTGTTGGCACAAAACTTGTCCAAATATGTGTCGCTGCCTAGATTCCAAACCGTACACACCTTGGGAATGTGAAGGGAAATCTGGCAAGTCAAGCTTTTCACCTGTTAACAATGAACTCTTTAATTCACTGTCAGAAAAGTCTTCAGTAAGTGGTGGCTGACATAAAATGTGTCCAGTGTCTTGCCTTAAAGTTGATCATCGGGATCTTTTTTAAGTCTGTTCCTGTCTGGCTCCCCTCTTCTGAAACAATATGAAAAATAATTTGAGTTTATTTATACTGTTTTTATAAGATTTGGTGAAGTTAATTGTAATCTTTAAAATGTCACAATAAATTGGTGTAAGTATTTCAACCAGTTTTGTATGAAGAAATATTAACTGACCTAATGGCCAACCTTCTTTTTATTCGCTATTCTCTTACTTTAAGCTCATCTGATTTTACCATAGAAAATAAAATATTTTCTAGCAGTAATGCAAAAGCATTATACTGAATGTTGTAAGTGTATTTTTTTTTTAATTTCAGTTAGTTGCTTCTGTATTCTCTGAATCATATTATAAATGTACATTTGTTGTTGGTGGTTATTTTTTTTAATGTTAAACCAACAAATTGTTGGTTGTAAAATTTGTTATTGTTTAATGTCAAACCCACAAATCGTACATACATTTACAATAAAATTGATCAAACTATGCAATTTGGTTAACAGATTATGTGGATATGTCCCACGAGTCCATAGGCACATGAGTCTGGTGGCCAACATTAACCATCTAGCCTGGTTCAGTTGTCCAATTTTCCAGGATGCCTTACCTCTAGAAATCCCAACTGTATACTCGTAGAGCAGTCTTTGGTCACTACTTAGGCTATTCTTCGAATTCATACTCCAAGGGATTCCCAACAGCGGCAAATGCTATGTGTGGTAAATTATGGCACTCATTTGCACATAATCTACCCAATGGACCACTGAATGTTGTGTGTTTTTTCTTTTTGTGGTGCAATCTAAATGTTTGAACAATCCCTAAATGGGTTTCATTCTGGTGCAAGGAGCAACCAATAGTATGAAGATTTGTTAAAATATTTTTTCTAAAAGTGTAAGCAGGCAACCTTCACAGCATGCGTTCGCATTTGTGTTGTCAACAAGGACAGCCTTAATTGTGCTTAAACTTTTGAATTCCTCTAAAACATCAGTCACTTGCTCTGCAAGAACATTACTAGTTGTTCCACTATCCGGAAGAATTCGGTGAGTCAAATATAGACTCTAATTAGCTGTTCATTTTGTTATTGTGAGGTGACGGTCAGATGCTTTGTTTTTTTCACAATTTGAAATCCATTTACATCCACCGATTCTTTGTAGAGCAGTGTATCTTTATCTGTCCCCCCATCAACACCTATACAATTTTGCTGTGGTTTTGATAGGCATCTGCGTTTACTTTGACTTTTACCCTATCAATTTTACATTTATCCATATAGATATTCTTTATATCTACATAAGGGATAAGAAGGTCCATGGCTCTCAAATCCAAGAGCAGGGCATTGCCAAGACTGGCCCCAAGATTAGAGGATATAGCACCCCTGATTAATTCAAGAGCGAACCTTGGAATTTTTGTAAGGTTATAGGGCACTTTGAGAGGACTATGTAGATGTACGTAATCTGCTTCATCACGTGGAGAAGATGAGTGACTTAGAGATGAATTTGGAGAAACATGATCTTGAATAGATGATGTTGATGCTATGGGAGATGTTTTTGTTGGATTACCCTTTCTCCTTTACTTTTACTTTTTTATTCCGGTTTTATCTATTGGACGAATTTGAAATGTACTCTTGGGCTCTATTTTACTCCTTTAGTATTTAAAATATTCTCGGTCTTACATAGGTACCTGGGATATAAGATTAAAATAGAATTTACTAAGATTAAAAATACAGTTAAAATATTAAATTAAACATATTTTATATGTAAAATAAAATGAAAAAAATTGATTTAAATATTAATTTTAATTAATTTCATAATAAATTCCAAAAATAAAAATAGAAAATAATATACTTTCCGGGCAGAGGACAAGTGCAGATGATGTGTTTGGTCTGGCAATTTTCTTTGTTGCATTTGGCATTAATATTGTCACAACTTAAAATGGGCAGCTTGCACGAACATGATGAATATCAAATAATGTATCTGCTTGTTCATTCAAGAATTTGGGGGGGGTAGAAAGTAGATATTTCCTATTTATTTGCTTTACCTTCTGAAAGCATAGCATATTCACCTTGACGACAACACTATTTTCATTTAACAAATGCAAACGAGGGTTGACAGCCTTCCTATCACGTCATTTGCTATTTATTTCGAAATACCATGGCAAGGAAGGTTGAGATAAGTGTTCATTAAAAGTAGGTATATTGAATTATTTGTCTAAAGGTTGGTGGTTCTGTTTTAATCCAAAAGAGATGGTAAACCTAAAAAGTTAATTGCTCCCTAACTTCGAGTGGAAACTCCAGTGTTTTTTTTTTCTGGCCAGTTTTTAAAATTCAAATATCTGTAAAAAGAAACACACACGCATATATATATATATATATATATATATATATATATATATATATATATATATATATATGTATATACATATATATATATTATCAGATAACACACGAAAATATTTTTAAAAATTGGAAATACATTTCCAAATATATTTTAAAAAATATTTTACTTACCAATCAATACAGTTTAGTTCCAAAAATAATTCCTAAACAAAAACCAGCCTTTAAAAAAAAGAAAACACTGAATTTTGAAAAATAGATAAATGACAATAATTATAAAAAGTGTAAACATTTGTATAGTATGTTTAATTTGTTAAATTAAAAAACTTTAATAGTATATTTAATTTTTTAATGAATCATTTAAATAATATGTTTAATGTTTAAAATTATTTCGTGTATATTCGAAGGTTAAAAAATGTAAACAAGGGGCAGAAAAATACTAGCGGTGAAAGTGGAAAAATATCCAATAAATAAAACTTCTTTTACAGGGTCCCTATTTGTATTTTAATCTATATATTTTAATATATATATATATATATATATATATATATATATATATATATATATATATATATATATATATATATATATATATATGTTTTTGGTTTTGGTCATTTTATTTAAATTAATATGAAAATAGATAATAAACTTTAAGAAATAAATTCTTAAATAGATTTTATTATTTTACTCAGATTTAATTTTATGGATTAATATTTCCGGTATCACCGAAATTACGACTAAGATTGCAAATATTAATTTCTTTAAATTCCATTTCACAAAAACATAAAACATTTTGGGATTTTTTTTTTTTTGTCAGATGACTTAAGGTTGTATTTTCGCAACTTTCCATCCATTAACCTGTTCACAGTTCCAACATTGCCCTACACAAGTATATACATATATATATATATATATATATATATATATATATATATATATATATATAGATAGACATATAGACATATAGACATATATATATGCATATATATATGCATATATATATGCATATATATATATATACATATATATGCATATATACATACATATATATGCATATATATGCATATATGTCTATATATATACGTATATATATGTGTTTATATATATATATGTATATATATATATATATATGTATAGGAAGTTTACTGTTAGAAGCATCATGGATCTGCAAAATTTAAAATCTAAATAAACAGTTCAAAGACCGAGACAAATGCAGAATATTTTTAATACACGAAAATATCTATTTATTGAAATTAAATTCTATATTTGATTCATAATAGATGTTTAATCAGGTAAACTATCGTTGTGTTTTCTTTATGATGATGATGGTAATGTCTTGGCCTTAAAACTGTTATTTTTTTAAATTTTGAATGAGCCCAGTGCTTTCAACAGTAATTTATATTAATTAAAAAAATACATGGAATACGGCGTTTGTACTTTATGGAATGCTTCGACCCTGCACTTCCCCAACATTCGAAGGAAAACGTCCAGTAATAAACAACATCATCATGGTGCTTAGAAATAAGAAACGCGATTTGTTTTCTTTGGTTAAGTTTATGCAACGGATCGAAATATCGAATTTACTTTTGATAAATAAAGATGTTTATTCATGTTTAAAATCTCCATTGTTTTGTCTTTTACATCATTAAGTTTTAATTTTACATACGCACATATTATTATTATTGTTATAGTCTTATCGAAAGAAGCAGCTGTTGAAATTCTGAAATTATTTTAACAAAAGCAAGTAAATATATGATGACGTACAAAAGCGAAGAATGATTATTCAATTGTGATTGAAAGCATTATTTACGACAGCGGCCTAGTCTAATAAAAGAACGTACATTTCATTTTATAAGCTGAGGCTATTAGATTGCCCACTGATATTTTTCAAAATCACTTGGTATTTAAGCTGAGATAAAAGTTAACATTTATCAACATCGGCCCTCTTTCTTTAATCAAATGTTTCGATGAATTGTTTTATATATTTATTGCACATTAAATACAATATCTATGAAAGATCACGCCCAAACACATAAAATATTTTTACAAAAATTATATAAATATATTTCAAGGCCTTTCTAAGTATGTAGGGAACTAATACTTACACTTATACTGAGAAACAAGGTTTTTGCATAACAGTATATATATATATATATATATATATATATATATATATATATATATATATATATACGTGTGTGTACGATTAAATTCATAGATGTCCATCGGTATATATGTGTATATATATGTATATATATATATATATATATATGTATATATATGTATGTATACATATATATATATATATATATATATATATATATATGATATTTACTATATAGACTAAGAGTTGTACATGATGAATCAGTTTCAAAAGGATGAAAAACAAAATAAAATTGAGTCTACCATAATTTCGGAAACGATATTTATTTTATTAAACTTGCTAATACACATTGACAATATCTGACAAAGCATGTTGTTTAAATATAGTCACCTCATCAGCACACATGTGGGGGGGTTAGACAACAAAATACAACTTGCAATATTATAGTAAGTAAGGTGCGCAGTCCTGAAAATATTTTATAACATGAGAAAAATATGCGAATTTTTGTGTTCATAATAGAACATAGAACCTCGGGAGAGATAAAAAAGGGGAGCCAGAAAAGTATATACATAAATTATTGAGTTGAATTAGAACATTTGTTTTCATGTTCGTTAGTATATTTACGCCCATGTTGTTTTTTTATTTTGGCCACAAAGCGTTTTATATAGTTATTTACTATTTATTTTTAAATCTAAAACACTGCTTAAAGAAAAATATTTCGCTGTCTTATGTGTAGACGCTAATTTTATAATGCAAGGAAGATCACTGTTATATAAAAAAAATAACATCGATTAATGATATGAGGGAGATACCGGTAAAAAGTTTTAGATTTATAATTTTTAATTGGTATTTCATATATTTGTAATTATTTAAGAAATGAATTATTTATTTATTGTGATAGTAATTATTACGATAATAAAAAAATAATAATATTAATATTATATATATACTCGTAAATATAATACTTATAATAGCGATGATTGTAATAGTGATAACAATCATAAGATATTAATAATACAATAAGTAAAATATTAATAATACTTATATTAATAATATTAATAATTATTTTAACAATAATGCTCATATAATAAAATATATATCTGTTATAGTCCCTCCATCGTCTATGTAAGCATCATGATAATATTTCATCTGTTTTGTTAAATCATGTTAACTTATTGTAATATAGAGAGAAATTCAAATTTACTAAAGGTGAACAATATTTAAGCGGGGTTTAATTTTTTAAAAGTGCCTAATATTTTCCTGTTTATGTTAAATATATTTTTTCATATCTTTGAGGTACAAAATATATTTTGTTAATGTTGTTTCGTTTCTAAAGGATCTTGTTTTGAAGAGTGATTATGTGTAAGATCTTGTTTTGAAGAGAGATTTTGTGTAAGTCTGATCTTTTCGCATTTTATTTTAGAATTGTAATTGTTTTTAGTTTTACTACTGGTGGTATTTTGTTATTGCACTAATTTTATTGTGGCTTAATAGGAGTGCTATTATTCTTTTATTGTTTGCTGGTGTTAAACTGCGTTACAGGATTTATTTGGTTTTTATAATTAGAATTTATACTCTGAATTTTTGTTTCTGCGCTGCTGTAAATAACGCTTCTACTTTAACAGATGCCTTGTAAAGGCTATGTGATTTGTTTCTACAGTTACACCTTGTCATAGTTTGCATATTTGTATTTTGTATTCTCTCAATTTTATTATTGTTTCTACTAATTATTGGCTGGTTTAAATTTAAGATTGATTAATAAGAAATGTCCATAGTGGTTTTGTTAAGATTGAACTGTATTATAGGGAGAGGTCTAAGGATATTTGTTCTAAAATTTGGTAAACTTCTCTAGTTATGCTTGTTTTTACATTTTTAGAGTATGGAGTATACCAACACATGTATCTCTGTGCCTGTTTCTATATATTATGGCATGTCGTTTGGGTTTATTGGGGTTAATGGATTATATATGTGGTTTAATTTGTTTTTTTGTTATGGTTGGATTTTTTATTTGTAATATTTTCGTGGGTTGTTATAGCTATATTAAGGTTATTGTGATTTTGAAACCGTAATAATGCATGTTATTTGGAGTCTTTTTATAAACTTTCTTTTTTATCCGCTTTATTTTGGTATTTTCTTTGTGTTTAAGTGTATAATGGTAGTATTCTTTGTTTTTGTTAAATGTAGATTTCTTATAAGATAATTTAGAGATGGTTAATGAGACATTTGGGACTATTAATTTTAATATTGACTTAGGTATTTAGATTCCTTATGGATATAGAGCACATTTTGCTTGGGAGTATGAAAAGTGTTAAAAGTAGAGTGGGTTAGGTTTAATGGTACGTCGAAGAAAGTAACTAATCTTGATTGGGTCGGTTTTTATAGTTAGTTCATAATTTTAAAGGGTTTGTGTAGGGATTTAATTCTTTGTAATTTTTATTTGTTGACTTGATTAATACGAATGCTTTGTCTCCGGTGAAATAAAAAAAAAATTCACTATCAACGTACCCACAGTGTAATTTTCACGGCCCGTTGTTCTATCATTATTGCTAAGCGACGAGATGGAAAAATTGGATGGGAAATAAAAAATTAAAATAAATGTTTCGAATATCGATAATCGAAACTTATCGGGGGTATTCTGAGACAAAACTAAACTAGGATAACTCCCAGACTTATGCACTAATATTCTTTAAATGTTAAATATGTGCAGCAGTTTAGCAGTCTACAAGGAATGCACTCACACACACAAATTTGCATTTATATAATTGTATATATATATATATATATACATATATATATATATGTGTGTGTGTGTGTGTCCGCATGCGCGCGTGTTTGTGTGTGTGTGTGTCTAAAGTGGTCACCAGATTGTCAACGAAATTTTCAATTTGAGGGCGTTCAAAAACGTATTTTTTATGAGTAGAATATAAATACATTCTAGGTTCCACTTCTTGTGGAGTATTTAAAAGTATTTTTGAAGTGTGTCATAAAAAAGCAGAACATTTCATTCTTTTACTTCAGGTTGCATTAAATTCCATCCGGAGATAAAACTGTTATTAAGTATGATTTTCCAGATTTCCGTTTTCTTTCCAAATATCATCGAAAATATTTAATTATTTATGTTTTAGAAACAATTTTATCTAATAATAGGATGTATGATAATGTTATTCACAGTGATTGAAATTGTCAGGAATTCCGAAGATTCCACCAAAACTTAAATAGAAATTCAAACACTGACAAATATCGAAGGTGTGAGAATAAGCAATGACGAGATCTTCATTTTAATTTTATACTCTGTCATCACAATTTGTAATGTAATTTTTCCAACCTTTTTTTATTTCTCGTTTGTAAAAGTCACAACCGCGCTTGTAACTCATAAATCTGTCTCAACTCTTATATCAACGGGCATATCTACAAACTGTGCTGACGTCAACTGCAACGTTTTGCGAGATGTTCAACAGCCTCCGGTGAAAGTTGATACGATCAATGTTTTCTTTCTGCAGAGAAGTCAATAATGAATCTCTCCCTCTTACAGACAGGTGTTGTTTTCTTAACGAGACACACTGTTAGTGTATGTATCATATTTTAGGTTATGTGTGTGTGTGGTCATTCGTAATAACAATTCAACTTGCAATCCCTACTAATGAATTTGTCAAAACAAATAAATAGAAGATAGTTGTATCTGGTCTTACTCATCATCTCAGTGTTATGTAGATAACAATATATTTTTAGCATCATTATAATGCCTTATTTACGACAATTGCCATGATAAAAGCCTCTTTTAAATATGTTTGTAGAAATCAAACAGAATGTTAGTTCGCTCATACTTCGATGAGTAACTCCAAATCAGTGGCACTATATAACCGACAGCATATTCCTAATATAACCTTGAGGTTTTTGGCGAGATACTGAGAGGGAGAGAGAGGAGGAAAGAGAGAGAGATAGCGTACAAGAGCCGCACAATTAATGATGACATCACATTCTGGCTGCAAGAAGAGCAATTGTATCTGCATGAAAGTCAACAAGCTCAGACTTCTATCCAGGATAAATATTTCTTGTGTCACTCAGTGATGCAGGAAAATACTGATTCTCATGCCTGAAGTATTCTAACATGTCACATTCTAGTGCTTGACAGGTTATGAAAAGCTATGAAAACAGATTGAAGTCACTTTTCAGAACGAGTTTCTTCTTGTCAGTGAAAGCTACACCTACTTGCTGGCAGAAGTTTACGTTGTTCTTTTTGGTGAGGTGTAAATGAAGGCCCCTTAAATAAGAGTCTTGAAAATGTATTTTTCAGGCAGCTTGACTTTCTCAATGTGAGTTCTGACAAGATCAGCAGCACTGGGATATGCAACTATATTTGTGCCCAGTGTGAGAAGATTTTCCTGTAAAGGATTGCCTTGATCCTTCATTGCACGAAACAACTTCTTGACCTTGTCAGTGGAAGCCTTCTGAGGCTGCTTAGTTTGCCCATTATATCTGATATCCTCATTCCTCAATTTGGGCTGAGAAGCCAACTCATATTGCTGAACCAGATCGCTAACCTGCGGTCCAGACACCATCCATCACCTCAGCGTATATGAATCTTCAGTAATGCGAATGGCACCACCATTACGTCTGGCCGTTGCATTAGCTTGTTTAGGGGCTATGCCAATGGCTATACCAGAAAACTCCATGAGTGTAGTGAACCATAAACTTTCCAAGTTGGAATTAACCGAACACTGCGGAATCAGTTTGTTTCATAGATACTAGATCTCTGGGGTTGATAGGGAGCCATTGATCATAGTTGACATTGTTGTTCGTAAGGAAAAAGGGGATAAGAGTAGAGTGATTGACAGTACAGACTGGTTAGCCTCTTTAAAAGATATAACCAACGAGAACAGCCCCAACTACATTGAACTTAAACTTGAGGTTCTATTTCATCCGAGTCTCAACTCAGCCGACCTAATCAAGGACTCTGATTTTTATGCAAAGTGGTAGTCATATGCTTCCTTTTAGAACATATAGAAACAACATACTGTGATCTCGTTCATCTAGCGTGTTTTCTCTGATTGGATACAAAGATAAACGAGCCTTCAGTTTCAGAGAAAGACACACCAGCCGCCACGAGAACAACTATCCATTCGCTATTCTGGAGTAAGATTCAGGGTTATATGTCGGCAGCTAGCGCTATGTGTATGCCACCAAACATTACATCAAACCTATCCTCGCCACACCGGTCAGGCAAGTGCCACAGAACTTGTGTAGCATATATCTCGATTGGCTGGTCAGCAGTTATCAAAGGAACCTGGTTTGGATTAAAGTGAGTAATAGCATCATTTTCTTTTCCATACAAGTTCTCACCTTAGCAACCGAATGAACCTCGTCACGTAGAAGATCCAACACAGAAGTTATGCTCACTTCAAACACAAGGCCTCGCTTCTTGTCTGCATGGTGGTTTGACCAACTAATGTTTACTTCATCAGTTATTTTCTTTGTGAGAAAGACCTTCTGCAGCCATCCATATTCATATTCTAGGGGATACTTAGCAAAGATGTATATGTCACATTGCTTTTGCGTGATGGATTCTTTTTAGCAAAGAAAGCAGGGTGAACATTTGTGTATGAGTCAGAAAATTCTGAGACTTTCTTCACATTGCTGCTCTTGAAAACAACTGGTTCTCGAATATTGACCTTAGTTAACTGATGTTGTATGCTAAAATATTGAGATGTTTATACCATTGAATGGTGATGTCGCAGTGTTAGAAGATGGATGGTGATCTATATTCTCCATCGCACCTGTACAGAAGGGAACTTTCCTCAACTTGAGTGGACAGTCACAACTTCCTTTACATATCTACTTACAACTGCATCTTTCAGTTCTGCTGATATGTAAACCACTCGATCATATGGGATACTAAGACCAGGGTGAGGCAGCATTTCTCCAAGATGTCTTTTACTGGCCTTAGGATGAACACATATTCCAATGTAGACTGGAAGTGGCGTCTCTATATTTCCAGAATACCTTTTTGTTGCAGCCATCTTTTGTACTTGTCAAACCAGTTGTATTAAAGGAGTTGGACCATTGCCTTGTTAAGTGTATTTGCTCCTAAACTGAGCTGCGAGTTGATATCCGCTCCATGCTCTATCATACAGATGAATATAAGTAAGGAAACTTAAACTGAATTCTCATACAGAGTGCCTTGAAACTTACACGTGTGTTCAACCATGGGCCTACAGTTTCTTAGCATCTTTGGCAAGACTGATTCCATCAGACTAGGAGGATACTTCTCACAACACTGGGTCAATGTCTTTGTCAAATGCTAGGAGTATATCTCGGCCTTACTTGTAGGCTATAATCCAGATATCTCTAAAAGCAGCCGTTCTTTTAGCCTGCTCGCAGTTACATCAGATATGGATGTCACAAAACGCTTAAGTAGCTCCTTGTTTAGACTGATAAGTTCACCAAGTGAAAATGTGGCTTGCCTATCGGCGCTAAATCTTTTCTCAATGGCATAGGCCAGAAGTTTTTAGAATACAAAAGGTATAAAATTATTTTCTTGGGATAACCCGAGTTTTCTCTTTTTTCTCTTCGGCAACGTGTCTACTTTTATCGGTAATTGGTTAATTGCCTGAAGTTTTTGTATGTTTCTGCCGCGCATGGAATAAACATCAGAACTCCACACATATCGTGTACGGGAATACTTCAACTTGTCTGTCGTGTCTGTCTTACAGAGCCAACACTTCCACTGACTAGTGTTCGTTCTACTACTCAATGGATCTTTCGCAGACATTTTGTGTATAACTTAAAGGCCGAGCAGCAATCTTTTACCGCTTAACTGTACAAAACATCAAACAACATTGAATTATGGGTTACGACTAGACTCAGACAGCTGTTGTTCTACAACTAATCCGATCGTTCATCCAACGCTGTTTACTCCCGTGCAATCTGTAAGCCTTTCGGGTAACTAAAGCCCCGTTATCCTTAGTTCTTCTCTCCTGCGCCAGCACATCCTGCCAATTCAGACGCTGCTATCTAACAACTACACTACAACTAACTACAATTTTAGTTCAGGTGCATAAGGGTTTAATTAGCTAGCATTCGGGACACTTATAGATAATACTATCTAAATTTAGTTTACCAACATAGCAGTTAGTAACTACAAATACAATTAGTACACTAGAAGCCGACCCTGAACCACATGGTAGGTTTCAGAGCAGGGATGCAACCAGTGTGACCTGGTTGGGCTTTGACATCACACTTAATATATCACAAGCCAAAATGTTTAAAATAAAAGTACATTAGAGTAACAAATAATTAGCAGTGAAATTTTCACCACAGACTCGGCACAAAGCATAGAAACAGGAAAGGTTATAGCTGAAAATATGATTACATAGAGTAACCTATAAGCTGCCCCTTTGCAAAATGGTGGGCATATTGAAATTTTCGAGGCATAATTTGCTTAACAATATGAGAATGCAAATTGTGTTAATCGAGGTTCCTTTTCAAAAATTGAAATTTGACAAGTTTGCTTCGGCAACTATCTTAAAAAACTGGCAGCCATATCGAATTTTCTGATGGCTTACGTTCTTTTCTTAAAATTTATGTTCTGTCTGATCATCATTTCTGCCAATTTCGGTGCTTTCACGAAGTGAAAGAGTGAAAGCTTCTTATGGAATATTGATGTATATATGTACGCATTATTATTATTGGCTCACATGGAGCGTTCACACAAATCAACAAACGATCTTATTAGAAACCTGTGGTGTTCTCTGGAAGCTGAGTGACAACAAGTCTCCCCAGACGTCCCACTCTTTCCACCTCCGTCGATAATTTGCAAATGAATTTGCATCATCACAACAGCACCTTACTATTGATTTCTCGCTGGCAGTGACCATTTGTTTATACTGGAATTTGAGTGGCACTCAGCCTCCCCAAAGTCCCAGTTGTCTTTGCTCTTGTCTAGCGCTCTCTCTTTGGTATTTCAGTCCTTCTTGACCTTTCTCGGCTCTTTGATATCACTTTTTTATTGGAGGGGAGCGGTGATGAACCAATGGGGGATGCATGATAGGGTTGTAGAACTTTTAAATACGCAGCTTCGGTGTTCTACATTCCCTGTAACTCTTATTCGTTATATTGTCTTCTTGTATTATTTTTCGCATTCAAGGGTTTTCCTTAATATTTACGTCGTTTTCATTATCCTTAGTCGTTGTACTTTTTCAGTTAGTCGTCTCATATCAATTTCTGACATTCTTTTTTCGAAGTTTTCCGGAATTGTTCCTAGTGCTCCTACTATTATCGGTGCTATTTTGATTTTCTTCATCATCCAAATCCCTTTTAACTCTCTGGCTAGCTCTGTGTATTTCCTTCGTTTCCCCTTTTGACAGGATTGTTCTTTCTTGTAAATTATTACGACATCTGGTCTTCTTGCTTGGATGTGTTTGTCCGTCTGTATGTTTATGTCCCATAGGATTTTGTGGTTCTCGTTTTCGAGTGCTCTTGCGGGTTTATGCTTGTACCATTTGTATGTACGCTCAAAATGCAGTCGTTTGCACAATTCCCAGTGCACCACCCTCCCCACTTGGTCATACCTGTTTTTGTATTCTATTTGGGGCAGTTTGCTGCATTCACTTATTATATGGATTACCGGTTCGTCTCTTGTCCACATAGTCTGCATTTTCTCTTTTATTGTGTTTTATCGATCCTTGCTTTGATATGTTTTGTTCTTATCGAGTTATCTTGTGCTGCATTTATTAGAGGTTCAGTTTATGTGTTTATATATGCTTTTCGCATCCATGCCCAGGAGTTTTCATTATTTTCCTCTTTTCTCATTCTTATGAATCTTCCGTGGAGTTGTTTTTCTTCCCATTTCTCTTTTCTTGTTTTGTCGTTTTTCTCTTTATTTTCTGTTTGATTGTTTTTTTTTCAGTGTCTCTCGCTGCCATAATAATCCTTTCAGTGTTTTGCATTATGCATTTTTTTAGTTCTTTTATCGTGTCCTTCACAGAGTTTTCTATACAGATCAGTCCTATCCCGCTGTCTTTCCTTTTCACGTAAAGTCCGTCAATATCGTCATTTGGGTGTAGTGCATTATGCATGGTCATGAGTTTCCTGGTTTTCTGATCGAGTTGTCTCAGTTCTTCTTTTGTCCACACATTAAACGGTCCGAGTATCTTACTGCCCATGTATCCACATCTTCTGTTGTAGTTTCTGCTATATAATTTCGTTTCCGCGAGTTTTCTTGTTCTCCTGAGGTATTCCTTTCGAATTTTCTTTTTCATTTCTGTTGCTCTGATCGTGTCCGCTTCCAGAATTCACAAGTATTTATACTCGTCTTGTTCTTCTATGGCCCTCATTTCTGTTTGGTTGGGTAGTTCCATGCCTTCTGTCGTTTCCAGTTTTCCCTTTCTTATAACCAGTTTTGCGCACTTTTCCATTCTAAATTCCATTTGGATATCTTGGCTGAAGATCCTGGTAATGTTAATTAGTGTATCTAGCTCCTATTTGGTCCTTGCAAAAAGTTTCATATCGTCCATGTACATCAGGTGGTTCATTTTTTCCTCTGTATTGGAGAATGTGTATCCGGCTTGGCACTTTCTCAGAATAGTGTTCAAGGTCATTATGGCTATGATGAACATTAGTGGTATTAGTGAGTCTGCTTGGAAGATGCCTCTTTGTATGTTAATTTCTATTATTATTATCATTAACACTTCGAATGTCAAATATTGCAAATATCTGTAAGTGCATGTGTGTGCGAGCGTGTGTGTATTATAAGATTTTTATAAAATTGTATAAAAACATAATTTTCTCAAATATTGCAAGATTACTTAACCCAGCTATTTTATTAATAATTTTTAATATTTCAACATATATTATTAACGATGAAAATGTCTGATAACGAAGAGAAGCTAAAGGACACTTCTAAAGTAATGTTGACGTACACTATGATTCAATGTTTAAAAAAACAAATCCGTTAAAATGAAGATTAGTAACTAATTAGGTAGAAAAACAAAACTCTGCTTAGACGTTTATCGGCTGACAGTTTTCAAAATTTACTTCGGTAACTTGGGAGAACTATCCTTAAAAACGTGATCGATAAGCGATAACTTACTTTAGGTAGGGAAAAATTAATATTAGGGAAAGGAAAAAAAAATACAATTCGACCCAACACTCATGAGTTTACATTTCGCCCTATGTTTACACAGAGACTGTTGACGCAAATTAATCGAAACCGCTTCCAGAAATTTTAAGTCGATTTTCGAGTGCGCTCTCTGTAAGAGGGGATGTTTCATTCATGTTAATCATTCCAGTGCTTATCTGGGACTGTATATAAAGTGATGGGTGAATTATGAGCCTGTACACACCAATATAGTCCCCATTTGTTTGTCTACGTATTGAAGGCAGGGCGTATTAGAAGATTCTAACCTCTTCGCACTGAATGTTATCCCCACCTACTTAGACTCGTACTGATTGTAAATACCATAATCCACCAGTTTTAATCAGTAAGAAGTGCTTTGAAGCTTCGCCATTCACTCATTTTTTACCAAATTTTCAATAGTTATTCCAGTTTATAGATCACATTCGCAACTATACTGTGAAAAAATATTTAATTTTTATCCAGTAAAACAAAAGTTATGATGAAATTTATGGTATTCAAAATTGTAAAAATATGTGAGGAGGTAAGCCACCCTTTTTCTGACTTGTTCCCATGGCGAACTCGTAGCTGAAGCGACTACTACTGGTACTAATTTACTGCCATCTCGAAAAGAGAAGTAACAAGTGAAACAGAGAGAATGACAGCATCGAAGAGATATATAGATGCATTTTAAAGCAGACGAGTGCTGTGCATTGTGTTTACGAGGGGCAAAATAATAAAACTGGATTTAAACACAGAACGAGTGACCTTATCCGTCACCTGGAAAAATCATGGATTACTATAGAAAAATGCGAGCATGAAAAGTAATATGATTAAGCTTTAACGTGAAAACTTAAATGGACTACTTGGTAAAAGTTGAGAAGAGTATGGCAATATATTTTAGTAAAAAATATTAAATTTATAACTTAAAATATTGCAGCATTAATCATTTTTCAATATGAAATTCATAAAATTATATAATCAGTTCTCAATGTTGCAATATTTTTAGTTATGAATTTATTATATTTTTCACAAGTATATATTGTCCTTTTCTTTTATTATTTTTAACAACCAGCCCTTTACATTTCAATGTTTAAGCTTAACCATATTACTTTTCATGCTCGCATCTTTCTATTGTAATATATATATATATATATATATATATATATATATATATATATATATACATACATATATATACATGTATATATATATACATGTATATATATATATATATATATATATAAAAGATAAATAGCAAGCATCTGGAAGTAAGACTGAAAAGGAGTTCGACGACAGCTTCAAATAGATTACAATTTGTCTATCAGCAAGTGTCTTAGGAGCGATCAGGGTTTTTTTTTACCTTTCAAACTAAAATATATTTATTTAAACAAAAAACAATTCGAAATAGATCGTCATTTGTGACAATACATTCTTGCGATAATATTCGGGGTACACATAAAGACTCCGTAAACTCTTGTTATATTTTGTTAGGTATAAAAACTCAGTAAGAGTTAGAAACAAACACGGATATAAATACACACAAAACACACCTATGTATAATGTATTTGAAGTGTTCGAATGCAAACAAAAAAAAAAACGGCGTATTGCAAATTTATAAGAGTAAACACACTTTTTAGTATTTAAATATACATTTTCAAAACTATCATTGTAACGAGATAAAACTAAATCCTTCGAAATTTCTGTAAGTTTGTATTTTAATTGGGCCCGTATTTATTTAAAAAAATAAAATATGTTTGCAACTTTTTCATTCCCAAAATCAGATACATCGACAGTATCTATATGAGACACCATGTTTGAACATAAAATAAAGTAAAAATCGACAGATAGTACGATAATTTTCATAAGAAACACACACATAGATTCATCGTACAAATATAATTTATGAGTACACTCAGCTGAAATATTTATGTTAACACCTTAAAAGCAAGAAAATTGTGTATTTTTCAGACGATGTTTTCGTTTTTATTGTTCACACGTGCTGCTTCAATCTCTCGCTGCACATGACATAATTTGTTCGGTAATACATCTCTATTCTAAAAATATCCAAACAATAATATACACCGCACTAATCTAAATTCAAAATTTCTGTATTTTGATTCATTTATATTTACATTAATTTCAAGTAACAATTTATTGCCATTTATATTAGTTTTATTGATATAAGAATACGTATCACATGTGAACTAATAGGTATAAAACAGAAAACTGGAGACAACAGAAATCATGAAACTCCTAAAACAAACAGATAAATATAAATCAAAGGTCAACATACTTGGGCAGTATTAGTGAGATAGTTTGGACTCCCCATACAGTGGGCTAAAGAAGAACTGAGACAGCTCGATCAGAAGACTAAGAAACACATGATCATGCACAGAAGTTCAATGTTGACGATTCTACGAGAATTGCGGCATATTTAAATTAGTTTAGCATGATAGGGTATTTTAGAGCTAATTACATCTCAAAGATCGTTCTCAATAAGAATTTAGCTCTAAAACACATGCTATTGTATTTTTTGACCAACACATTTATATATAGATAATGTTTTTAGTACAGAATTTTATCAATTTTAAAAGATGGATATTCTGTCAGCGTAATGAATAAGGTGCATTATCACATGATATTTATTGGGAAAATAAGAAACAATAACATTGTTCCATATATAATATTTTAAATAAAAAAGTAACATCATTATATTTTTCTTGGCTGACTGATCCTTTAGAGAAAAAACATATGCAAATAATGTTCAAAAGAATACAGGAAGTCGAAATGGGAAAATTAATTGTGAAAGAATTTATATGCGATGAAAGACACGAAGTCGTAATCGCTAATATTGACCTGGCGCAGTTCCGAACAACACTATTTTCAAGTAAATACTATATATATATTGATAACACATGAATGAGGCAGGTTTACGTACTCTTTACACAATGCAACTCATACTTTTGTTGCCCACAGAGTAACGGTTTTTCATTGTTTACCTTATAGCTAGAATATTAATGTTGTTTTTTCTAATGAGCTTTGTGCATGACACCCAAACAAAGCTGAATACATCTCCCCACACTATATATATTGTATTCGTAATGCTGTTGACTTGCTGGGTTTAGAATTAGTGAATACCCTAATGTGTTCTGAAAACACCAGGATGTATTCTATACATGCATTGCTACACTCGTCAATATATGTATTGTAAACTCTTTTGCCATGCAGGAATATTTAGTGACTCCCACATATTCAGTCTATTTTCGATAGGAATTCAGAACCTACTAAACATTTATCTGGTGTAAGAAGAAACATCTATACGCGACGCTGGAAAGCAGTCTTAATGGCAAATACCACACAGGGTTTTAATGTGTTAATGCAACTGTATACGATTGTGTGAATTCTACCAGGAAAGAATATGATATGAACGTTTTGATTAGTGTGCTTTGAGCGATCCCTGTTGAAACAAGTAGACACCTGGCAGGTTATAAAGCTGCAGACGACATCTAGCCGAAACGTTCGTGAACAGCAAGCCTCTTAAATTTAATTACTTATTTGCTTACAAAGTATTGTAAAGCTATTGTCTATTCACTTAAGCTTTTTGCTTGTTCCTAATTACTGATACTTCTTAATTCTTCCGATTATACACAGCCCACGTGGAACTTGGATCTCATTCTCGGTAGGGATTTTGACTTTTATTAACAATCCCCCAGAGTAGGTTATCTCTTACTAATCAAGATATATATGCGCGTATCCACTGTATATTAGCATTCTATGCGTTAACTTTTCATAATTAGAAACTAATCATCATCACGATTAGTTTACAACAAAATCTCCTAATATGTCGCATAAATGAAAGATAATCGATAAATAATGCGTTGAATTGATTAAGGAATATTTTAAGTTACGCGTATCGTTTTTTTTTTTCTTCCTCGTTTCTTTGCTTCGACAATTCCAAATAATATATTGGCTGAATGAACTTCGTAATTCCTATTATTTTAAATGGAAATAAATCGATTACGCGAGCTGTCATGTCAGGCAGTTGGAGAGATTAAAAGATAAGATCTGTTAAGGATTCAATTTCCATATATAAATATGCTAACGTCAGATTAAAATACTTCCGATAATTGCTTTCAAACTAATGTATAGAATTCTGTTTCTTTCGCTAGCAACTGAATACGTTTAAGCATATCTCGGAATCAGACTAAAGGCCTGCACTTATTCTCTTTCATAGATGCTTACTGCTTCTTTTAATTCTATGTGTATTAAAGTGTCATGTTGTTTGTAATAGATTACTATCTAAACTATGAAATATTTTATATCGAGTTCAAATCATTTAGTATACAATCAAATAGGAATATTTTAAAGAGTATTTTAATAATTATATTTCTGTCAATTATGAATAAATTCTGAATTAATATTAACTAGAGGTTCCGTAGTTGTACATAAATGTTAATATGTAATATGTACTTAATCATTTTCACAAGCCGATAAGAAAGATCTATCTGTAATATACTATGAGTAAGAGTAGACATGAAACCTGATTAAAATATTTCTCAATAATCAGCGCGAGAGATACGTTCTATAGACATAAGATATTTGCTTGTAAAGAACGAAGAATATTATGTAAGAAATAGGCCACGATCTTTTTTCTTGACTAATTACACTATACTATAAATAACTAGAGACATTTGCACATCTTTCATCTGCGTCGTCTAGTCCCGCACTAATCCTGAGTTTATGAATAAAGTTATGCGTTGACTGCAGAAACAAATTAAAGCTGGTTGCTTGCGTTCATATAAAGAGAAAAATCGGTTCGAACCTCCTCAGACATCGTGTACATTATTATAGGAATTCAAAGTTACTTTATGAAGCAATTGTTTTATATCGTAGGCAAAATCAGAAAAAAATAAACGCCCTATTGACCAAAGTTAACAAGGCGCAAACTTCGTTTTCTTACACTATAAAGACACGATCAGTCATGGAAGCTCTGATGAAAGTTTCTATATAACTTTCAGGGACATAACTACATATAAATATGAATGGCAGAATTTATGCTGCGCCTAGTCGCTAATTTTCTTAATCCAACCACGCAATATTGATAGCATCGCTATCATCCGTGGTTTAGGTTAGAATCTCCTACGTTATTAAGATGTGTACTTAAGAGAGAATTCCTGCTACACAATGTGATAGATATATTGTAAACGGCGGACGACATTGAGAAATGTCCATCGTCCATTTGTTTCTTTCTTTCACAGTTGAAAAAAGAGAAATTATCGCCGTTTCTATATGTCTTTAACCAGTTAAAAAATATAGATGAAAAATAGTTATATTAAGTATAAATAATGCTAAGCCTTCAGCACATTTTATAACGTTTATCTTGTAAAGAACATGTATATCCAATACACCAACCAAAAACCTCTTTTTTTGTTGGGAGACAAATAAGACTTAATTCATTTGAGTTCTATTAAACAACATCGTGACATTAAAAACAATTAAGGACATATATTTCTGAAAAGATATCCACTTTTTAAAAGAAACGTTAATTATATATTAGAGATTAAATAATTACTCTCGAAACATGTTTTAAATTAATATACAGTTCCAAAATACAACTTATAAAATGTGTTATTAAATTATTGTTTTTATTACTTTCCATCTTTTACGAAAGAGGATTCATCAGCTAATAGTATGTCGGTCCTGTAGTTTGCCATGCAATTTCCCTTATTTAATGCTGAGTACGAATAAAAAATATGTTACATAAAATGATAGAGTGGAAATAACAAGAATTTCATGAAAAACATGTGCGAAATTTTGAAACCGTCCATGCACGTAAGATAGGGTTTCCTAAACTTGACACTTGTATGCTGCAATCGTGATATATAAATTTTGCCCCTCTCCCTCCGTTTATCTGTATGCTTTAAATATATATATATATATATATATATATATATATATATATATATATATATATATATATATATATATATATATATATTTAGACAAATATTATTGAATAGCACGGAATTATTGTTTAACAATTTTCCTTATTATCTTCTCTAATCTCCGATTAGTCGTTTTTGTGTTTTTCTCGAAATTGTATATGTTGGATCCATAATCGCGAGCGCTTTCGACAGAAGTACTTCTACCATCCTCAGGTATATTGTAGAAATAAATGTAGGGACTGTTTTTTTAATTTACTTATATATATATATATATATATATATATATATATATATATATATATAAGTAAATTAAAAAACAGTCATATATATTTTCCTTAGTGACGTGGTAATTTGTTACAAGTTAAGTGGACATTTTTCCATAT
Source organism: Euprymna scolopes (assembly GCF_053919585.1). NCBI lineage: Eukaryota > Metazoa > Mollusca > Cephalopoda > Sepiida > Sepiolidae > Euprymna > Euprymna scolopes. The sequence continues at coordinate 119,537,941 of NC_136482.1, read as the reverse complement.
ATTAAACAGATTTATATATACACACACATATATACATTTTTAAACATTTATCCCAAACATTTGAAAAAGTTCCGGCTGCACTCATAATTAATATTATTTATTTGAGGCTTATTTGTTTTAATGTAAAATGTTTCGAGTATTCTTAGCCTATTTACATTTCTCTCACTCTGAAATATATATATATATATATATGTATATATATATATATCTACATATATCTATATATATATATATATATATATGTATGTATATATATATATATATATATATATATATATATATATATAAGTAAATAAAAAAAAACAATCCCTACATTTATTTTTACAATATTCCTGATGTTGATAGAAGTACTTCAGTATAAAACGCTCGTAATTATGGATCCAACATATACAATTTCGAGAAAAACACAAAAAGGTCTATTCGGAGATTTGAGAAGATAAAAAGGAAAATTGTAAAACAGAATAATTCCGTGTTATTCAATAATATTTGTCTACATGAGAAAATGCTGCCTAAATATACACAATATATATATATATATATATATATATATATATATATATATATATATATATATATATATAAAGAGAAAGATAGCAATGATAAAGAGACAGAGAGGTAGATAGATTTATAGATAGATAGATCAGAAGTTTAAGACAACTTTTTTTTAAATTAAACGATAGAGTTTAAACTCTTCTAACGTAAGGTTACTAATATTACACTCTAAAGTTAATGTAAACGAAAAGCTACATTCTCAATATTTATTTTTAAAATTTACATTTTTATTAAATTCGGCTTTTTACACATGATCAAAATTCTTTGGGGCATGCTAGAAATAAGGGTTTTGATTTAAGTTCGGATGTTTCTGCTACAAATTTTGAAGATGGCTTTACGAAGTTCATTTTTGTTGAATATTGTTTGCCATTTCGATGAACCACCTTTGTCATCCATCCCCAAAAATTTTCAATCGGATTCACGTCCGGTAAGCATGCAGGATGACCCAAGAGCTAGACTTAATGTTCTTGTAGAAATCCAAAGATCCGTCTTGCAGTGTGAATTGCAGCATTATTCTGTTGGAATAACCATCTATCCCCAAATAAACGATGACCTTCCATCATCAAAGATGCTTTTTGTAGCATGCTACATAACCAGCTACAGTCTGACGACCCTGCACCCCCCTGGAGCTGCATCGTCCCTCTGTAGGAAAAGGTGGCCATACCATAACGCTCTCTCCATCACTATGACGTGTGAAAAAAGTTTCAAAGGGCATGTTTTTGTAGTGGTAATATCGCTGGAAGCCACAAGTACCATTTAAATTGAATTTTCTCTCATCAGAAAACAAGACTTTATTCAACCTTTAAACGTCCAAGGTTTGGTATTTACGACCAAATCTTAAGCGGTCCACTTTGTGACGTGGAAGCAGTCCAGGAATTTGTTTGCGCATTTTATTTACCATGTATTTTTGTTGTAAGTGTCGTCTGATGGTTATTGGATTGCAATCAGCATCTGTAACCGCCTTAATTGGACAAGAAGAAAGTCCCCTGTCATTCATAACAACCCGTTTGATTCTCCTACTCAATGCAGGAGAAATTTTTGGTAAGCCTACGAAACGATTTTGCTTTTCCATAATGTCAGTGTTCTTTAGAAAGTTGCAAATAACATTTTTTACACTGATTTACCTTGGCTGCTATCGCTCGCTGTGACAAACCTTCTTCATGGAATACTAGAACTCTCGAGCGCTTCACTTGTGTTAGCTTTCTTGATTTAGGTACGGTAACATATTTACAGAGTGATTACCAATCACTGACTGAACTAAAACATTGGAATTACACTAAATTATAGCCTTGGTCTTATAGTTTTGAAAATGTGAAAAAGCTTAATTTTATAAAAATGCAAATTTTTAAATAACATTTCTCGAATGTACATTTTGTTTCCATAATCTTTTATATTTTAGTATTAGTAACCTTAAGTCGTAAGAGTAAAAATCTCTCCTTAAAAATGGTTCCTTTTTAAAGATTTTAAGGTGTTCTTAAATTTTCAAGACCAATGCATGTGTGTTTATTATATAAATGTACATGCATATATTTTCGGACATTTGTATCCATTTCTGTACGTTTCATATTAATATTTATATATGTATATATGTACATGTACCGATTTCTATATATATGAAGTAGTAGCGTTACTGTTTGAGATGGGGTGTGTGTATATTACGCCTATATTACGATACCGATCCTGCCCAACCTGGCATAATAATGTTCCACTACCTAGAGATTAGGAACACAACTTTTAGAATCGAAGATCAACGCCGTAGCCTATGTATATGAACTTTCTTACAAAACACACAATTGAACCCAAATTCCATAACCTGGCTTAGTGATGGTCATTAATATATAAAAATGATGCACACCCTATTCAGAATTAATGTCAAGGGTCAAGGGCATAGCCTACATATATATATATATATATATATATATATATATATATATATATATATATATATATATATATATATATATATAGTCTACTGGAGCTGACAGCACTTGAGCGATCATGAACACAGGTGTCATGATGATGCTTCCCTAGCTAGAGATTGTGTAATCATTTTTCAAATTAAAGTTCAAAAGTCAACGTTTTACTCTCCTACAGCACAACAACTGGACTAATTAGAATCAAACATCACATGAGGATAGACAGCCACCAATTGATAGCGTATATATATATATTTTTTAAAGTCAAGAACAAACACTAAGACTTTGCTGAACGCACGGTCACCCTAAAAGTCATATTTGAAAGTACAACAAATCTCATGAATTTTTGCTTGCATACATATATCTCTGTACATATTTATATCTCTCTATCTCTCTCTTTCTCTCTCTCTTTATATATATATATACATATATATACACATATATATGCGTGTGTATGTGTATATATGTATATGTGTTTACATACATAGGTATATATATATATATATATATATATTGCGAGAGAGAGAGAGAAAGATAATAGTGTCTATATATTGATGCATTTATTTATGTCTATCTTTATGCATCTCTCTCTCTCTGTATATATATATATATATATATATATATATGTGTGTGTGTATGCGTGTGTACATATACTAGCATCGTTTCTAAAGCAATTGAAATTCTAATAGTTAAGGAGCTACAAAAGCATAAATAGTACTATAAAAACGAACAACCTTTATTAGCTCAAGCAGTAATTGTTTGGCATAGTCACCACCATTCAATGAGCACTGCTACAAGGAATTCAATGGGCCTTTTGTTCTGATGCTCGCTCACGGAACTGGTCTCTTTCTATGAGTGTCATAACGTCAATTTCTGCTACAGAGAGATTAGAAATTTACGCTACGCATACAATTTTTTTCTCTTAACCATAATGCAATTTGCAATCCATATTTGATCAAATATATATATATAAATATATAAATATATATATATATATATATATATATATATATATATATATATATATCACATATTTAAGTAACTGCTTGCACATTTGAAAATATAGTTATATGATATGTATACAAATCTAACATTTTTACGCCGAAATGGTATTGTTGACATTCTTATTACAAATACATATTATAAACAAGGAATGCAAAATAAAATCTAGGAAGAAAACAAATATCTATGATAATCTATCAGTGATCTTAAGTGTAAACTGATTGTATCCTGATAAATAGGTTCATACTTATTTAAATAATTAGATAAACTAAATAAACTGTAACAACATCTATAAGGCAAATATGGAATAAAGATTAATACGATTTAAATAAACATAGCAAGTAAATAAATTCTTAAGCTCAAATAGGATTTTATAGGAAATATTTGGTTAATAATAATAATAATAATAATAATAACAATAATAATAATAATACTAATAATAATAATAATAATAATATATAATAATAATAACAATAATAATGAAATTTAAAATAATGTTGGTTGAAAGTTACATATACAGAATTTAGATATGCGCAGGATAGAATTTCTGAGACTAACCGGAAGCTTATTCCTAAAAAATAGAACGAATTGAAAAAGTATGATCAATTTCGTGTTCTGGTAAAGCTATTGGAACAAAGGAATTAAAAGATAGATCCCTGTTGTATATATCAAACATAATTAAAAGGGAGTGATTTAAGATATATCAACAAATTCTCTTAATGGCAACTGTTACAGTATATGGAAAAAATCTTTCGAATTGGAAAGTGCCTAAATCATGTAGTCAGGAGATATACATTCAAAGTTACAAGCTCCTAATCCACCCTTACACCAATACGAAAAGCTACTACAGCGTTAATCATAAAATATAAAAAATACAGAGAAACACTATTTCAATAAATTAAGTCTTTCAGTAATATGGAATGTTTTCCTAGCACATTGTTTGCAACATCTAATGTAATGAGGATAATAACAATATATTACCTATAACACAGAAATTCTGCAGAAAAAAAAGCCACGAGTCTTCACGAATCAGATCGCAATCGATGAAATGATCGTAAGACACTGCTCTGGAACATCTACTAAACTTGTTATGACTTGGGTTGATTATAAAACGTCATTTTCCATGGTGCGCCCTTCATGGGTACTTATGGTTTATTTATTTATTTATTTTTTTTTTTACAAAGGCATCACCACATTATCAAGGCCCAGAGGCCACTCAAGGATAAGGGTTAAAGAGTGTACAGTAGAAGTTGGTCAATATAGTAATCATTAGTAATGAAAATTTGGTAAATTTAATAACTTATATGGAACGGCTCATCAAGAACTTATTTACTTTAGACTTGAACAAAACCATATTGTAGTCAGCCGGAAAGCAGGAAAACGGAAGACAATTCCACAGGCGTGCAGTTCTAAGAAAGAAGCTTTGTTCATGGAATCTACGTTTAGGTTTAGGCACAGATAAAGAGTGGGGAAAATTATTGATAGTGTTTACAGCTAGACGAGTGTTTCTTGTGAAAGTTTGGCGAGGGGGGACCATAGATTGAAGCTCAGTTGAACACTTTCCATGAAAATAACGATACATCAGAGACAAACTCGCAACATCTCTTCTGTGAGATAGAGGTTGCAAGGAGGAGAAAAGGACATCTCCTACGAGGCTACGAAGTCTATTTTGAACTCTATCAAGGCAGGACAAGTTCTTTCTAGCAGCTCCTGCCCAGATGTGGCAACAGTATTCCATCCTTGGACGTACCTGGCTCTTATATAGATAGAGAATAGCATCAGCAGTGAGATATCTACTGGATCGATAGAAAGATCCCACCATTTTTCCAGCGGCCTTGGCAACAGATTTGATATACGTGTTCCATTTAAGATCAGGAGTAATGGTCAAGCCCAGAAGCTTGTCAAAACTTGAGGCCTCCTGAAGACGAGAGCCATTCATTTCAATTGATGACAAATGTGGATTAGAATGTTGATGATGTAAAGAGAGAAGCTTGGTTTTAGATGCATTAAAAGTAACCAGCCACTCCTTTCCCCATTGTACTACGTGCTCAAGATCAGAGGAGAGAGAATTGGAGAGAACTTGCTCGTTTACTGTCTTAGATGTGGTACCATAAATGGTAGTGTCGTCAGCATAAATGTCTACAAATGATGTAAGGATATGATTTGGAAGATCATTAATGTAGATCAGGAAAAGAGTTGGGCCCAGGATGGATCCCTGAGGGACACCGGCATTAATATTGTGAGCTTCTGATTTTTGCCCCTCAACTACTACTCTTATGAACCTATCAGAAAGAAATGATTTAATAATTGAGAAGACTTTTCCAGCTATACCATAGCTAGCGATCTTATGAAGTAAACCTTTATGCCATACCCTATCAAAGGCTTTAGATATGTCAAGAGCAATTGCCCTAGAAAGATTGCCACCGTCGAGAGATTTGCTAATCCTATGCGATATAACTGTAAGGACATCTGCTGTAGATCTAGCAGAACGGAAACCATATTGAGTGTCACTAAGAAGGTTATTTTTGTTGAGATGTTTGATTACTTCTGTATTTAATACAGATTCTAGCAACTTACTCATGACGCACAGGAGACTTATTGGCCTGTACTGAGAGGGGGATGAGCGATCACCTGAATTCTTAAATACAGGGCATACTGATGAGATTTTCCAGGGAGATGGGAAACTATTCTCCTTAAGACAACGTTTAAACAGTTTTGTAAGTATGGGCGCTAGTTCAGGTTGAAGTTTTTTGAGTACTATAATTGGAATACCATCAGGGCCAGTTGCTTTACTGGAATCAAGGTTTTTGATTAGCTTGGCAACATCACGTACAGATATACGTATATCACATAGCGTGTTTTCTGATACAAGAGGAAATATTGGGGGTTGGCGGTCTTGGTCGCAAAGGGTAGAATTAGCTGCAAAGTTCATGACAAAGAGTTTGGCTTTGTCTGATGCTGACGAGATTACCTCAGATCCATTGATAATAGTTGGGATGGAGCACACGCTTCTGTTCAGGATTCTGTTTGCTATTTGCCAAAACTGGTGGGAACCAAGCCGCTGCTCAGCTACTTTGGACTTAACAGATTGAGCATACAACTCTCTTGCGTTCCTTATTACTTTCTTACAATGGTTGCTGGCAGTCCTGAAAACGGCTTTAGTTTCCATACATCTATTACGTTTGAAGCAGTGGAAAAAGTGATTTCTGTGCGCAATGGCAGCAGCACATTCTGGAGAGAACCATGGCTGGCTGTTAGGTTTTTGCTGAAACTTTTTAGAGGGTATGAAATGGTCAATACCTACAATTAACCATTCAGTTAGGTCTAATACTATATATTATTACGTTGCGAATAGTCTTCATCTTCTTTTATCAATAGCATGAAAAATTAAAAATAACATTTCTGAAAATCTATAAGGCAGAGTAGCACATAAAGGGAAACATTACTTGGGATTGTCTTTAACTTTAAATTTTGGTCATCATATTGCCTTTATTGACAATTCTTTTACGGATGTGAAAGCAAGATTAAAACGTAGTAAATGACCTCGTAGAGTAAAGAATCTACGAGTAGGTGATATTCCGGAAGTTTTGTAATGAATTACAGCAAAATTGATAAATAAGTAAACAGAGCCAGATTTATTAGTAATGACAAGAGAATTACCTTTTTGTTTATTTTGGGAATTATTTCAAATATAACTACTAAAATGTATTATATATACTGTATTTTTTATACTATATTATATGGTTGGGACAATATTTGCCATATCAAATTGTACAGCAAGGACGATTTTCATTTTATTATCCTTTTTTTGATCATGTCCCTTGAATAATTCTGAATAAATTGTAGGCTCGCAACAATCTCACAAGAAAAAAAAAAGTTGCTATTTTTTTCCTTTATTATCAGTTAGTCTTGAATAATTATTCTTCCAGAAATGTTAACCCGCCTAGATTTAATCACATGAAAACAGAATTACCTTAAAGTTGTTCTACTATTTTTAATTGACTTTTATATTTAAACCCCAAGAAAAAACTATTTATCGCCATTTTTATCTCCATTGAGATAAAGTGTTTTTCTCAAAATGTTTTTGGGATATATGTTTTTTGTGAAAATACACTTCACGATTATTTTCCATAATAATTTGTAAAAATATTGAAACACAAGTGCATGCATTTAAAAGAATTCACTTTTATTTTAGTCGGTAGATTTTGGGTGTCGAAAATTAAAAATGAACGAACGCCCCGCACAGAAGAAATTATATTAAATAACGCAGATCAAGAAAACCGCGTCGAAATCCGACTATGGAATGGACATAGTCAGTCGCGAAAAACGACGCGATCAGCCATGCTGATGTTTAACAACAAGCGTATAACCCTAAACCTACGTCTCTCATGGCTACTGTAGATAGTGGTTGTGTATATATATATATATATATATATATATATATATATATATATATATATATATATATATATATATATATATATATATATATATATATATATATATATATATATATATATATTTATATACGGACTTTATTCGCAGATAACCAGTTACATCGGGTCGCCACAAATAGCTATCTGTTTCAGCCAATGGGACTTCGCCGGGCAACCCTTAAGCATTCGACGCTAGAGGAAAAAGGAAAAAGCAAAAAAGGATAAAACTGAACTCTTTTTTCCATGGTGTCGAATGGTTCAGAGTCGCCTGATAAATTCTAATTGACTGACACATATGGTTGTTTGTAGCGACCAAAGGTAACTGTTTACACTTGAATAAATAATAAAAAAAAAAATTATCTTTATATTGGGCACTATCGAACAACCTTGTTGTATTTATTAGTCCCTATTTTGAACATCCTGTTTTAATGTATATATATATATATATATATATATATATATATATACAGAGAGAGAAAGAGAGAGAATAAATGACAAAAAGTTATAGTCAAAAGTTCGTGATGTTGTCCATCTTATAATTTACTCCTTTAATTCAGTTGACTTATAGAGGAAGAACTTATAAGATGATCAACATCACGATTTTTGGAATATAACTTTTTGTCTTATATTCTCTATATTGCTTTGTAATTATATTGAGCTTCTTAAATGTAGATTGATATTTATTAAAAGAAACTATATTTTTACAGAATATATATATATATATGTATATATATATATATATTTAAAGGAGATTAAAACAATTGGCTAAAGAGCAAAGAGTATTTAATGTAATAATAAAATTAATAGTTTTATTAAAATACAGGGAAAGAAAAAGTGATCGTTGTAATTTAGATATATAATAAGCTCAATAGGTAAATATCCTAGAGCTAATTTAATATTTAGTAATGTGATTGATAATTTAAAAATCAAATTATAATTAAATTAAAATCCGTTTCATTAGAAGGAACAACAACAAAATCAATTATTTATACGATCATTTCGGAAAACAATGTTTTTATTGTGGTAGACATAAAATTACGGACTATAATTATTACATATAGCTTTTTATTAAACAAGTTTTGCTCATCAGCAAATATTGGAAAGGGTTGTTTTATTAAATGTAAAAGACACCATAAATAAAGCTAGCAGTAAAGTAAGGCGGATGTATCTGGTAAAAATCAAAATAAAGGTATGGATTTAAAACTTGATAAGAAAGTTAATATGAGTTAGGGATAGAAATAAAATAGAGTAAAATAATATGTATAAATTTGGTTTACGTACAATATTATACATACAGACACATACGAATACATACATGCATATATATGAAAAAATATACAACATATATATATATACATATACATAGATATACATATATATATACATAAAAACATACATACAATATTTACATTTTAATTGTTCGCATTTGAACTCAGGAACTATGGTTAAAGTACTCATATAGATGCTTGCTATAGCTTTCCAGCTTATGTAATGATTAATTTGCAAAAAGGGTGCTTGTGTAGTAATTTATTTCCGTTAACGTACTTTTGATTAACGGACGCCAAAATTTAGAATTGGAAAGAAATAGTAGGTTAATGTTATTTGTATAATTAGATAATGTAAGGGGGAATATTGGGCATATTTCTTTAATGTAAGGGAGATAATTTGTTTAACTTAATTTATTACAGAATAATAAAAAAAAATTGTAATATATTTTTAGTAATAAGAATTTTTTAATGATTTAAGGTGGTTTATATTTATTAAATTTCAACCAACGTTTATGACTGCATGTGAATATTAGTTCCTCTTTAGTATTTAATAGGGTGGTTGTATTTTTTATATCTTCATTTTCAAAATTTTTAGGGTCTCTTTTGTACATAGTGCACAGAGTTTATCTCCTGGTTTATATGGGTTGCAAGATTCAATTACTTGCCATTTTAACTTGAAAGGAATATTGTTATTATTGAGTTGCCAAATATACTTGGATAGAGTAGTTTGGTTTGACAGAGAGTTATTTTTAAAAGAATATTTGCGCGTTGAAATTCTATGTTTTATTAGGTCAGATGTGGAACCAAAGTATATTGCCTCTTGTTTATTGTGATTATTTTGCCTAAGGTATGGTGCTGCATAATTATATGGCGTGTTGGTTAGTAATTGATCGGTAGATTGGTTAAAGTTGGTTTCATTATTTAATCTGGTGGTTAAGTTATGGCTGTTAATAGATTTATGTAGATTTGGGGTTTTTGATACTGTGCAGCTATAGGTAACATTTTTAATTTTACATGAGCCTTTAAGGGGAGTTTTTCTTCTACAGTTACAGTCTGCTATGGTTAATACAGTTGTATTTTGTAGCTTATTAATTTTCTTGCTATTAGAATTAATTATTTTTTTGATGAAGGTAAGGCATAGTACAGTAAGAGACTTTGATGGTATTCTTAGTGAACATTTTATTATATCAATGGGGGGATTTAAAGTTCTTATCTAATATTTTAAAAAAATCTCTGGCTATGTTTGTCTCTAGGTTTTTGGAATATGGAGGGTCGAACCATAGGGTTTCCTTATGTCACCTCCTACGTTTAATGTTTTTGTTTTGTTGCTTATTTGTATTATCATCTAATATTTGTGGTTTGGTTTTATCTTTTTTTGTCTCTTGGTCATTTTTCATAACTCGTATACGGGGAAACATTGCTATATTATATGTTATTACGCTCTATGCAGTTTATGTTTCTATCATTTTTATTTTTGAATTTAATTTGCGAATTGTATCCCGATTTTTTAAGGGCTTCATTGTAATATTTTTCATTTTTGATAAATATGTGTTTAGTAGAAGACAGTCTAGAAATTCTCAAAGCGATATTGGGAACTATTGATTTTAATATTAATTTAGGGTGGTTCGATTAATTGTGGACGTATAGCAGAGATTGGTAAGGTTTATGATAAGGTTCAAAGGTAGAATTCTCCAGATTTAAGGTTATATATATATATATATATATATATATATATATATATATATATATATATATATATATATATTGAGTATATTTAGGCAGACTATTCTCCTTTAAGCATATATTGTTAAACAACACAGCATTTTATTGTTTGACAATTTTCCGTTTTATTTTTTCCAGTTTTCGAATAATCCTTCTTGTGTTATATGTAAAATGGTGTAAAAGTGTTCCGTAGTCTGCTAGCGCTTTCGGCGTTTTCGCCATCTTCAGGCTGGTTATATAAAAAGTCGTTTTAAAATTACGTCGAATGATAAGGTCGTGTTTTAACATTACATCGTACTATAAGATCGTTTTTGGCTTATGTGGGCTATTTATATACAAATTTATTGGACAGTTTTTTTATTATATATATATATATATATATATATATATATATATATATATATATATATATATTAACAGAGGCATTTTAAAATATTTTTGCTGGATTCATAATTTATATTGTTTATTTTGGGTTGTCTCACTTTTATATACAAAGCCTCCAAAACCTTCAGTCTCCTAACGTTAAAGTCTGTTTATAAAATGTTGGTATTTTCTACCATGATGTTTCCAAATTGAGAATGCTGGCAGCCATGTTTTTTTAAATGTTGCGCTATAGAGCTAGTATCGGAAAGATGAAGCGTTAGTCTACGGGACAACGTGTTGGTAGTATGACCAATGTAAGAGGTACAGTTAGAGATACACTCTCCTATTGGGCAATTAAATTGATAAATTACATTGTTCCTTTCTAACACTTTGTTTGCTTGCGAAATATTGTTATTAATTATATATATATATGGCTGGCCAGTACTAGATAGGTAATTATTTCGGTAATGCTAGACGCCGTAAACCTCCTGCACCTAATGTCCAGCTTGGTATTTCTGACACTGTCTTTCGATCAGGAGCAAGTGTGTCTGGACGAGAGAGTCTAGTAGACGTGAGTCTCCCTCACTTTAAACAAAGTCGGGCGCAAGTCACAATAAAAAGAAAGGCCGTATTGTCTGCTATAGGGGAAGTCGGGGTAAGTTGAGCATAGGGGTAAGTTGAGCCACCCCCTTTTAACCACAATTGACTAAGCCAATCCAAGTTTGTATGCAATCTATAAACAACTGATCACGTGACTTTAACCTCCACCATTTTGTTTTGCTGAACCAATATCGGAGGTTGATGCAATAAAAGAAAATCATATTTCGTGCCAAAAAAGTAAAATAAAGCGTTACAGAGGTGAATGCATGTGTCTTGTGTGTAGTAATAGTTTGATTAGATATAATATGTGGTAGTTGTTTGTTCAATTACTTGCCTTCATACCTGTAAAAGAATTTTACATTCACCGCACATGAGATGCATGCATTTGAACAGACAATTCAATGAGGTCAGACTGGGGTAAGTTGAGCCAATGCTAATGGGGTAAGTTGTGCCACTGGCTCAACTTGCCCCATATGTCTTTTTACACGTTTTCAAGAAACAGATCAATGTGCAACCACATCAGTAGGCCTGTTATAGAGTGAATTCAAAATGCATGTTGTATAAGTTACATGCTCTACTTGTATAAGAATTAGATCTATGGGTTACCTGGTAAATGTTTAAGATGTGTAAGCCGTGCTTGGATAGCAATTTGCATGCTGTACAGGCGCTTTGTTATTCTAATAATAATAATTATTTTTATTATTACTATTATCATTATTATTTTTAACATTATTATTATTATAATTGTAGAATCAAGAATGCACTTACCTCCCCTCTCCACCATTATGGACTAGCCTACAATTAGTCAGGCATGGTGGGTTATTCCATTTGGAGGCGCCTGATTGGCTAAACATGCCAGGAGAGGCAGGTGCCTCTCTACAAATGCCAGCTGTTCTGGCATTCATTGTTCAATGTTCCACACTTATGCCAGGAACTCCACTGAATCCACTAGTTCACTCTAGTAATATTCTACATCATTATCGGATTTATTGTGTTAACTTCATTTTTCTTTTTTGTGTGTTTCACAGAAAAAAAGCCCACCAGACATGTGCCACTACGTGCGAAAGACAAATCGTGGACAAACTCTTACATACGTTATGGAACGGGCTGCTGCCACTGTTACTGGAGGTCAGAGTGTGAGGAGTGCTGCAAAGGACTTTAACATGGATCGAATGACACTGAAGCAGTACATGGACAATCAAGACAGTCAACCAGCAGGGACTGCTTACACACCTGTTTCCTTACGGCAATTGGTTTTTAGTCCTGAAATGGAAAGAGATTTGGCTGACCACGTGAAACAATTGTCAGACATGTTTCATGGTTTGTCATTGAGAAGATGTCGCACACTGGCATATGAGTTTGCTAAAGAAAACTGTCTCAATCTGCCACCAAGTTGGGATCGTGAGAAAAAAAGCAGGACATGATTGGTGGTTAGGCTTCAAGAAGTGCCGGAACCTGGCAATTAGAGTGACAGAAGCAACATCTTTTAGGCGTGCCACAGCCTTCAACCGTCCAGTTGTTGATAAATTTTTCAACAACTTTAGTCAGATAATGGACAATTACAAGTTCTCACCAAATGACATTTACAACGCTGATGAGACTGGGTGCACCACCGTTCAAAACCCTGGAGTCGTTGTCACAGAAAAAGGAAAGAAACACGTTGGTTCAATCACCTCCGCTGAACGCGGGGAATTTGTAACGGTAGTGTACACTGTGAGTGCAATTGGATCAGTCGTGCCTCCTATGTTCATCTAGAGTCCACTACAGAGATCACTTCATCAGAGGTGGACCAACACAGTGCATAGGGAGCGCAATACGAAGTGGCTGGCTGAATGAAGAGGTGTTTGTGGAATATTTAAATCACATCATCAAGCATACCAGATGCTCACCAGGAAAGAAAATCCTCTTAATCCTCGACAACCATGACACACACATTTCATTGAATGTTGTGAACACAGCAAGATTTCATGGCGTTGTCTTACTGACCATTCCACCACACACTTCCCATCGTCTCCAGCCGCTCAACCAGTCAGTGTATGGACCCTTCAAACCAGCGTACAACAGAGCCATGGATGGGTGGCTACGATCCAATCCAGGGAAAACAGTAACAATATATGAAATCCCAGCTCTAGTGAACCAAGCCCAGATGATTGCACTGACACCATTGAACATTGCTGCTGGATTCCAAGCCTCGGGCATTCATCCATTTAACCGGGACATCTTTAGTGAAATTGACTTTTCCCCTTCTCTTCCAACTGACCGTGAGCAAAATGTGGCTGCAGAAAGCCTTGAGGCAAATTCTACTGTGGAAGATGCAGGACCATCAGGTGAGGTTCCTGGAGCAGTCTTGCCCATGCACAGTGATGTTGTCCGACCACAAAAAGAGCAAGAAGATGATCTTATGCAACCATCCGCATCTGTGTCTTGTGTTTCATCTAGCTCACATGATGTCATGCCTCGTCCATACATTTCACCATCTGTAATTCAGCCATTTCCGAAAGCAGCACCAATGTGGTGTAATATAATGTAATGACAAATTATCGAAATAAATGAAAGTCTCTGCAGCAAAATGATGTTATATATCGTGTTTATTGTTTTGGTCTCAGTTCTTGCATACATTTTTTTAGTAAATTGTATAATATTGGGCTCACTAAAAAAATATATATATATTTTTTCTTAAAAATTTATTTTTTTCCGAAAGATAGTGTTCATGGATCGAGCATACGTTGTCGAGTTGCATAAAAGAGTAAAAGAAAGTAGAGAGTCTTGGAGGGATGATGAGATGGATCGGCGAAGTAAGACAGCCAGCACATCCGAGTTAATTGGCCAAGTAAAGAGTTTAATGAATAGTAACCCTCGTGTGTATATAGAGACAAAGCATACGCCGTTTCATGTCAGTGCGGAACTCTACACACACTTATTCCCGAGTAAGTAAATATGTGGAAGATTTATATAGTTCTTCACAATGGTGCAGTCATTTCCCCAAATTATTTGACTAACATTTTCACTGAGACAGTTTCAACATCCCTATAGTTTAGCTCTTGCTGCTTGTGACTTGTGTACAATCTCTTTGCACATTACACACTTTAGATGTCGTTATTATGAGGCAATAGAGAGAATGAAATGGGGTGTGAGGGGTTTCAATTACAATCTAACACAAAAGAATTTAAATTAGGTATCCGAGAAGTTGTTGTAATGGCACAATAACATCATTGCAACCGGAAAAACTTCAGATAGGAGTATACTTTTATATGCGTACCACCGATAAAAGCTGTCATACGAAACAAAACTAAAACTTAATAAAGCTCAACTTATCTTGGAAATATTCTTTCGATGTTCTCTAGTTGGTGTTAGCACTAGCTTTTCCTAGCGCATATTTCCGTGTAAACACCGGATTTGTCTGCTTGTAATGTCCTATTTCTGTCGTAAGTTCCTCTCCAATACAGAGCGAATGATTACGAAATCAAACAGAAACATTTAAAAAAATAAAAGTTTGGAAATATACAATTAGCCGAAATGTAACCTGCTCCTTATATGTTATCACTAATCGTTTACTTTTTAATGTCGCATCAGTTATTTTTAATTAATTTCTTGTCTGTTTTCTTAATTTAATGAATATACGACATATTACCTTTCAACAAAGGATACATACGTATACTAATATATCACACAATTAAATTGCACGTATGTAAGCATTACGGTATTGTCCAATGTCATAATTAAAAAAAAAACTATTTGACTGGATGGCACACAGATCGATCTTGTAGTAAAAACAAAACAAAAAAAACGCTGAAAAGTTTAATCGTAATTAATTTCATAATTAATAGCGGAAAAGATTAGTGCATAGCTCCTGCAATCTAAATTAGGTGCATTTTCTCATTGTGTGCGTGTGTATGATGTTGATTTGTTCTCGTTAACATATATGGCTTTACTGTATTGCCCGAGTGTGTGTTTAAATTCATTCCGTTTATTTTATCATTTAAAATAATTTAACATGCAGCTGTATATATTTTTAATCGAATAAATCATAATGTTAGCGTGTTCTACATCTTGTTGTAAAGTACATAGGAAAACTTAGATAAACAACTTTAATAATAACTAATATATCGTAAACGTGTGCGTTTCATTTATAAATTTTCTTTTTTCTCTTAAATACAGTTCAACAGTTTACTATTTTTTTCGATACCAAAATATCAGATTGTTTCTATTCAATATTTTACTCTTATTTTTTTCACGTGTGTTTGTTTTCTTTTTTTCTTTTTGTTTCCTTCTTATGTGCTGCTCTGTATATTTTAGGGGCCCAGTGAACATCGTTTATGTATTTATTTCATTACGTTGATCTTTCGTTTCGATCTTTAACTGAAAGTCTGCGGTCATAGACACCAGGATGATTAAGTCGTGTCGTTATTATACATTTTTAAATACGTTTCTATTATTAGCTAATATTGAGACTTCATGTGCGTATATACACGGGCGTGTATACCTGATACCGTAAATGTAAAAATTTTTATTGGTGTATGTAAATTTAAATACAGACCATGACAAAGCAATATTATGGATATTTACCTTTACAACACAAAACATGAATAATATTTCTGTGTTGATTCCACATCTGGCTAGTCTTTTTATATATTCAGTCCAGCTTGCCTCTTTTGTTGGCGAAAAGGTTCAATTAAAATTCTCCCCAAGAAGAAATAAAAGTTGTGTTTTATTTTTAGCAATATTTAAGTTCAGAGTGTTTGACCCTTTATGAACGTTTTCCATCGATCTAGTTCCTACCGCCATTTAAGACCCGTTTGTTCGCATGAATAAACATCTGTTGAATGTCTCTTCATGCTCCGATTATTTGAATTTAACTAATGTATATGTATCTCAAAAAGGCATTTTTTTTCTAAATGACGTAATAAAATAGTATACGTCGGTAATATAGTATGCCTATATACTTTTTATCATAGTAATAAACAAAATAAATATAAGGTCTTTAAGTAAACTAACGATAAAAAAACAAAATGACGGGAATTATTTCCTCTATTAGAGAAGATAAAGTTAGGACTTTATTTAAGTAATATACTTAATATACACTATTACTGCAAGTTTGCCTATATTGAAAATGCTTGCTTCCTGGCAAGCCAATCAAACCATCTAATAGTCAGTCTTATTTTCATTTATATTCAACATATAATACAGTGACATTAGCAAATGATAAATTACCTATCAAAACGAACCTCCTAAATTAAAACCTTGAATGATTATCTGGAATACTGCTGCCATATCTGGGCAGGAGCTGCGAATAACAGCCTATCCTGCATTGACAGAGTACAAAATAGACTTCGTGGCTTAGTGGGGGATGCCCTTTTCTCTACCCTGCAACCTCTCTCCCACAGAAGAGACGTTGAGAACCTATCCTTGTTTTATCGTTATTTCCATGGCAGGTGCACGTCTGAACTCCAATCTCTGGTCCCCCCTCGCCAATCTTTCACGAAACACACCCGTCTAGCTGAATCCACTGTGAAAAATTTCCCCCACTCTATATCTGTGCCTAAATCAAAACGTGGATTCCATGAACAAAGCTTCTTTCTGAGAACTGTACGCCTGTGGAACTCTGTTCCGTCTGCCTGCTTCCCACCTGACAACAACTTGGATGTGTTCAAGTCCAACGTTAACAAATTCTTAATGAACCGCCCCCTTAAGTAAACACTTTATCAAATCTCCACACTAACGTAATGTACTTGCAATAACCCTTATCCCTGAGCGGCTTCCGGACCTTGATAAGTGGTGACCACTGTGTAAAAAAAGGAAAAGAAAACATTTCAACATTTATGTAAAAAAAAAAATTACCTCTACATAGTTGTAATATGGTTAGAAATATTAAGTCCCCACTTTCTTGCTGGGAAAATCGTAATAATAATAGGTCGGCACATGTTTAGGTGTCGACTAGGCAGCATATGACAATATATATATATATATATATATATATATATATATATATATGTATATATATATATATCTATATATATATATATATAAATTTAGATTAAATAGGTGTTTCCATTAATGTAGAAATGTTTATTTAAAATCTTATTAATTTAGTTGGTCTGTAATATATAATTAAGTGGGGGCCCTATATTAGGGCCCTATACTACTTAATAAGATACGTTATGAAAGAACATTGTATTTTGAGATAAATAGTAATTGTATATATATATATATATATATATATATACATATATATATATAGGTATATCCATATATATATGTATATATTAATATATATATATATATATATATATATATATATATATATATATATATATATATATATATATATAGATGGTGACGATGACGATGATGATTATGATGACGACGATGATGATTATGATGCTGATGATGATGGTGAGGATGATGACGATTATGAAGATGATGATTGCAAAATCTTGTCAGAGGAGTGCTATACCCTCACTCACTGAATTCCATGTGCCCGAATATGAATTTTGAGTCCTACCAGCGATTTGAACACCATCACGCAGACATTGAAGTGACGACAGTAATTCGTATGCATACATCTGTGTACATACACGCATACATATATACACATACATACACACACATATATACACGCATATATGTATATACATGCACGCATATGTACATATAATGACGCATGCCAATACATACCTAAATATGCATACAAAGTAATACACATATACACATACACACATATAAATTCACACATACATACACACATACATATACATACACATTTATACACATATGCATATACATGGTCGTACACACATATACATACACAATGTATATATATATATATATATATATATACGTACGCACATATACATATATGCATACATACGCATATATACATGTGTTATATACTGTCTTATTATTAAAAGATGGCGTATGTATTTGCATTGTTCTTTGTGAGAGTCTTACGAGAGATTAGTGTTTAGTAAGAGATGTTCATGTTGTAAGAAGAGATGAGAGATAGTAGCATTGTTAGAGAAGGGGTGTGGGCATTAAAAATTGCATATAAAGAGAGGGAAATATAAATACATTTTGGAGAAGATTTCATATCTAGAGTGATAGACCGATAGTTAGACATTTATACTTTTGACAGTTCTGTGAACGGGAGTGTCTCTATAACATTTATACTCTGACACATATACTTTCTAACACATATTTTAGATGATGATTTTATCAAGGTTCTTATAACATAAATGGGCAATACCTTTTCTCTTGAATAACAACATGACGACGTAGATACAAAAACACATGATGATACGTTTATTTCTTCTTCGACCTGTCGAACATGAGTTTATCTCAGGGCTTCAAAGTTGTTACATGGTTATTTCTAAAAGCCTTTCACTTCTAGAGGGTGTCTTGACCCTAACGGAGAATCGATCTGAACCTCTCTACTTCTCTCCACTTACTGATCCTGATTCTCACTTATCTAACTAAATTCATAACTCATGACGTCATTGCACGACCGAGCACGTGTATATGAGATACATGGCATTAATCCTTCTCTAACCTAATTTTACGTAACTCACTTTACAATACCATTTTCAATTCTCTTTCTTTCATAAAGGAATTTAACGTATTTGTTGATTCTGTAACCCAAATTTCTATTATGTTTTCTTTCTAAGAATGTAAAAAGTTTCCATCCAAATTGTATTATTAACTATTTTAACAGAATCAAAAATTATACTGGACATTCCATTTATAACATTCTGTGTTTAGTTTAACTTATGATTAGAATTCTCAATTCCAAGTATAGCTTCGCAAGTTCGCGTCTTTGACTACCCTATTTCATATTTACATTTAACTGATTCCTTAATTTTATACTTACATGTAAAGGGGATAGCCATTATCATGTAACACATGCATATACATACACATGCATATAAATGTCTACATATACATGCATATCCATATATACATATACACCCATATACATATATACAAATATACGCACATACATACACGAATAGATACATATATACACATACACATATACATATATAAATATGTTCAAAAATAACATACTCTGAAATATATCACTAACCGTGTCACGTTGATTCCACAATATGAATTCACGTTTAAATATGGAAGGGAAATGTATCTTCAAATAATATATTTAATTTCGGAGAAGATCTATGGACCTATACTAAGTAAATATAAACCTTTAATCTTTTTTTCGCACTAGCCCACATTAAATGCATGATTAAATCCAACTGACATAGAATAGTAATGACGTAATATGATAATATGGTCAGATGATAATGAATCAAAAAGTAAACACATTGATTAAGTTTAAATCAGTAAATTAGTATATACGTAGTTATTACAAAGAAGAAAATAGTGTGTAACTATGAAACAATAGGAATCATTTAAGAAATACGAATAATAACAAAGTAAAGATAGGTAACGAAGAAAAAGGCAATAAGTATTTCGTAAATAAACACACACAAATATAAACACACACAGATATATATATATATATATATATATATATATATATATATATATATATACATATATATATTTATATATGTATGTTTGTGTATTAATGTATGGATGCACATAAATACACGCTTAGCAGGCAGCGTCACATATTTATATACACAAATAAATGTATCTCTCGCTTTCTCTCTCTCTCTCTCTCTATATATATATATATATATATGTATATATATATATATATATATACATATACATAGATATGAATTTTAAAATGGATACAATCCGACGTTATGATGTGGCCACGCCTCTTGAAAACGCCCGCATAATACGGGCGAAATGTTGAGTCTCCCATCTTCCGCTCCCTTTTCACATCATACACACACACACACACACACACACACACACACACACACACACACACACACACACGTATATATATATATATATATATATATATATATATATATATATATATATATATATATATATACGGGTGTGTGTGTGTACGTATATATACCTGTGTGTTTTTGAGTATGTCTTATTATTATATATGCACATAATTTTTATATGTAGATGACACATAGTAAATACATAGTCAGTATTTATTTCACGAGTGCTTTAACCGTGAGACATCAGTAGTTCATGGTTCTTAAGCTAAAGTGAGGGCCGCCTATTTATATTAAGAGTACAAAGAAATCGGAGAATCAATTGATAAACAGTAGAAAACAAATGGAGTAACCAGGTAATTCGATAATCCACATGATTAGGCATCATATCGCGTAAAATAAAAGTCAAATGTTCTTGTGTAGATGCTGTTTGTATTTTGGTTTTGAGAAAGTTTTGTGTATGTATATATATATATATATATATATATAAATATATATATATATATATATATATATTATATTATTATTATTATTATGATTATTATAACATTTTATTACATTTTTCACCCCAAACAAGGCAAATTGCCACTTTGGTGTAGGGGGCTACTATCCGGGGTAACAACTACTGGGGTACTATGTATGGATTTGGGCAGCAAGATGTCGTTTCACATTACACTTGAACTTCTGCACGTCAGTACTGTTGGGGAAGCAGGGACCTGGAATGGAATTCCAGAGTCTAGCGGTTCTGGGGAAGAAACTATTGGAGTAAAATATCTTTTACATCAAGGTGTCTCTACACTGTGGGGTGGGATTTATCAGGCTGTCGGGTTTGTCGATGGTGCTCACGTAGTGGGGGCACAAGTGATTGCAGTGTTCAGAGCATTCACCACTAAAATACTTGTAGAAAAGGCAGAGAGATGCAACATGTCGTCACTGGGACAGAGGCTGAAGCTTAGATGCCAGTTCAGGGCCTATCAGGCTTGCGACTCTCTTTTGAACCTTGTCAAGGAGCGAGAGACTAGTAGCATATGCACCAGCCCAGATGTGGTAGCAATACTCCATACATGGGCGAATGGTGGCCTTATAGAGGTACAGGATACTTTCGGGTGTTAGTAGTTTTCTAGCACGGTAGAGAGAGTCCACCTTTCTTGCAGCGGCCCTGGCAATGCCTTCAATGTAATTGTTCCAACTCATGTTTCCTGTGAACGTAAGGCCAAGGGGTTTGAAAGATGGACTCTCAGAGAAAGAGTCGTTGCCCATTGCTATTGGTGGTAGAGAGGGTTTCTTGTAATTATTGAATGAAACTAGTTTAGTCTTGGCAGCATTGAACGCGACCAACCACTTTTGTCCCCATTCCACTACAGATTGGAGGTCTTCCTCTAGTGTTTCTGCCATTTCTTTAGAAATGTGTTCATTCGTCTTCCTGTTGTGCCTGCCATAGAGTGTAGTGTCATCAGCATATATACTCATCTAAGAGGCAATTTTGTCGGGGAGGTCATTTATGAATATCAGGACAATAGAGGTCCAAGGATAGAACCTTGGGGCACCCCCGCATTTATATAATATTGTTTAGATTTACAACCGTCGAGGACAACCTGGATTTTTCTCTTGTCCAAGAAGGATTTAATTATGTTAAGTATTCTACCAGTGATACCGTATGATCTTATTTTCCTGAGGAGACCCTCATGCCATACCCTGTCAAAAGCCTTAGATATATCTAGAGCTACCGCTCTGCCCTCCCCCGCTTTGTCCAGTGAATTGTATATACGTTCAGAGATCACAGTTAAGATGTCTGCTGTGGAACGGGCTTGTCTAAATCCATATTGTTTGTCAGTCAGTAGTTTAGCATCTGTAAGATGATTGACTAGAGCATGGTTAATTATGGTCTCAAATATTTTGGCAAAAAGTGGGAGGAGGCTAATGGGGCGATAATTTGATGGGCCTGTCCTTTCGCCAGAATTCTTGAATACTGGTACAACAGAAGCAGTTTTCAAACAGCCCGGAAAGCAAGCTTCATTAAGGCATTTGTTGTAGAGTTTGGAGAGAACCGGAGCTACTTCGGCTGAGCACCTTTTTAATAGCACAGCCGGGATAAGATCGGGGCCACATGCTTTTGAAGTGTCAAGGTGTTTTTATTATAGCATGCACCTGAGCAGGGGTGGTTTTCAGATCGTCTAGTGGTGCGTCTGTCCGCATAGGAAAGTAAGATAGTGGGTGGTTTGAGGGGTCCAGTGTGGAGTTGGAGGCAAACCGACTGGAAAGCATGTTAGCCTTGTCGGTTGCTGAGGAGACAACTTCGTGATTGTTGGTTAGTGGGGGAATTGTTGATTGCCCATTATTTACTACACTGTTGTAGATTTTCCAGAAGTCTCGAGTTCCTAGTTTTTGTGCTTCGATGCGCTTTTTAGTTGTTTCCGTAAATTCTCTCTTAGCTGTCGCTATTTCTTTCTTAACGTTATTTCTAGCTTCTATATACTTCAGTCTGTTTGTCTGTTTGTCTTCAGTCTGTTTGTATATATATATATATATATATATATATATATATATATATATATAGAGATAGATAGATAGATAGATAGATATGTATAGCTTTATGTTTAACAATTAAATATCGTGGTCACCTGGCTTTAACTGGTTGTAAAGTACTCTTAAATATATTTGGATTTGTTCACATTTCGTAAATATAATTAGAAAGTCATAATTTCAAAAGTAAAACCAAAGTATTACTGTGTTAGAAGAGAAACACAAACCACACTGTTTCATACAGAAGTTGATAACGTAAGCACTGCACCAACTTTCTACGGATGTGAACTAATAAAAATATAATATTAAAAATAAACTAAGATGAAATTACAAAATATGTTCACACATTCTTTACCTCATTAAAACTACTTTAATCGGCAAAATATTCACAAAAAACATCCATAAAAACACTAATAATTTGAAAATCATAGCGTCCCTTTTGTAATGGTTAGTTTCATAGAAGATAGTTTTCGAAAATATGGCTACAGACAGACAGAAAGACAGACAGGGGGATACAGGAACAGATAGACAGACAGACATATAGACTTTATATAATAGATAATAATAACCGTCACACACACACACACACACACACACACACACATATATATATATATATATATATATATATATATATATATATATATAGAGAGAGAGAGAGAGAGAGAGAGAGAGAGAGATGGTCAAGGTCTGGTGTGAACGTGTGTTAAAAGCACACAGAAGTCTTAGCGTCATACTGTGCTTCTCCCAGACAAATCAACGCCACGTGCACGTCGTGACCAGTCAGCTATGACGAACGTCGAGTGTCCTGCGCCGTATAATTGGACCTCCACTGATATGTTAGTCAAGGTTCTTTTAACAAATGCTAAGAGGGTAGTAACCATGACATAAACTTCCAGAGGAGCTTAGGCCCTGTCTGCTGCGGCATACATAACCCACGGGCACGCAGAGTATGATCTGATTCCCAGCAACCCAAATCCCAGTCATGGATCAAATGGCATGGGAGGTGGAGAGGCTCCCGTAAGCCATGGTGAAGGCAGCGTCTATAGGAGAAGGAAAGCCCTGATATAAAACATGCGGCGACTGCTGCTCCCAATGATGTTGACTTGCTCGTCTTTTTTATTCAATGTGGCAGTTGTTTAAAGAGTGGCATTGTCTCAATGCAAAGGGTTTTCCTCACTATAAAAAGGCTTCAAGTACAGGTATTACTTGATATGCAATGGAATACACACTCAATCAGTGTGTGTCTCGATAATAAAAGGCTGGCAGTAGCCTGGAACGGCAAACAGCCATTCAATGGGGACTGATGCAGATATGGGCGTGAATGACAATAAAGGCTCGGGAACTTCCAGGGTATTGGTCTGGTCTGGTTGTTGTTCAGAGCACCACAGGATGGACCCGGTCATTAGTGCTGGACTATAGGTTCCATAGAGGTGACCGTCTGTCACGTGACGGTCTTTGCGCTCATGTTTGCATCATTTTAGCAAGCGATATATTAAGTAATAGCAATACTCGACAACGAGTTGCTGCCATCATATATATATATATATATATATATATATATATATATATATATATATATATATATGTGTGTCTGTATATATATATATATATATATATATATATATATATATATATATATATATATATATATATGCGTAAGGAGTTGTAAACACGCTAAAAAAAGAATAATACACAAAGTATTTATCGCATTACTACGAATATAGATTTAATAACCAGTCGGTTACATTCTAATTTGGATTAAATGTCAACATTGTGAAAGAATTAGTTAATTTAGGCGTGTACACATACGGGATTACATATCTTTTAGGTCGTGTGAATAAGATATTTTAAAGTATCGGAAGTGTACGATCATATATACTATTCTTTATTTAAACATATATTTATTTAAAGACGCACGCAAACGCACGCACACACACATACAGCCATATATATATATATATATATATATTTATATATATATATATATATATATATAAATATATATATATATACAATTATAAAACTCAAATGACCTTGTGACGAGTTATGTAACTCATTTTCCGGTTTACGGCATGCGGTTGCGCATGCGCGCATAAATATTGGCCCATAACAACGTAGACAAATAAACACAAATAACTTCTTGTGAAAAATTTTACCTGCTCACTGAAATATTAACGTTATAATTTACAAAATTATTATTAGTGTCCCAATTTTTTTCGCGTTTAAATCATCCAAATAAACAATTGTAAATACGTTCTGCTTTTTTCTCATCGATAATTTTAGTATTACATTTAAGTTATTTTTAATTTATTCTCCATTGTTTAATACAATTTAAAAAATAAATAAATTTTGCTCCCCACTATCAACATAAGTAAATAACCCCGAAAATGTTTCTTTATTATTTGCGTTACAAATAAATAATCAACGTAACAATAGACAGTAATGTTTTACTGTGTACGTTTTAAACGTCCCAATCGTTTTTTTACGTTTTTAAATTAAAAGATAGTCAAAATTATAATTAAACTTAAGTATTATGGTAGCTGTTCAGTGCACATTTACCTATAAGTATGACAAACCACTTATAATTCAATGGTTGTAAGTTTTTTTTCAAAAATAAACAATTATAAACACACACCCATACAAACATTTATATATATATATATATATATATATATATATATATATATATAGTCATCCACATACAGTACTGTTTCGCTGTTTCACAGCTCATCAGTGCGGCTAGACAGGCAACTACCTCAAGCCAGGATTGAAACCCGACCGTTTGTACGGCAGTCAAGGCTCCTAACCATTACGCTATTGGCGGCTGCTTGAACGAGTAGTGAGTTTAACGATGTTTTGATATCGTTCGAAATACCTCCGCTCGATTTGTTTACACAAAGAGCGTCGCTTATATGCTAATGGTAATTCGTGTTTCACTTCTCAATATGCTCAACTCAAGGTGAGGAGCACTATAGTCATCCACATACAGTACTGTTTCGCTGTTTCACAGCTCATCAGTGCGGCTAGACAGGCAACTACCTCAAGCCAGGATTGAAACCCGACCGTTTGTACGGCAGTCAAGGCTCCTAACCATTACGCTATTGGCGGCTGCTTGAACGAGTAGTGAGTTTAACGATGTTTTGATATCGTTCGAAATACCTCCGCTCGATTTGTTTACACAAAGAGCGTCGCTTATATGCTAATGGTAATTCGTGTTTCACTTCTCAATATGCTCAACTCAAGGTGAGGAGCACTATAGTCATCCACATACAGTACTGTTTCGCTGTTTCACAGCTCATCAGTGCGGCTAGACAGGCAACTACCTCAAGCCAGGATTGAAACCCGACCGTTTGTACGGCAGTCAAGGCTCCTAACCATTACGCTATTGGCGGCTGCTTGAACGAGTAGTGAGTTTAACGATGTTTTGATATCGTTCGAAATACCTCCGCTCGATTTGTTTACACAAAGAGCGTCGCTTATATGCTAATGGTAATTCGTGTTTCACTTCTCAATATGCTCAACTCAAGGTGAGGAGCACTATAGTCATCCACATACAGTACTGTTTCGCTGTTTCACAGCTCATCAGTGCGGCTAGACAGGCAACTACCTCAAGCCAGGATTGAAACCCGACCGTTTGTACGGCAGTCAAGGCTCCTAACCATTACGCTATTGGCGGCTGCTTGAACGAGTAGTGAGTTTAACGATGTTTTGATATCGTTCGAAATACCTCCGCTCGATTTGTTTACACAAAGAGCGTCGCTTATATGCTAATGGTAATTCGTGTTTCACTTCTCAATAAGCTCAACTCAAGGTGAGGAGCACTATAGTCATCCACATACAGTACTGTTTCGCTGTTTCACAGCTCATCAGTGCGGCTAGACAGGCAACTACCTCAAGCCAGGATTGAAACCCGACCGTTTGTACGGCAGTCAAGGCTCCTAACCATTACGCTATTGGCGGCTGCTTGAACGAGTAGTGAGTTTATATATATATATATTAGTGAAAAAATATAGGAATGGGAAATGAAATCACAAAAATATATATTTGTAGATATAGATTGACTCCTTTATTCATAAAGGCAATGCAAACAATTTTAATTGATCTAGTTCTTTATAATGAATTCCACGCTAGACGTCGCCTCCCTACTATGTTACCTAACATCTTCTCTACTCTTCTGATGATAAGCATAAAGCTTCGAAATGCCTTGGCATAAATAGTCCCTTCTATCACCCAACTAATTGTCTGTATTCCCTTATTGAATAAATGAACCAATCTAATTTTACCAATATATAGTTTTCGTGACTTCATTTCCCATTCCTATTGTTCTTCTATATAAGCTCCAATGAAACTTGTTGAGCTTTATATTGCCCAGATAAGTCTCATCTTATAGAATTGAGCTCACTCTTTTTTCTAACATATTAAGCGCTCTCTCTCTCTCTTTATATATATATATATATATATATATATATATATATATATATATATATATATATATATATATATATATATATACATACATATATATATATATAGTGTTAGTATATATGTGGGTGCGTCTGTATTATTATTTTCTTAAAGATATTACTGTGGTCCCAAGCACATTATTATCTCGGCATTGTTTCCAGTCGTCCTGGAATTCTCCTTATGACTGTCCTCAAAGAAGTGCCGATTTTGGAGTGGGGTGGAGATTACGAAACCCTTTCCACACAATTATATACGCAGCTACCCTTTTAGGGGATATCCTTTTTCTTTCGAAACTGAACGGAGGCATCCTAAACTCAGGTTTATTCAAGCTCGAGCTCCTGTAGAGGGATAACCTCACCAGTCACCATTTCCATTGAAACCAAAACCAAAACTGGTTATATGTTATGTTGTGTTAATTATATTTGTATAAATACACATACAAAAATATATGTATCTTTTGTCATTGGTCTCTTTTTAATAAACAAGGAATTTCAGTGAATTTCCATTTCGCAACTACAAGGGAACACCATGTATATAATATATATATATATATATATATATATATATATATATATATATATATATATATATGCATCAACACACACACACACACACATATATATATATATATATATATATATATATATATATATATATATATATATACGCATAACTATGTATTGGAACATACGCACTATTACCTGTTTACAAATTCGCAACGTTTGTAATCTGATGTTATCATGTGCTTATCCTGTATAATAATTATTTTCAGTACCGTATAACGGTTTGCTTTCTACAGTTGCATTCATGAGATGAAAATATTTTCAGATAACACTAAACGCTCAGCCGAGGTGGAATTCGTCGGAAACTTGTCAGCTTTATATTTCCCATACTCTCAATTACATGATACGTTCGCTCAAGTAGGTGATGAAAATTGATACTTACATGGAATATCGATTATGTTGAAAGTATCATTTTTCCCGCAAGTAATCGGTCTCCATTTATTATAAAGATAGAGCTCTGTCTCACGGGGGAACATAAAATTATCCTAAAGCTGTCTCCCTTTTTCCTGTTGATTCGAACATGTACAAGGTAAAGTTGACCTGTATGTATTAGCCATATATCCGTAGCAAGTTTTCGTGTAGGTAAACATGTAAATTTTCAATACATTGTTTTGTCGATCCAAATGTGTCAGCTAAAATTTTTCAATTTGTGGAAACTTATTATTTTCGTAGGAGACATCTGTCCACGTATAGCACAATTCGGTGCTGTGTCTTGCGAAGTCTTACATATTTAAAAACCACTTTCAGAAAATGCACAATAGAACTGGGTGTCGTGAGCAAAAAAAATATCACCAGCGTGATCTATAAATAATAAGATTATATATATATAAATATATATATATATTATACTATAATTATATATATTAAATATATATATATATGATTATATAATTTTTAACAAATATATTTTAATAAAGAGAATACGTTTAAATAAGTGACAGATGTGTTGCTCTAGAGAGAAATAAAACACTAACACAACCAAATATCAATTTATTTACTACAATAAATGAAAATAATAATATATTTATAATTCGAGTGCGAGGGATTATCAGACGGAGGTCAGTTTAATGTGGTTGTTCTGTTTGTTTGCATATTTATGGAGCATTTTGGATTAGAAAACTGGATTTGATTCCTAACTATAACGTGGAGGAAAAAAGTAGGAACAAGCAGGGTATACTACCACTGCTACTACTACTACTGCTACTGCTGCTACTACTACTACTACTACTACTACTACTACTACTACTAATAATAATAATAATAAGAAGAAGAAGAAGAACAAGAAGAAGAAGAATAAAACTATTAACTATCAGAGACACCCGGCGTATCCTGGCCCAAAGGTACGTTAAAATATGATATTTTAATTCATGCAGATTTCGTATATATTATTATAGTTAATATTTTATCGATTCTTATGCATTGTGAAGTTCTGATTTACAAAAACATATATCCATATAATTTAGATGTATCAGCCTGAATCGAAACCAAAACCTTATACAGAAATGATATATATATATATATATATATATATATATATATATATATATATATATATATATATGTAAGTATGGACTTATATGTAATATACTGCGTTCGTGTAATTCAGTAAGTTTTCATATACCAATGAGTTTTAAACCAAAATGCGTTGACTTAAGGAGTACGCTACAAAATTATCATATTTCATAATTGAGCATTTATATACTGTGGAAGCAAAATCAAAACTTCAAAAGGGTGTTGATGGCAACAAAAAGTGTATTTCATTTTACGTAAAATAAAATACAGTTTTTGTTGCCATCAACACCCTTTTTGCAGTCTTGATTTTGCTTCCACATTATATATATATATATATATATATATATATATATATATATATATATATATATATATATATATATGTATGCATACACCCACACACACACACATATATATATATATATATATATATATATATATATATATATATATATATAATTTGAGTTCTTTCAGCTATAATCTCGAAACCAGAACAAAAACTTGTACATAATCCATGGTAAGTTTATTTATACATAGATAAACGACTTGTGTACCATCAACTATAATCGAAACTGAAACACTTTTAAAATATTGTTGGTAACATTATTCATAACCATAAGTAGAATGGCAGACAATTAAAGGGTTGCTGCTCGGAAATAAAAAAGATGTAAGCCTGACACGCAAAATAACACACACACACACACACACACACACACACACTATCATAATATTACAGAGATAGCAGACTAGAAATTCTTTTATGTGAGGCAAGCTAGAAAAATGACACCGGAAGTAAAACCAACTAAACTCAAATCAATAATAAATGTCTGCGCTTAAAGGTACAAACAACGCTGACAGCATAATTTCTACTTCTAATAAATCTGAGAGTTATGTCTTAATATCCGAATTTTACTTGTTCAATTTGGTAAATACAATATTAGCCTATACACATTTCGCTGTATCTTATTGCATTGCGCAGATGTGGGATGTGAGCATCTGTGACGACAGATAAAGGGATACGCAGAACGAGGATGGATAACGACATTTATTATTGATGGTACACAGTTCATATTTATAATAGGAGCTTAATACGAAAATACATTAGTTATTTTAACACGGGGTAAATTCATCATTTACAAGGTTGCGTTTAGTTTCAATTTTAATGAGTGTTATATTTTCATGGTATTTACTAAAGTCAGATTTACTAAAACACAAAACAATTCAGGTTGAATGATGACAAACGTAATCTTGCAAATGACCTGATGATCTTTATTCATCCAGGAACGATATGACAATCAGGGGTTCAAATGCCTTGCAGAATTACTCTGTAATTCTTTTTTTTCTCGTCGTTTCCAAAACGGTTTCCATCTAGTTACTCAACTCGACTTCTGAATATACCGTAAATCTATCTTTCCAGGCTCAGACATTGATTCTACTCACGTGAATTTACCTATTACGTATGCCTCCACACTCTTTCGGTCACACAAAAAATATTGTTTAATTGAATTGCCCAGTTCTTTCCCTTTTCTTTAATCAGAAATTGCGAAGTAAATTTGTTTATTAGCAGTTTATCTATATAATAGCAGTTGCGCAAAACAACATTTGTCCGAAGATTATCCATTTACTTTTCAGTTTGACTTCAATTAGATTGGTTTTTGAATGTGCGGTATCAGCAAATTCAGGAAAAAGCAAGAAAAAAATGTAAGTAAATGCATATAGTAAAATATACGTAAAGATATGAAAGTGTTGGTAGATTGATATATTAGATAGATGGGAAAGTTTAAATAATAAAGCAGAAAATGTAGATAAATAATCGGCCATGCAAAGAAGAGATAAAGAATTAAAATAAAGGATTATTAAATTATAAAGTATTAAGAATATGTAGAAAAACGATAACGTTAAAGAAAATGTGTTTTATATCTATATAAAGGGTAAACATAATAACTATGTAATTTGAAAATTGCCATAATTAAATTTGGACTTATGTTTACAGAAAGAGATCAGTTCATTTTTAGAATTTGTTATAGTGTTACTTTGAGGGGAAGTAATTAGTTATAGCTTCGGTTGTGCAGAGTCGACATCACTTAGAGCCTGGAGTATAAGACTTAAAGTTTTTTGTGATAGTCCATTTGATTGATAAGAGGGTATTGTTAGAGTTAAGTTTTTTTTTTTAATTAAAGTGGTTAGAGAAGTTCCTTGGTTATTATTAGAATAATGGTTGTTAAAAGAAGAAATGTGGGTTGATATTCTTTTCTAAATAAATGTTAAAGTAGCGCCGATATATGTATGTACTTTATTAAAAGTTCGTAGTCTGGTATTAATATTAATTTGCTGATTTGTATTAGTTAAATTGTTTGAATTTTGTTCATAATGTTCAACAAATGGTTGTGCAATGGCTGTATGAGGACTATTTTGGAGGGGATAAATCGCGTTGTTAGTGTTAGGATGGTTGTTATGAGAAATATTATTATTATTATTATTATTATTATTATTATTATTATTATTACTAGTTGTATGATTGTAGATGGAGGGGCTGTTCGGGTGGGGTATAGGATTAGTAACTATATCTGATGGAGGATGGGAAGTAGAATAACTTGAAGACGAAATATTATTGTCTGTTATGGGAGGATTGTGTGGGAGCTCAGTAATAGTTCCAGAATATATAACATCTTTATGGATGAAATCATTATTGAGTGGAAAAGATGTTTGTTATTACACTTACAGTTAGATTTGGGTTTAATTGGGAAAAGGATCTTTTGGGCTGATTTATTTTATTTTTTTTTGTTATTAGATGGTTAGAGTCTTTGTGCCAAATTAGATATTGTTGAATAAGAAATTCGGATTGAATTTTTTTTATTGAAAATAGAACTATATCTGTGTGGGTATTTGAATGAGTTTTTTACAATGATGAAAAATTCCTTAGGTATATTAGTTTTGGCATTTAGGCTAAATAGAGGATTAAGCATAATATTTTTCTTTCCCCTGTTGCGACTTGGTGGGTAAGAGGTATTGCGATTAGTATTTTGGTTTGGATTATAAATGTAGACTGGTTCATTGTTATTACTAGCGGCAGATCTTGTTATTGAACTGGTTTCTTACGAGTCATATTTTGTGTGATCACAGATATAAGTCGGCCTGCAGGAGGAGCATAATCGTTTTATTTAATATTTTCCTTGTGTCCTGATTCCATAAGACATTATTGAAGCAAGTAGCATTTTGAGTGAAAGTTTTTTCATGAGCAGAAAAAGCAGACATTCTTCTAGAGACCGATTGTACTATAGATTTTAAAATTGTAGTTGGGGTGGTTAGAAATTTATGGACGTATAAAAGCGTAATATTAGGTTTATGATAGGGGCTATGAGTTAGGGTGTAAAGATTAAGTGTAACATCTAGAAATTTTTAAGTTTTTTGTTTGTTCGATAATTATAGAAAGGCCAAAGTTATTGAAGAAGGTATGTATTTTTTTTTTACTCTCTTGGCCTTGCCGTTGTAGTAAAAAGGGCATCGTCTCTATAAAGACCCCCTTGGATATGTTTAAGTGGTATTAAAGTTATTGCAGTAAGAAGAGCCCCACAAAATCGGTAACGTATGTAGAGTCAGAAGCACCCATCCAGATGTCAAAATTATCAGGGGTATCCGTTATAGTCCAAAGTTTATTGTTAAATTGTAAAAGGGACTTTCTCGCTAGGAGAATTAATTTTATTTCTAAATTAGTTAAGTAAGAATTTCTTTTAGCAAAGATAAGAGCCTTATTTAAGAGGATCGGAGAAGTTGATTGATAATAATTTTGGATGTCAAATGTTATGAAGTTAAGGAGGTGTTTATTTTTAATGGACACCCACCAATTAATTACGGAATCTGATTTCAGATAAAGAGAGAAAATTACTTCTTTTTTTAATAGAAGGGATGATTCTATCTAAAATATTTTTGCTTACAGCTCCTAAGTATCAGTTAGATGGGCAGATCAATCTGATGGAGGGGTTGTCATAGAAATAAGGTTTATGATTTTTGAGGGTGAATCTAGGAGTACCAGGAGAACTTATTTCAGTGAAGTTATGAATGTTCATAGAAGTTAGTAAAAGTTTAGCCCAAGAATTAATGGAATCTAAAGTCTTAGGAGGGACTATTTTATAAGATTTATTAAGTGGTTTGTACAAAAGTTTTTTTAATGATGGATAGTCAGGTGTATAATATTTTTTGTCTTATCAGCGGGGACGAATATATATTAATTCTTCTGAACTTTGTCGGCAAAATTATTTATTTTTCGAATAATCGGATTATAATGGTGTTTTTGTTTCTTAAATTTATTTTTTGTGACTAAATTTAACATGGAATTCTCAAACTCTTCGAGGTAAGGATTGTATTTGGGGTAGGCAGTAGTTTTTAATCCATAATATTTTCCAGCAATTCTTTCGATTGTCTTTTGTTGTCTATGAGACTTTATAGAGAGTTCTGGGTGAAGTTGGTCTTCAGAGGAAATAGGCGCTTTAAGTTTATTTTTAATGCTAAAGACATGGTTATAACCTTCCACATTATATTTTTTAGGAAAATGTTCAAAGCGAATATAAATGTGTGGATATATTCTTGTTGCGTAGAAATAGGAATATTTTTGGCGGACAGAGGAATGTGTTCTTTTTCAAACATGTCTGGAGAGAATAAACTAAATGGGAGCTTATAACAAAATAAAAATTACAATTAAATTTACCAAAATAATCCAAGATTGTAAAATTAAAGAATATAATAAATATTAAAGAATTAATATTTATAAAATAATCTCAGCCAGATGTAACAGCTTGATAAAAACCAAATAGGGAATAGAGCTTATAATATGAACAAACAGTTAAAATATGTTAAAAACACTTTGAAATGTGTTAAAAACATATTAAAAATGTTTTTAACTCATTTGCAAGTGTTTTTACCATTTTTTATTAACTGTTTGCTTATACACACACACACACACATATATATATATATATATATATATATATATATATATATATATATATATATATATATACATGCGTATGAGTGTATAGTGATAAACATAATAATATCACGAGAAAAATACTTCGCACTCCAAACCTTGACACTCCTTACTTTATTGTAATTTTTAAGAAGTAAAAAAAAAACACGTGTCTTGGGCCACTACCCAGAATCGAAAACCAAGCTGTCAGCTTGCGATTTACTTTTTTATTTGACGTTATTTCTGTGATATGAAGACATATTTGCTGAAAGAAAAGTTTAACATGAACCAGTAGTGCTTACGTTAAATATGCATATTCGTAATGCTGACCTCCGACATTCACCTCGCATCCTTTTTTAATTTCACACCGATTTCCTCTGTATAAAATCCAAATGTGAAGTTTAGTATGGGGTTGAATACCCTATATATTATGTTTAATGTATGCAGACAAAAAAATTAGGAGAATCCTGCTGAGCATTTTTTAAAACATATATTTACGCATACGTAAATATATATATATATATATATATATATATATATATATATAGGGAGAGAGAAATAGATGTGTGCTTACTATAAACTTTGGAAAAAACATTATGCAAGTATGAATTATGATTATAATTACACGTAATAGTTTACTAAGGATGGGCATAAAATATGAAACCCTTACGAGCTTTTAGGGAATTAATAAAAAAAAACAATTATAAAAAGCTACAAATATGATAGATATTTTTCAGAGGAGTGCAATTCAAAGATCTATATATAATGGACTCGTAAATTTTGTAAAGTTTTTTTTTTATGTGAATACACGGACACAAAATTCCCAAGCAAATAAATCTCAATAAGGAAACATAAAAAAATAATGAATATCAGTACACAAAAAACAAATTTATTGAAGTGTATATATATATATATATATATATACATATATATATAAATGTGTTTATATACATATATATATAAAGGTGTATATATATCTATATATATATATATATATATATATATACATATATATATATATATATATATGAAATAAAATGGAATAATAATTGTGTTTGGAAATATAGCGGTGATAGAGTAAGTAAATAAAATGACACGAGATTACGAAAGAATTTGTTTATTATTAGAAATAATTGAATTGGGATAAAATACCGTAGTAACTTAAAAGATGGTGTCTAAAATAAGAATAGGTGGTGATAAAATGGAGTCTAAAATACATAATGATAAAATAATATACATTATATAAGTAAAATAAAAATATTAAAATTAAGTGAAATTACGATTTTTTTTTATATCGCGTTTAATCGGTGTCTAAGTTGTTCTCTTTAATATTTTTTTTTAATCTCTACGATATTTTTAGACGTAATCCACTACACTAGTTTACTCTAATTTATTTTTCTCTCATAAAATGTATAAATGACATCTAATTTACATAAGGAAAACACGTTGCGCTCCCCATCATTATATATAGCCCCAATCCTCCGACTCTCTCGTCAAGGACCATCTCTCTTGAAGAAGCCCGCATAAATCGGGCGAAACGTTGAGTATCCAGCTCCTTCCACCTCCATTTTATTTCATATCCTGGGATTTTACCTAACTGAACAATCATATATATATATATATATATATATATATATATATATATATATATATATATATATATATATATATATTCAATATTATATGGATATTTGAAAATAGAATGTCTTCCTGTGTTTAGGGTTTTTTTCAGCACTTGTATCAAGAAGTGTAAGGAAGAACAGATCAGCCAGACTTACACAAATATCGAATATATATATTTCCTATTTTTCATTTTCTATATTTTCTATATGTCATTTTTAGTTATCATTCTTTCCTGTCCCAGTTGTCCTTTTTACATATTCCTTGGTCGCCTGTTTTTTTCTCTCAGCTGAATATGCCTGTCAAGTGCAGTGAAAACTTTTTAAACTCCGTATTGCTGCTTCTGCTTAACATTGTACCGTGTCCTCTTATCGTTCAAGTTTACCGTATTTCGCCTTTTGACGCGGCCATTCTATTAAGGTAATTCTAAATCTACTTTCTTGGTCGTTTCATACAGGTATTTTGGTGCTATTTTTTTGAATAATAGGTTACATTTTACGGAACTGATAATATCCCTGTGAATAAGATAATGATGAAAATAGTAATAGTTTGATCAGGTAATATACTGCATGCTACTATAAAAGTTGGTCTGTTTAAAACAGAAGTGTTGTCGAGTTATTTAATTAAGGTAATATTAAAGAGATATTTCCTAATGTTGTTTCATAATTGTTAAATATTTTACTTTTATTTTGTCATCTTTAAAGCATTTTACAAAATATACGCATTCAAGACCGAAAATATAAATGGTTGAAAGTTTGTATATAGCATTATTCAAGAAAGGGTAAACGATAAATTATCATAGTTATAGAAATATCTCATCATACGAATACATAAACCCAGGATGATATTTTCCATTTTTTTTATAAAACGTTTAAAAACTTCTATTTTCATAGGGAAACTTTTTATGCAAGTATTGTAAATTGATTACTTAATCATTGTTTTATCCATGGAAATATAATCAATTTCATCAATTGATAATGCAGATGGCCATGTTGTAAATTATGATTGATTTCAAAAATAATTAACATCAGTGAAACATTACTTTTAGTATAATCTATACCAAAGTCAGGGCAGGCGGAACGTGCTCTCGAATCTTTTGACTGGTGAATATATGTTATTATTTTTAAACTATTTTTAGGATCATATTGTAATACATTTTTTGGAAATTTGTCAGCTAAACACATGTATGCCGTGTCAAACACGCTAGCATAAAAATGCTATACAGAATTTGTTACGGAACAAACGTTTTGTAACACGGGAAATGTTTGGCTTTCATAGCTTCATCTATAGAATTAATCTATTCTTCATAGATAATATTATCCTTCTGAAACTGCACATGTAATTTGGACAAACATCTACAAATTAAGCGATTATTTCCTGCATAATAAACTAATAATTCTTAGTGTCTTTCGTCGTGGTTAACAAAAATTACCGAATATGCCATATTTTACATCGACGTTATATCTACTATAAAACAGTCCTTTTTTGCAATATTCGGCCATGGAGAAATAATTATGATGCTATGTAAGAGATTATAATGCATTTTGGATAATCAATGATGAGATTTTTTTAATAGCGCCCCACAAAATGTGACATATTGAGTTCAGCTTAATTTAGTTGTATGAATTAATGAAAATGTTGTTGTCTTAGAAATTAAAATATTTAATAAAAATGCGCAATCTGCTGTCTTCATACATATGTCTGTATTTTATTTATTTATTTTATTTCACGGTATAATATATCTACTACAATTTATTAACAGTGACTAATAGGGTGTGTTAATGCAGGATTTATATGGGTCAATCATAAATATCCGTTATTGTAAATCTTCGAAAGAAAAAAGAAATGTTCGGGTGTCATATATAATCACTCTGGGAACAAATTACATAGGAAGTTCCATGAATATAATCAGTTTATAACAATTCCAAATAACTTCTGTTTGTATATTGTTGTAAGCCACTACATATGAAAAACTCAACGGAGGAAAACATTGATATACTTGCTTTTATTATGATGACAGTCTATATTTTTTCTTAGACAGCGAATTATGGCAATCCTAATATTTTGTTACTTGGTGTGCTATAATATCGTTAACTTTCGTATTAAGCTTTAAAAATGAGAAGGAAAGTTTGCAGTTGGTTAAATGTTTAAAATATTTTACATATCATAGCATTAGAAATTTTAATATTTTTGTAGTCATTAATGATCTTTATAAATAATGGCTGAGGCGATGTGTGGTAATTTGTATCTTTTTAAAAGTTATCTACAAAATGCACTTGGGAGTTTACCATATAGACATGGTAAAAATTGTATTTCAATTCTTCATAATCTTACTGATCTTTGAATAACATAATATCCATTAAAACATGTAAGACTAACAATACTATTTTACACAAACATCTTCCTCAGCAGTATTATTTTAAATTTTAATCACAGAAATCTGTTTGCAAATAATGTTGTGAATCGAAGATGTTCTGTCGGTGAACTGCACATTTTCAATCGAAAATTTACTGATTTTAATTTGAATGTTTTTCCAAGTGTTTTTCAGTACCCTTTACTGGAAACGTATCTCAGTATATAATGTTTTTCTTGCTGAAGTTTTTCTCTTGCCAAAATACCGTAGTTCACAACAACAGATTGCACATAAATTTATTATTTCTATACTATTAGTAGCTATACAGTATACGTTTATGACGTGATTTAAGACATACATAGTCGTTATAATAAAATGATACATTTCAGCATTGGTACACGCCCATCACAATTGAAACCAAAGTTAGAAGAATCAGTTCCTATTTCTCACGTCAAATATTAAGTCCTGCTAACCCCAGTTATCACCAGGAGTTCTGCAATTTATACAGATTAGAGGTTTTATACGATCGTAACTTGATCATATACAGATGGTTATACCATTGTATGAACCTGTCACTCATCAATATTAACGGCTTCCTTAAATGTAATCCTCCGGGTATGGTTGGTTAAGATCTTATATTTTTATATTCCGGAATTAATATATTTCCTATATAAACGGATTTCGAAAATACCCCAACATGTCGTCGTTCCAATCAAAATATTTTGTACATAAACGACCACGTCAAAAATGCTCCATATGACGTCGGTCTCTGCAGGAGATATTATTGCAAACAGAAAAACACCTACATACATATTTACCGTTCATACACATACACTTAAATACGGTTACTCTTTATTATTGAACGAAAAATCACAATTAAAAACGTATATACATAACATCGTCTTCCTGTTTGCTTGTACGTGAAGAACAATCGTAGAGATCGTATGTCATTAACAAAAAACGTTCTGCGGAACATCAAGGCATGTTTATAAGCAAACAAAGTCTTACATTAAATATATCGTAGGTGCTACTTATTTTTTTTACATTATGCTACCGTGCTAAATGATTTCGCTTTATATAAATCGTTGATGATATAAATAAATAATGTTTTACGACGGATCAACACACGTTTATAAGAAAAATGCCATTTTTTAACCAAAATAGTTTTTCTTTGTTATTTCAGTATGATTGCCTTAAATTATATTTTATTATAAATAATTTTTCTGTGATCATAAATCGCAGCTGTTTTTACGAAAAATGTTCTGCGATATATTGAGACATTTTTCTAAGCAAAAAATATTTAAATTATGTAGGTGGTATTGATAATTTACACTCATGATATCGTGCTAAATCATTTTGCTTTATATAAATCGCTTACGTTGGAAACAAAGGGTGTTTCGCAACAATTCGATACATATTCATATAACAACCCTTCTTTTTTAACTTGTTAATTTGTTATTTTACGTAAATATATAATTTATGTTACAAATAATCGTAGATATTGTTAATAATCCAATACATGGCGAGACATCGTTATATGTTTATGAGCTTAAAATTCTTTTAGTTGTAAATTGAATATATCGTAGATATTAATTTTTCTAAAACACTTGTACTTCCTGCATTTTCTAATATAAACAAACTTCAGTTCACATTAAGCAAAAGCAGTGTCGAATGCAACGGATGTTTTTTGCAGGATTAAAGGCTTCGAGGATATTTGTGCAACTAAACGACAAACCTGCCCAAAAATAAACTGTTACTTTAGTTTCACGGAGGATATGCTTCGGTTTACATTACATGATTTAGCAATGCCAACAGAACAAGTGAGTCACTTTCAGTTACTGAATGATTACAGATTGTTTTAAGCAGTAATTTCGATGGTGGTAAAGTCAGACGTTTGTCGTAGAGCAGTCGGGTTAAGCGTTTCGTTTCTTTACACTCCCTTTCATAATTAGCGTTGAACGTTCGATCTTGACAATTGTTTTCAGAGCGTGAACAATTTAAAAAATTTTTTTTGGAGACAGGCAAGTAGGTAATCAAAAATAAAGCACTGTTCTTCTATTTCACCATAAGGGCTTTAACACAGAATAACTTACTAAAAATACTACATTGTTTTGGCCTGATTTCTTCCGACTTCTTTCCTTCAGGTATATTATCAATATTTCTTTGACAAATTATATAATGATTCAGTTTCAATTTTCTTATATTTAATATTTAAAACGGTTTACATTGGCTCAATCTTTAAATTTTTCTATTTCTATTGTTTATAATAGACACAACAGTGTGTGTATATTGGGCAAAGTAAAATAAAGAACTGTTTATTATTTAAAGAAAACTGTTCTCTTTGTATGTTTAATTTTCTGCTTACTTAAACCAATCAATTTCTAAAAAAAATGTGTATATTTTACATGGTAACGTGCATACACCTACAAGAAGTTAGTTCCCTTTAAGTATAGACGTCTCGAGAGTTTTGCAAGAAAAAATGCCATGACCTGAACAATACCCTGAACTGTATGCTGGAAAATACCCTGAACCACACCCTGCCCGCCATCTTTGTCTGCGCGAGCCAAACCACACTGCATCCACCAATTGTTGTTGTTCGTTTATAGTATTTGCGCGTGGGATTCCTGAGAGCGATTAGCAAATTAAAATTTACTGAAAGTTTTGGAACAATTCGACCACTACTCATAAAATGGTGTGTCAATTCCGAACGCCGATCTAGAGGGGGCCTATTGCCAAAGCCCCACTTACCATGAGGAGGTATATTTTTGCCATCAACAAAAGCAGCAACAGTCGCACTTTAAATTTATCCGCGGGGGGATACTACTATCAGGCAACGCCGGTTTAGGGTTCCTGCTAGATAAACCTTATTGAATTAGTTAAAACTATTTTTTTTTGTTTACAATCCGATTGATTCCTTCTCTTGTTACGTATGCATTCATTTCGTCGATCAATATTTATGTAATTATTCCCTCGAGAATTTAATAATATTGCTCTAAATATACATATGTTTCAACTTCAGTAGTCATTAGTAGACGTGCTCAGTCCTTTTTACTTTATTTTTGCAGGTTTATATATATAATTTTTGTCTTATTTTTGTTCAACTTATGAAGCAGATTCTGACTGCAAAATGTATGCATACATTTTTTTTCTAAAAGAACTTGTTATTTCTAGAGATTGCGTGTATTTAATGTCTACTTTGCTAATAGTTACTATTCTATCATATTTGCCGCTATGTAATTAATATGTCGTCAGTTGCTGAAGGTACAGTAATAATCCAGATCTATTTCATTTTGCGAATTGTAACGTGTCTAATTTTAACAGAATTGGCCGACAAATTGAGCTATTACCTTCTTACGTTTTTTTTTTTTTTTTTTTTTTTTTTTGCTGCTAGTTTCCCAGATTTCTTGCACTGTCCTATTTTCAATGCGTGTCTGCTAGTTTTTTTTTATTCTTTTGACAAATGCATATCAGAATTGCGTGCATCATTGACTTGTCAAATTTTTATGTTGCCACTTTTTATTCTGACATACTACGTGTGTGTTCTGTGTCAGATATTAAAGAAAACGAAAATCCCTTCCATTTAGCGTATTTCTATTGTACTCTGCTTTGGAAGTATAGATGGTTTAAAGAATGCAGCAAATTTCTTAAAAGTGGTCGTTGTAATTATTTCTCGTATAGAAGGAGCATGCGACCCAACCCATGTTATATGCGCGAGGACTGGCTGCATATAAGGATTTAACATTGGGATTATGTTAGTAGAGTGATGTATACAAATTATACAAAAATGGCCTAATCGAAGAAAACTAGAATGATAGCAAGTTTAAGAAGATGAAGCGAAACCATGCAGTCAGAATGAAGACAATATAATGCAGCTTTTGTTATATAGACATCGTGTACAAAGGAAACTGAAGAAACTTAAAACAACAAAGCAGACAATAAATTTAGTAAAAGTAAATGCACCGAACGCGCTAGATAAATTAGCTTCTTTATCAAGGCAATGGGATATAAATACACAACTTGAGTATATTATTTGCTCACAAGGATCTTTCACACATGTTATTTAGGATCTCTCCTTACAGACAACCTGTGGAGTTCCTTCAAAGCTGAGTGACAACAAGTCTCCCCAGGTTTACAGTAATCAAAATTTCTTTCAACAACATTTGGAAATGAGTTTGCGTTATCGCAACAGCCGTTTATCATTTATTTTACGCTAAGAGCGGCCATTGGTCTCAACTGAAATTTGAGTGCCAATAAGCCTCCCCAAGGTCCTAGTTCTTTTCACGCTTGTCCAGCGGATGTTTGGTCAGCACCCTCTCCTCGGTCTGTCAATACTCCTTGCTACTTTTTGATACTTTGACATCATTCTCAGGGTTGTTGAGTCGGTACTGGCTGGGGATAGGGGTACGGATCGTGAACTTACAGCTATGCGATTTTAATGTTCTTCAGTTCCCTGCTACATTCTTCACGTTTTGACTCTGCAGCAGTTGGGCTGGCCCAGGAATCTGGCTTATGTCTATTCGTCTTCGCCTTCAAGGGTTGTTCTTAATATTTCAGCGGTTTTCGTTATTGTCATTCGTTGTATCATTCCAGATATTTCGCTGATTCGAATTTCTGCAAATCTATTTCATAGCTTTTCGGAATTGTTCCCAGCGGCCCAACTATTATAAGTATTATCTTGATTTTCTTTTTCGTCCATATCCCTTTCAGTTGTCTTCCTAGTTCTGTGTATTTGTTCCGTTTCTCCCGCTTTTTTGATATTGACCCTGTGGTCAGCTGGGAAAACAAAGTCCAAGATTTGACGGCTAAATTCCTTATTGTAAATTATTACGACATCCGGTATTCTTGCTTGGATGGGCTTGTCTGTTTGTATGTTCATATCCCATAAGAATTTGGATTCTCGTTTTCAATAATGTTGCTGGCTAATGTTTGTTACATTGTTTTTTTTTCCTTTTTGTTCACAAAGTTAGCATTTGTTGTTTTCTTGTGTTTTGTAGATTTGGCGATTTTGTGATTAGTTCATATCGAGTTATCTTGTGCTGGAGTTATTAGGTATTCAGTTTACCGATTTACGTGTCGCCTTCTGCTTCCATGTTCAGGTCTTTTCATTATGCTCGTCTTTTGCCATTCTTATGAATACCCCGTGTAATTGTTGTTCTGGCCACATCTCTATTCTCGTCTTATTTATGTCTCTGTTTTCTGTCTTCTTGAGGTTTTCAGTGCCTCTCGCTGCCATAATTATCATTTCCGTATTCTCAATTATGTGTATTGTAGTTTTTTTAGTGGCATTCCCACACTATTTTACAAAAAACAGTCCTCTCCCGCCGTCTTTTTTTTCACGCAGAGTC
Source organism: Euprymna scolopes (assembly GCF_053919585.1). NCBI lineage: Eukaryota > Metazoa > Mollusca > Cephalopoda > Sepiida > Sepiolidae > Euprymna > Euprymna scolopes. The sequence continues at coordinate 119,493,872 of NC_136482.1, read as the reverse complement.
GGTCAACATGGTCCTCTGGGTGTAATCCATTGTGCATGGTCGTGAGTTTCTTGGTCTTCTGATCAAGCTGTTACAGTGCTTTAGTCAACACTATAAACGGTTTAAGTACCTTACTAGTGATACTGTCCATGTGTTTATCCCTTCTATTACGTTTCTGCTATATAATTTAGTTTCATTGTTTTGCCATGTCCTTCTGAGGTACTATTATTATTATAATTATTATAATTATTATTATTATTATATTTTTTGTTATAATTATTATTATTGTTGTTATTGATGATGAAAGATGATCATATTGAAACATGGGATTGATTAAAGCACGGGCGTGTGGCTAGTTTTCATCTAAGCAATATGATATTAATGATAATTGAACACCAGGCCGTGTATGCTATATTTTTTGCGGAAGTCCTTTCCGTATGTTTTACCATTGAAATCCAAATTACATATATTTACAATTGCGCTTTGACTTTTCGTCTTTAAATCCGCGTAGTTTCACTTTTATTAGGACACACCGTGGAAGCCATTTAATCGTCGTGGTTATTATTATCGTGTTTTCAAGTGTAAAAGTGCCAGGGTTTTTATGTCTCAATAACACATTATACCAATATCGTCATTTGAGTTATCGCAATAAGCATTACCAGTAAGATAGAATAAAGACATTCATGTTTCTTAAGAGAAAAATATCGAACAATTTCAAGTAAAATGTTTGAATCTGACCGTAGTCAAACGATGATTATATCAATCTAAGTTACTATTAGGTAAGTTTGAATCTAAACATTCAGACAATCATTAAGCTGCGATTCATGACTGCATGTGAACATGGATGATTTATCAATTCTAAAGCATATAGTTAGCGACTATTTTTCTTACTCTCCAGGTTCGTTAAATACAAAAGTTGATGTCGTTTTAGTTCTAAGTTACTTGATATCCTTACCTTAACTTTTCTGCTCTACGCCATCAATTGTGTCGAACCTTACAATCTCACTGTGATGGCTTCCAACTTTGTAATAGACATTGAAGAATTGGTTGTTGCACGCCGAGGATGATCATTGTAACTCCTATTGATATGTGACCAAATATATGCTATATTATTTATTAGCAAAATATAACTCCCTCATTGCTATGCAAACGCGGTTTATAGTTAAATCAACTCTACTGCATGAGGGTTATAGTAAAAATATATTATTATTATTATTATTATTATTATACATTGCGTGGTGGGGGGCATATAATACGCTTAAATGTGATATTTTAATTTGTCCAGATTTCATATAACTTATTATAGAGTTGTGATTTCAAAAGAAAAACAAGTGTGTGCGTGCCATCGGTTAGAACCGAACCCGAAGTATTCAAAACCGGTAGCGTTATTATCGTACCAACATGATTCCAATATAAACCGTTACAAATTAACTATACAAATGATCAAAGATGGGTGTACAAAATGTATCACGACCATTTTCACCAATTTTGTGCGCATGTAGATCCTGTAAAACTATATTACCTTGCTTAAGTCCATTAAAACAATCCAAGCATTAGAACCCCGTGACGCAGCTCTGCGAGTTTTAGGTTCGGACCAGACAGAGATACATACATAGAGCTTTTCATATATTATTATTATTATTATTATTATTATTATTATTATTATTATTATTATTATTATTCATGAATTAATTACGAGGGATAATTATAAAACAATCACATATACATATGGTGGTGTGTATCTTAATATGTGTATATACACGTCTGTATATATATATATATATATATATATATATATATATATATATATATATATAGTTTTAACCAAAACTTTTTATTTAAAAAAAAGCGTCTTTAATATATGTCGGTTGGACTGGTTACATTTGACTCGTCGTCGATTTTATTTGTGACATAATGTGTGAATTTTTCCATATCATCATTATTTACTACCCAAAAGTGTTAGTCTCGACCAAACTTTTTATTTAAAAAAAAGACTAAGCGTCTTTAATATATGTCGGTTGGACTGTCTTTATATTTGACTCATCGTCGATTTTATTTGTGAAATAATGTGATGAAATTTTCCACATCATCACCATTTTCTACTTCAAAAATGATAGTTTTATACCGAACCATTTTTGGTAAAAATAAGAACAAGACGTAAATCCGTGGCATTTTTTTAATCGTGTCCATCACCATCATCGTCATCCTGATCATTGAGCATTTAAGACTTTTGGAATGTTCCTTCATGTGTATTATGTGAACGTATGTATGAGCATGTGTATGTATATGCGTATTTGTGTGCTACTATGTGTGTATGTTTGCATGTGTCTGCATATGTATATGTATGTTGGCATACATCTGTATGTATGCCTGTGTTCATTTCCATGTGTGTGTGGGATGGAGAGGGCTCCCATGGGGCGTGGTGAGGGCAGTCTCTCTGGGAGAAGCGGATACCTGATTGAAAAAAACAACAACAACAAAGCGGGAGACCAGTACCGGCATTAAGCTGGTCTGCAGTTTGACTTGTTGCTGGCTATCCTGCTCTTGATTGTTGCTGGATGTATACATGTTGCACCGAGAAGGAAGTTTAGCTGTCGTACAAAGCTAAAACTCTGTAACATCATCTTTGTATAGATACTCCATCTGGCATTTGTCTAATAAAAAAAAAGTCCTCTGGCGATAAAAAAGCTGTGACGTGCGTACGCCTGAAATGCTGGATGCATGTAAGAATTAATCTGACATCATTATATGTGTCTATGTATGTTTATATGTATGTATATTTATATGTGTATGTATATTTATATATGTATGTGTTTGTATATTTATATATGTACATGTGTGTTTATATGTATTTATATATGTGTGTATATGTATGTATATGTGTCTATGTGTATATATGTTTGCGTGAATGTATATGCATTTATATATGTTTGTATGCATATATGTGTGTATATGCATGTATGTATGTGTATGTATACATATGTTTATGTATATGTTGCTGTTTATGTGCATGTATGTGTGTATGTGTATGAATGCATATATATGTACGTGTATGTATATGTAGGTAAGTGTATGTATATATATATGTGCATGTGTGTACGCATATATATGTGTATGTGTAAGTATATGTATTATGTATTTGCATATGTTTGTGCATATGTATGGATATGTGTATGCATGCATGTGGGTGTGTATATGTATGTTTGTTTATTATGCATTGTGTATGTATATGGGTATATATGAGCGTGTGCTTATAGACATGTATGTGTGTATGTATGTATATATTTATATGTATGTATGGCAATGACCGTCTTTTGTATGTTTGCATGTGTTTGCATGTATATGTATTTGTGCGTAATGTGTATTGTGTATGTATGCATGTATATATGGGTGTAATATGTGTATATATGTATGTGTGCGTGCGTGTATATATATATATATATATATATATATATATATATATATATATATACATATATGTATGTATACCAATGACCGTCTTTAGTGCCATGTCTGCTTGAGGATCTGAATTCGCCGGCAGGACTATATGTCATTTTCGACATCATGAACTTTCAGTGTCTGAGGGAGTGGCACTCGTCTGACAAGATGTTGCAATCATCATATATATATATATATATATATATATATATATATATATATATATATGTGTGTATAAAACGTGTATACATATGTAAGTCTATACAACCACGTAAATGCACAGTCACACTCATATACACCCACCCACTCACAAAACGATACATTAATGTGATAAATTTGTAACTGTTATTTTCAAAATTATCTTTCTTTAATCGAATAAGTCCTTACGGAGAGTTTTAATTTTTAAATTACAATTATCCAAACTCAAAGGAAAATCATATAATATGTAAAACAGGGATGTTTCTTCCCTTCGGAAGTTCGAATTTCTAATAAAAGCAAGCGTATTGCGGGAATCTCTAACTGAAAACAATGTATAACTTATAATACCGAACAAAAAATTCTGCAACTTGGTCTATAATTCTACTATGAATAATATACTGATTATTATTAATTATAAATGTGATTATATATAATATATTTAAGAAGGGACGTACGGATCGAGTCAACATTGTTTAATACATATTGTTCGTAAAGAATACCAGTCAAAATAATAAACATGAATTAGACTATACTTTATATACAAAAGATTAATGTTTCAAATCCATTTTAAAGGCAATGTACTAATTTAATTTGTATCATAATTGATCATAAACGTGATAGTTTTTTGACAAATCTCCGGAATAATTTTTCTATCTTCCTTGCGATGTCCTTTGTTGCGGCGGCATCATAATCCCATCAGATTCTTAATTGGAAGAATGTATCAGCTTTGTTGATTTCCAGACTACTTACATCATGTAGCTAATTAGTTTAAAACTGTCAATTGTTTCATTGTATATTTTTTTCTAGTGAAATTGTTTCATTAATTGAAATATTTTCCCTGAATTATATGAATTTCCAAAGACTCGTAATTCATCCATACATAGTAAACGAATTAGTAAGATCAGAGATACTATATATCCAGAATAATTCGATAATATTTGCTCAAGAAAGGAAAGTTTAAATAAAAACATGGGCACACACAATATAGAAGGCAACATTGTAAAAAGTAAATGAGGTTTTTATTACTACAAGGATGACCTTAACATTATAAATTTAGTTTACATAAAACGTAAAAAAATATACAAAAGTTGACATGCAGTCTCTTATGAGCTATAATCATGACCACCTATTAGTGGTACGTGAGATATGTGAAGCAAATTACTGTAAACTTCGCTTCCTGAAACTATTGTATACTTTTTATATCTCATCATCAACGAAGCAATGCATTTGTTAAGACCACACATACACAACCATAAACTTATATGTAAATTAGAGAACAACAACTTGCTTCAGTAGTCCCTTAATTCATTATGCTTCAAAGCAATACGCGTGGAACACTCTGGCAAATGTGGTATGTCTTACATCAAAGGGAAAAGGAATCAAATCATAATATCCAAATAGTAGAAAAGGCCAGGGAGTGATGAGAAAAAATCCAATTCTGAATTGAGAAGATGAACGCTAATAAGAAGCCACATCACCTTTTTCTTAAATGCACTTGGTGTTATCAGTCATGATATTTTATTCATTTAAATTCACCATAGAAAGTGTTTATTTAATCTGAGTTGAAAAATGTCACAGAGGATTAGGAAGTTGAGCAATTATACACCCAGTGTGTGTATATATATATATATATATATATATATATATATATATATATATATATATATGTGTATATATATACATATATATATATATATATATATATATATATATATATATTTCAACGTATCATTCGCCGTTACATGTGAATTTCAACAGAGTTTTACAGTAGAAAAGAATAGATAGAAGAGACGAAGAGTTCCATAAACTATAAGCTGACAGGAAGAAGCGATTACAGAAAAAAAAAACAATATCCGGTATTTGGGGATGTCTACAGTTGATCAATTGTTTGTAGGATTTACAGATTCATTTATAATATTCACTTACTTCTATTCTTCATAAGTTTGCCGTCAATCATGTGAAACATAACCGGAAAGTCTTAAGTTAACAACGCTTATACTGAAGAAATAGTATTGTAAACCAACAATCATTTACTGCTTTCATTAGAAACATTATATTTAAGTAAACCGATAATTTTTCTTTTGTGTGCTCATAATCTAATCGTGTTACTATTTTATGCATTTATTTTCAAATGAAAATATTTTTTGAATTTATGATGTGGTGTCCGAGGGAGGAATACAGAGTACCCCCTTAGCATTCGATCCACGAGGTATGATGTGCATAGATGTCTAGAAATCTATATTTATATTATTTTTACCCGCTTTTTCATGTTTGTCGTCTTGGTATACCTTTTTGGTGAATGACATTTGATTAGTAGTATCGAATTTCATTCCTAATAGATATAAGTAATCTCGTAAATTAATGAAATACAATAAAATTTATTAATCTCACTTACAGTCTCCGTCAAGAACGTCGGATGTATGATAAAGTTTGCAAATGATATTAACACCTCTTCATGGCTATTTACGTTTAATCTGACATGTTATCTGCGTGTTTTCGGAAGACGAGCAATTAAAGTAAGCAGACAAAATTAATATATCTTATTAATGTATGGTATTTAGCAGACATATCATAATATTTTTAGTATCAGTGTTCGTCTAGAATTAATGAGTAATTCCATCTATAATTCATAATTTCCAAACAGCTTATCAGAGGTATTTATGTGTTTATGATTATTCAAAATATGTACAGTTATTTATATGTAACGCTTATTCAATTAACAATATCTTTGACAGTATATCTGTTACACGAAAAATTTCAGGAATATACAATACCCGTACATACCGTTTTCTCAAATGTTGTGAAAGCTCCAAACTCGTCTGTAGAAGCACGTGACCGAATGGTCCTTCATGTAGTATCAATATGGAAAGAGCATTCCTTACCCGGATTAATTATTTTGTCTTTATTTACACTTTTCTTTAAATCCATATCTTTGAAAGAAAAAAAAAACACAAAGTTATCAGTTTTCTCATTGTATAATATTGCAATAAGCCAGAGAAAAATGCAGCCGTAGTCTGTTTCTTTTTCATTAGTAACCCTGTTTTTATGCATGTTGGATCACTGCGTAAAGCGACTTTAGGTTCGATCGGTAATAAATAAGTGATCCAGGTGATAGAATATGTTATTCGCTTATATACCGACTGTTTCAAATCGTCATTTATCTTTACTGGAATCAAGCCATGTAAATTCAGGGAAAATATGAGAAAGTATGAAAACAGATGTATCGTTATTACACGGGCAGCTACGCAAACACCAGTATACCATAATATTACAAGATAATATACGTCAGTGATGTTGGAGCTACAACAGATTAAAGCGAAAAAGTGTTCGCACAATATGCTTGGAATAATACAATATTACAAAGATTACAATAGTTGTGATAAATGCACATACCTTAGCACATTGCATCTTATTTCATTCAGAAGTACACAAAATTAATAAATGATTACTATCCAATAGATTGTGTAGATTTACTTTTACACATTCATAATTTTCATTGCCTAATTTTTTACTCTTGTCTTACGTAATTGTATTTCATTTGATGTGTTTAATTTATATATAATTTAATAGTTTTTTATATATTTTCCTAAGATATTTAAAACACATAATGTTTTGAAATGTTAAAATATGTTTATAGTATAAAAGAAAATTCTAAGTATGTTGATTTTCTCATATATTGTTTGGTATATGTTTAGCCTGTATATTTTTTCTGTTTTTTTCTCTTTCATTTTATATTAATGGGCCGAATGATATATGTTCCTATTCTAATCTTAATATGTTTTCCATATCCAATGTGACTGTTTTCAAACTCGGTGTTGCTTTCTTTTCTTTATATTTGTACGATGTGTGTTTGTTCTCCTTACTGACATATAGAATTTCGTTTCGAAATGATATTACCTAAAGAGATTTCTCCCTTATCTCCATTTCTGTAAGACTTATTGGCATAATAATGTTATAAGTAGTCTATGAAACTTTACGCTGTATGTTCTTAACTTTATCTTCTTATATATATATATATATATATATATACATATAATTATTTCCACTGCCAGACAACACTACAGCCAGCAAGAGCCACAGTATTGTCTGACAGTCGAAATAATTATATATTCTCTCACATATTCTGAAAATATATACATACTAGCATTTCAGCCCGGCCTTGCGCAGGTTTTTGGATGCGTATGTTGAGCAAAAAGAAAAAAAAACGTCATTTTCTTGAAAATTTGGCCCCTATATATCAATTTGTTTTAAACATTTGACCCTGTATACCAAATTTAGAGTCTGTAGACTTAAAATTGGCAGTGGCATTGCGTAGGGAAATGCACACACACAGACACGTTCACTTTTATAGATATATAGATAGATATATTGATATATAGATAGATAGATAGATATTCGATGCAATATATAGTAATGAATTAAAAAGTTAAAAAAAAAAATAAAGACTCCTGCGCCACCACCGAGTATTAAAATCCAACCCTTCACCTTGCGACTTGTTTTTTTACCTCTGCCGCCAATTATTGGTCCATGACGACATATATACAACACGGCTTAAAATTAAAACATGGACCAATAGCTACTACGTTATGCGTTCCTGATGGCGGCGTTCAACATTCACCTGGCAATTTCTTTTTTTACTTTTCTCACTATTGCACATATTTTTACGGGCTAAAACCCAAATATAAAGTTTTGTATGGATTCAAATATTTATATATGACGGTTCATGTCTGTAAACCAAAAATCTCTAGGAGGAATTTGGTAGGAAAATTTTTTAAACAAAAATATATACGTATAGATAAATATATATGGCAACAATTTTGTATTTACTATAAACTTTTTTCGCAGATATTATGCAAGTATAAATCATATAGAACATCTGCATGAATATAATTACACGTAATAGTAAACTAAAGATGATCATCAGATAAGAAACCCGAAGAAACTAATAGGGAATTTATTAAAATGAATGTTTATAAGAATATTCAAATTAGCTAGATCTTCTGCTAGTGGATGCAATTCTACTGCTCATATATAACAAAATTGTATTTTCTTTTTAAATAAATAGAGAAAAAGATTTTGATATGAACTTAAATACACTCGCTTGAAAAACGAATTCATAGGAATATATATATATATATATATATATATATATAACTATCCGTGTATGCACACAAACACACACGTATATATATATATTTATATATATATTTATTTATATATATATATGTGTGTGTATATATATATATATAAGAGTGATAACTAACGCATTTACGAGCTTATTAAAATTGCTAAATAAAAGAAGAGTAAATTATATAACTTCTATATAAACAACTTTACGTAATCGCGATACGGCAATGCTTCAAGCAAATCGTTTGTTAAAGCCAAAAGTCCTCCTCACGTGATTTAATAAATGATGTATTTCCACAAAGAAAACAGTCCTCAAATGACGAAATATTTTAGAAGTTTTTTATTCTGTCAAAAGCAAGTATTAATAGAGTCGCTTAATGAGACGTTGTGGTTTGAATCGATTATTTGTACGGACCATTAGCATGCTTGGTGACCTGACCATGTAAATTTGGTTGTATTAATACAAAATGTCAGTAAGGTTACCATACAATATGATGAATGATATGTGTGTGTGTGTAATATGTATCCTTGGAGATTTAAATATGAAGGGTGGCAAAACCAATATGCATATTTTATGCTCTTCTGTAAGCATAAAATTACAATAAAAAAACTCTACTAAATGAAAAAATTGATAGCAATAAATATATTGATACATCGGTCAATTATTGGAAACCTCTTTTTAATAATAATGAATAAGTTTATCCAGAAAAAAAAACAGCCGCTTCAGATTATATTTTACTGAGGTGGTCACTTGGGTCATGCGACAGTATCTCGCTGACTAGAATAATATTTGGATCTGAACAACATTTAATTTTATAACAGATGTGCTCCACACAGGTTGGTAATATTGTACGTACACAGTCCTCTATAAAACTGGGCTCTTATACAGTATTGTATAGAGGGGTTATCAAAATGTAATTTGCTTGATGACAATTTGATCACAATATCATATTAAAGCCTATTTTTTCGACCAGACAATGCAAGGCGGCCTGCTAGTATATATATATATATATATATATATATATATATATATATATATATATATATATATATATATATATATATATATATAAGTGAAAGTGTATGTCTGTCTGTGTAACTGTTTGTCTGTGTGTAGTATACATTTCCCCACGCAATGACTCTGTCAATTTTTAATCTACAAACTCAATATTTGATATTCAGGGTACTGAGATTTGGAAAAATCGATATGGTCGGGTTTAAGCCAGAAATTTGGCGATTAAAAGTTCAACGATTTGAGCTTTTAGAACTATACCAAACTCCTCCAACAATCTTGAAATTTTAGATATAGGTTCATTGGACATGGATCTAAGTTAATAACTTTATTTGAGCCTAAAAGAATTAATTTTAAGGGGTCATAATAGGGGTCAAAGTTAAATCAATTGACCACTTTTTTTGGCTCAACATACATCTCACTATACCTGGGCACCCCTGCTAGTATACCTATAAAAGTGAACGTGGGTGGGTCTGTGTGTGTTTTTCTGTGTACATTTCCGTATGCAAAAACTCTGTCAATATTTAGTCTATCGACTCGAAATTTGATATACCGGGTACTGAGATTTGGGAAAATCTACGTGATCGGGTGTCGGCCAGAAATTCGGCTGCTAAGGAGTCAAACTTCAACGATTTGATCTCTGATTACTCTACCAAACTCCTCCGACAATTTGGGGTCTAAACACTTGAAATTTAAGATATAGTTCCTTTGGCCATGGGTATAACTTAATAACTTGATTTGAACCCAACACGATACATGTAAAGGGTACGAATGAGGGCAAAATTAAAAAAAAAATGACGGTTCCTTTTGTTGTTTTTTTGCTCAGCATACACCTCCGAAGACCCGGGCAACGCTGGGCATCCATGCTAGTATGCACACACACATCCACACACACACACACCCACACACACACACATATATATATATATATATATATATATATATATAAATAAACTAATATATGTATATATATATATATATATATATATATATATATATATATATATATATATATATATATATATATATATTAGGTTATTTATAAACGTATGACGGATTATCATAGTCACAAAACAGATGGCGTCCATGCTTTGGTCATTTAGTTATGTATAAATAATAACCTACTCAGTACAATTCAAGTTCCTGTATTCGAGAACCGTTTATGGAATCTAGAGGAAAATCAAATTATATTAATTACTCAGGTATAATAATATACACACGTGGGAATCATGTGATTATAGACTGCATATTGAGAAATTAGGGGATGAGAATAGAATAAGAAAACAAAACGGGGAAGAAAATTATATAAAGTTCAAGTGTAAAGTATACAGGGTGAACAGAAAGTCCTTGGACCATTTTTAGTTTTAAAATTATATATTGTTAAATTAAGTATTTAGTCTAACTATTGATCTAATTATTTTCAACAGAAATATTAAAATAATTTTGTTTAAACTTTCAGAAAAATGAGCCATAATTCGTCTTCATTGCGCGGGAAGGACAAACTCAGAGATTATTACGCTCTTGAAAGTGGCTAAATCCACCGTGTACCATGTAGTGAACAGATTTAAGGAACTTGGTACATCTGAAGACCGTCCTAGGAGTGGAAGACCTCGCACTGCTCGAACCAAGAAGGCAATTAAAGCTGCCCGGAGAGGGTAAGGAAGAACCCGAAGAGATCTGCAAGACTAATGGCTAAAGACATGAATGTGAGCGTGACCACGATGAGAACCATCGTAAAAAACGATCTCCAGTTGTCCCCATACAAGATGAGAAAGAGACAGCACCTCACATCTGCCTGAAAGCACAAGAGACTTGAAAGAGCAAAGCTTTTTCTTGGAGAACTGAAGGCTGGCACGGCAGAGCGAGAGATCGTTTTTTCTGATGAAAAACTCTTCACAACTGTTAACAACCAGAACGACAGAGTTTACGCAAAATCTTCAGCAGACATTGATGACTCCGTGAGAATAGTTTTCCGCCAACAAAAGCCGTCTTCCCTCATGGTGTAGGCTGCAGTCTCCAAATCTTGGAAGTCGCCTCTGATTTTCGTGGAGCAGGGGGTTAAGATCAACACAGATCGTTACATTAACGATATTTTGGTTCCAGCATTTGAAGAGATGAAGAAACACTTCAAAGATCAGCCTTTCACCTTCCAACAAGATTGAGCACAATCCCACACCTCCAGAAAAACTCAGGACTGGTGCCAACGTCATTTTCCATTATTTTGGAGTAAGGAGATGTGGCCTCCTGACTCGCCTGATTTGAATCCCATGGATTTTTCGGTGTGGTCTTTGTTGGAGGCAAAGGTATGTTCTATCGCTTATCCAAGTGTTGATGCTTTGAAGACATCTCTTCTGAGTGAATGGGCTAAAATACCCCAGGAAACGCTGCGTGCCTCGGTTGGTAACTTCAGACAGAGAATTGAACGTCTAATCGAAAGGAAGGGAAATCACATTGAAAATAAATAATTTGAATTTATTCTTGGTTTCCTAACTTATAATTTTAATCATGTTTAATTCATATTTTTGTAATTTTCTATTAATAAACCACTTTTGAATTGGTCAAAGGACTTTCTGTTCACCCTGTATATAACTAAGAAAATATAGAAAAAAAAACAAGCTAATCCCGCAGTAAAAAATAAGACAACCAAAGAGTCTCTCTGGATAAAATTTGGTCAACAGTGCGTTGATAATTAGAAGGGTAGAGTGTGATAATAGTCTGATAAAATGTTTGTGTAAACACATGACGCGTGTTGTTTTTATTTGCTTTATTCAAGTAATTTAGTTTTTCATTGTTATTTATTCAAAGAAAAAAAAAACTTATTTTTTAGAGACAATGACTTGATGTATCCCGTTGAGTGCATACGTTATTTATTACTAATAGTATGAACACTGTCATAATATTTGTTGTAGCCTGCTCAAATGTTTATCTGAATATAAAAAAGAGTGTATATTGCTTTTTTATTATCTCCTTTAAATTCATTGATACTTGTTACCTGATTACTGTACATATATTAAACTTGAAATATTTATTAACATAAGCCCACACCTGACTATAGATAAAATTTTACACACACACACACGCACGCGCACACACGCACATACACACACACACACATATATATATATATATATATATATATATATATATATATATATATATTTAAATAGTATACAAACTCAAAAATAACATTGATAACGTCGGTTTTCAGACTAACATAAGGGAGGGGACGGTTAATGGTAAATAATGTAATAATGTTAGACTCTGTGATCTTTTTTTTGAGGAAAATACAGGACCGCATCCATTGTTTATAATGATGCTCATTTTTATTTAACTATAGCTTATCTCTATCTCTGGATATTTTATTTTATTTTAATATCAATTTTCTACTTTTTTAATGTTTTTTTTATTTAATGTATGTTTAAGTAAAGATATGTTTAAATTAACGTTGTTATAGTCTGTTCCTAATTGAGATAGCTTCCGTTCTAATCGGTTATTCTTGGTTGGGCCAATGGAGGTAATTATTCTATCTTGTTAATTTGTACTTTTTTTATTTTAATTAAAGGGGGTGGGTAACTCGTAAATATTTGCTTTTCTATTATATTTTATTTTCTTTTGATATATTTATATATATATATATATATATATATATAAATATCCATATATATATATATCTATCCATATATGTATTGTATTTTTATTATATATATATATATATATATATATATATATATATATATATATATATATATATATGTATGTATACGCTAATAATTTGATTAATTCATCAGTATCCTATGTGGTGTTATTTCATTTTATTTTTGGTTAATATGTTCTGTTATCAGGTTCTAACAGATCAGATATAAGCTATTTTGATATCATTTACTGACTTGTAATGCCTAGGTCTTTTTATTTTTCTAAAATTTACATATATATATATATATATATATATATATATATATATATATATATATATGGGATTAAGGTATTGTTTAATATAGCCGTAAAATTTCCTAAAGTATTTTATATTACAATTTTTTCTTTGTAGTCGAGCACTTTGTTGGAATTCTTACCCATAAAACGCTAAAAAAACAATACAAATATGTATATATATATATATATATATATATATATATATATATATATATAGATATAGATATAGATAGATACATAGAAATATAGATAGTGCCTATATCCAAGTATACTTAAATAGGCTTTATTTAATTCTGGGCATCCTTTAATATATTTAAATAAATACTTTTACATGAATATAATACAATGCGCTACCCTTGTATACGAATCATCTACTCCCTTTAGATTACTAAAGTATGTATGCATATATAAAGTCAACGGCTAACTTGCTTCTTTGTCAGAGATATTGGTATGCACGCCAATGGTCTTTGTACTGAATCCAATATCGCTATTGTTCACTTCATGTGATGCGGACGGATTTCCTCTCTTCATATCACCGGACGGATGACAGTTCAGGAATTGGGTGCTTGCAGATCACGCTCACGTTGCTTCACACTTTTAGCTCGTGATGAATCATTGCGTATTTAATAAGCAATGATTTTATCGTTAGATAAAATACATGTGTGATATGCTGTATATCTAGACGTTTTATATTACGTATATTCTATTTGAAACAATAGCTTTTGAAATGCGTAAGTCTACTCACAGAATATTTTTATTCTGTTTGTTCAGTTCAGCAAGCAAATTATTTTTTGGATGACAGCAACTCGACGATAATTTTACTTTAATTCTGTAATTCTATACATCCTAGCTTAAAATAATAAAATTGAGGTCATAAACTATAAACACATCACCTTTGTTTTCTCTTTTAAGAAATATCTATTGTAGAACACATTTTTAATATATTTTTAATTTCCCAATAGTTAATATTTATCGGAGTATGCTTTCATATATAGCAGGCATTATCAGATACAATATCAGTGTACCGTGGTGCTGAAGCTACAGGATTGCCGTTGCCGTGGTTATACTGTGAAGCTATATGCATGACACTGCAAGGGAAACCAACAAATGTAGTTTCTCCTCAGTCATGATATTATATTAGCATTTGTTTTCATCACCGCAGAGAGTAGAAACACTAAATTACTAGTCAAGTATTGATTGTCCTTGTTCTGGATAATAAATATCTACTTACGAAATGTATCATTATTCATCGGACTACTTTCTTATCTTGAGGGTGATTTTCACAATGTTTCGGTTGATGTAACATCAGATCATCTTTGGGGTATCTTGTCGAACTCGGGATTGTTTCTGGGAAAAAGCAATTGTAAAAGTGAGATTCTCCTAAAGGTTAAAGGTTCAATCCTCGGTTTGGGCGACCGAATAAAAAAATACATGTATTAATTACTTAGGAGGCCTATGCAACTATGAATGACGAAACCAGAGCACGCTATCCCCGTAAAGTAAATAAGGGGTTTAGCTCGAAATTCCGTCCAAATTGTCGAGTTCGGCAGAAACATTCTGAGTACGACAAGATACACCTGAAGAAGGTCGGGGGTTACATGGATCGAAACGTTGTGAAAATCACACTCAAGATGAACAATAATACATATAACAAATCCTCATCTAAAAAATTCAAAAACGTCATAATAACGAATTTTTCCATTGATCTTTCTTGTTTATATATATATATATATATATATATATATATATATATATATATATATATATATATATATATATATAAAACTAGTGCATGTTAGATTGGCAGCATATACACCCGATTTATTATGTTGGCACACCGGTTTCTCTCAAGTTAAAAAAACATTATGGTGTGTAACCCTAGACATGTTTTCAATGGAAAGAAAAACGCAGGAAAGTTGATATATAGGTTTGCATTGGTGTAGGTATATTTTTGAATGCCGAAAATTGGATACCTATAACATTTCAACACTCAATAACTTTTATCATCCTCTCTTTAAATGTCTAAATAAAAAAGCAATTCATCTATATGTCTATAAAATGAGAATTTGTAAAAATGACTAGTCTGAACCTACATAATCAAATAATTTTGGATCTATAGTCTTCACACTTAATTTTTGATCTATAGTCTTCACACTTGATATATGAACTATTAAGATATGTGTTTTTGTTCTATTTTAAAAATTTGTTCATGACTGTGCATGCACAGCTGTGACACATGTCATTTTGAAACACAATTTTTGAACATCGTATCAATCTGGCCTTATAGTTATGGTACAGCTCGAGTAGAAAACTATATAACTCGCACACACATGTCAGATTCTTTCCGTCAGTTTTAATTCATTTTGAAAAAAAGTAATTTAACGCAACTTTAATCATTAACCTCTTTCCTTTTGTAATACATAAGAATTTCGCGTTCATTAAAATAGATTTTTATCTGTAATTTACGATCGGGAAACTTTGAGTAAACTGCTAGATTGAATAATAAAATCTCAAAGGGGATTTTATTCTGTCAAACCATATGTAAGCCCCGTTGTAAAGTAATGTTTTTAAATATTGAATAAGGACGCCTTATATTTTGATTTACTGTGTGGAAACCCCCCAGATTTTGATATTATCTCACATATTTATTCATGCACATGCTCCCATTTATTATTAGAGTATCATATTTTTTTAAAATATTTCTAGCTGTTGTTACATAATACAGTCTTATACAGACATGCACGTTGTGTAGCATTATCCACTGAAGACACTGCATCCTGTGTGCTTTGGATTTTAATAATGTTTTGCTGCATTTGTAGAGCGAGTTCAATCAGGCCGTTCCCGTCATCTCATTACATTCGCAATCTTGTGGGATATATTTTTAAAATCTATAATTATACTTAATAATGTAAGTCTATCTAATGATGTTAAACGGCATGACGATTTAATAGCTTTATTCATTATTTTATCGGTTTCTTCTTATTCTTATTCTTATTCGTCTTCTTTATCTACTTCTCATTATTATTATTATTATTATTATTATTATTATTATTATTATTTACTGTTATTTATAGTTATTTCATAATTGTTATTACTAAATATTAGGCAAATTAATTATCACCATAATGTTGATTATTTTAACTTGAAGTAGAGACCCATAGTGTGGCATGCTTTCATGTGTTTACTTTTCTCTTCAGATATTACCTCGCAAGTAATATATGTTAATGAGCATAGCTCACTGTATTTTCCACTGTGATGATCGAGCCTAGAAATTCAAATAAATGTCAACCTTGATGAAGCCACATCATATAACTCATATTCATATTTATTTATTAAGAATCAGATTATAGGTGTTGTCGTTAAATGAATCCTGACATATATGCAAGGTATTAATATGTTTACTAAGTCGGATAATAACTGCTATATTTGCAAATAACTTATAAGGCAATACAGTTGAAGACTCAACAAAGATAGATCAATACGACGTGTATTAGGAAAAGTATATTTACAGTATATTTACATAATTGTTGTCAGGTAAGAGAGTCTTGGCTGGAGAACATATCTACTCTCGGCTCGGCCTTCGGTGGCTTCTGGTTAACACACACTCATACTAACCGAGTCTTGGTATTTATGTGACATATTATCAACATATGTAAATTAGTGGGTGGCGCCACAACAATTACGATGAAATTTCCAGATGATACTCCCAAGCAATCCTAGTGGGCATGCTAGTGTTTTAACCCCTACACACTTATTTAGTGTGAAGCAGAATATATATTTATATGCATTTACGTGGAGGGTATTGATTATATTGACAATACCGTGTTAAATAAACACTATGTATTAGTTACACATGTTTTACATTAATCTTTCATCAATCCTACAATATAGCACAGATACTATGGTTTATCAGCAGGAGAAACATTTTGGAAATGAGCTAGAATAATAAAAATCTAGCCTAAAATATGAAAGAAAGCCTTAATATTTCGTAAACCATGCGTAAAGAAACTTTGTTATCAATCGCTCTTTTCAAACATCGTTTAGTTGATCGATTCAATTTGTCTCATTAATGGCTAATTCTATATCAAATCTAATATTGACATAAGTCACAACGTAGAAATCCACAGAGACGTTTATGTATAAGAACTTAGAAATGTCTTACGTAAGTCCCAATGCACATTGCTGTCTACGTTACCGCAACCGTCTCCGTTTATGCTAGTATATTTTACATACAAAGTAATTATGATCGTAGACATTGTTAATTAAATAATAATAACAATAAGGAATTTAATACCCAAGATGGACTTGGAGATATCTCCAGATTTACCGCCATAGATGATAGTTTCCGATAATTATAAACTGTATGGACCATTTTTTATAGATATTTATGCTGACGCACTGGTTTTCGTGTGATTGCTAAATATAAAAGTCCTTGAACTCCGTTACTACTTTAATATGTCATAATTTGAAATATTAGATGCGGCATATTCGCTTTATTTCTATTAGACGTTGTATAATGCTTTATGGGTGCATCACAATAACACACGCAGCTGCTTTTAACAGCAAATAGCTTTTGTATTCTGAGGCTCTATCGTCTTCTTATATATATATATATATATATATATATATATATATATATATATATATATATATATATATATATACATATATATATATATATATATATATATATATGCACACACCTTCATATTCATATTGCTGTTTCTATTTTGGAATATTCTTTATCTACCTGGGTGTAATATTTCAAAGCTAACGAAGATTGTTTATGTCTAACTGTAGCCTTTTTATATTCGCTGATCCTTGAGGGTTTTTTTCTTATCGTAGTCTGTCATTTATATGCATGATTAAACTCAAGGAAGGTCCTTAGTTGTAAAAAGAGGCTTTTATGTTGGTTTAAGCGTTTTCACAACTTAATCATAAATGTCAATCCAAATAGAGAATAATACTTTTTTTTTCAATGAGCAATGCATTCTTCGTCCACACGAATGTATCACACATTGAATCTGTGTGTGGTACATCGCCTTCTCTAATTACCAATACAAATAAAAACGAAAATGAACTTTTCCGAGCTTATCGCGCTCCCACGATAGTGCAAATGTCAGTTACTATTCGTACTCTTTGTGTTTGGCATATGATCAAAACACTCGTGACGTACAAAGATAAATGCTAATAATTCTATTTTTAGCTGATTGTAATATATTTAAATGTCAAACAGAACGTAACATATGGGTCGATCGAATTTTAATCAGATAAAATGATTCAATTGCATTTAAACTGTGTTGTAATTCGTGACTCCACTAGAGATTTCAATTCACAAATATATTTTTAATTTATTTTGATATGTTTAATGTTTTCGATTTATTTTGATACCGCCAGAGTATTGGATATCACTGATTTACATTGATATGCGCATATCTATTTAACTGTGTTATGCTTCAGTAATTCATTTTTTATAGTTGAAAATTACTCTTTATCTCACATTACTACTCGCAAATATATTAACTTAATTATGTTTTTCAAAACACAACTTAATTCTAATAAAAAAATTAAATAACTATAAATAAATATTACTATGATGCAATGAAAAACCATAGTTTCTGTTCAAATTTTCTTAAAAATCAAAGACTTAGCGAATAATACTATAGTGCAAGCTGGTGGATACTATGCATTCGATAAACTTACTACATTTATATATGGTGGACGGTTTTGATGATAAATAAAGATTATTTGTTTTACCGAATACATTATTAAATGTATGTAGCAGATTTGGGAACGGTGATATTTTAATTTAATGTGCTAACCTGACAAATAGTATCTGACCAGGGCAGCAACCTTATTATTTTAAGATAAAGAAGGACTTGCTGGTAAAGAACCGCGAAATTTTATGTAAACTACTAATACTCTTATTATGAACTTTACTCCTCATGACACGTGCTCACCTCCCACTACTCGGAGCGTCCAATATTCTACCATATTTTATAGTATCCTTGCCAAATAGCATAGTCCTTTACTATTTTTAGCATTAAATAAATAATCTGCTTATCTCTAACCGATTTTTCTCATTCAATCCGATTTTAAACCTGCGTACATATATTGACATACACTCTTGTACAGTAGCGATAGCTAATGCATTTCAACTATGCTTCTGAATAAGTCTATATAACTTATTTATAATAATGACATCCATTAGGATGAAATGCATATATCCAGGGTCACTGCTGTAAAATGTTTCCCTCTGCAGTAGAAATAAATGTCGATGTGCATTTTTATCTTAAGTTAAGAAAAATGATATATCTCTACTTGAGTTATTAAATCAAAGCTAAAACATACATACTCATATTATTTTTAATATGAAAAAAGCATTGCGTAATATGACCGTAATAAAAAAATATTCGACGGGGTAAGTGGTAAACACAGCAAATCATGTCAGGGTTTACTGTAACTGAAGTCGAATTTCCTTATCAGTAGCAATCATCACTTCTAGAAAAAAATACTACGAAGCATGAACCATTTGTCTGTAGGTATAACATCATTTTTATAATAATTAGATCTTTATAAAGTATTTTAGTTCAACATTGTCTGAGAAATAATATTTAGTTGAGCGACGTATAAAATATCCTCTCGTTTAAGCAATATTGCCCGTCTTAAAGTTTGGACCGTATATGGCATTCATAACTGGTAAATTTCTATTAAAGCTCATTACGGCTGATGGTGTATTTGAGGTAACGTCCTAGTAAACAGAGGAAAATGTGATTTTGTATCAACCTTTTAATCTAAGCACAAGCTGTCATGGTCGCTTCCGTCACTGATTATAGCGAAAGCATGAAACGCTATTGTGTGTAATTGTGCATATAACATAACTTGATTTCGAAATTATGACGCACTGAATGTCTAAAGTTTTACGTAATCTGTTATATATATATATATATATATATATATATGTGTGTGTGTGTGTGTGTGTGTGTGTGTGGGTGTGCGTGTGTGTGTATAAACGCTGCTGAATAAAAATCAGATACGTTCCGCAAGAACAGAAATAAGCATCACATCTTTGTGCGAACTGACGATGCATCACATCCTGGAGATATGAAAACAAGTATTTTTTTTTCTTGTTGTATTTTATTCAAACACAAGGACGGCTGAAATATAAACCTCCATTTTGTCATCATTTTCGATATACAAAAAAAGCTTCCACATTTTTTTTGTTTTGTTTTGATCTCATTGCAAAACATAATTATATTACCCTTTGATTTGATTACATGTTGGTGCTTTTGTTTACATAAACAAAGCAGTCTGATTACCAAACATTTTAAGTATACCCGGTCACGTTACTTTAGGCGTTTTGTTCTGTACTAAAAAAATACCACCATTACCAATGTATTGTTCGTCTCAAATAATTTGATAAAATTCTCTTCATACTTACAAAGAGTTATCATTATACAAAACAATAAACAAATCGCATACATGCTACTTATAGTCAGTTTTTACTATTCATTTACTGACACGCTAGTACAAAGCACAGTATCATATGTAAAGTGCACAGAATTATGAATAATATTATTTTCCCTAATAATGTTCTACTAGGGGAAAATTGATTTAGTTTGCATAGCGTTGTTTTTCAGTGGAATGAAACGTATATATATATATATATATATATATATATATATATATATATATATATATATATATACATGCATCCATACACATATATATATATACATACATGCATACATACATATATATATATACATATATATATATATATATATATATATATATATATATATATATATATATATAGTAGAAATGGTAATTAATAAAAACTGGAGAAAGTGCTGAATACTGTTGTAGAGCAAAAATGCGTTTTATTTTCTATTACCGCGTCTTTCTGTTAATTTGCATTATTTTCTCAGCTACCCGGCCTTTTTTTTTTTTTTTTTTTGGCCGCCTGTAGCTGCCTCAGACTTTTACAGGAAGTCTAAGGAAGCTACAGGCGGCCAAAAAAACGGCCGGGTGGCTGAAACAATAATGTAACTTAACAGAAAGATGCGGTAATAAAGAATAAAACGTATATATATATATATATATATATATATATATATATATATATATATATATATATATATATATATATATATATATATATATATTAGTGATTGGACGGTACCGATATTTTACCCGATTCCGAGACAATTACCGATTCCGTAGTAAATTGCCGATTCTAATAACATTACCGATTCCGGTCTCGATACTTTATAAATCTTTAAATATTTAACTAAAAAAAGTGGTATTTCGTCCCGTTCACTGCAAAAACATATATTAAATGGGCTAATATTTTCTCGACCGTAAAAACACACTGGTAAGGAAATGGTTGAGGGGTTGGAAGAATAAATATTTAGTATTTTATTATTGCTAGAAGCAGAGGAAGAAGTTTTTAAACCAAAATCGAATAAAAAGGATAATTCAAGGAATCGGTCTTGGCATCGAGAAATAGACGCAAATTTTCCGATTCCGATACCGATTTCTATACCCTCAAAAGCTCCGATTTTTTTCCGTTCCCGATTTCTATTCCGATTAATCACCCCAACACTAATATGTATGTATGTATATATATATATATATATATATATATATATATATATATATATATATATATACATATATATATATATACATATATATATGTATATATATATATATGTATGTATATATATGTATGTATATATATGTATGTATATATATATGATATATATATATATAATATATATAAAATATATATGTATGGAATATATATATATAATATATATAAATAAAACATATATATATATATATATTTATATATATATATATATATATATATATATATATATATATATATATATATATATATATATATATATATAAACTGCTTTCTTTTATAATATGGTGTATATTTGGAGATGGTTTGACTATGCGGGACACTTTAAGATAATTTATCCATATAGTATATACATACTAGCAGGAATTTTGCCCAGAATTGAATAACGATTAACAAAACGTACGGCTGCTCAACTTTTAACTGCCCAACAATATGGAATCGGGCAAGCCTTTTATGCAGCAGATATATTAACTGCAATATCTAAATCTATATATATATATATATATATATATATATATATATATATATGTATATATATATATATATATATATGTATATATATATATATATATATATATATATATATATATATATATATATTATACACTGGACAAAGCAGGGGATGGTAAAGCGTAGAGCTCTATATACCTAGGGCTGTTCAGGGTATGGCACGATGATATTTTCAGGAAAATTTAATCATACGGTATCGCCGGACGAATACTAACCATAATTATTTCCTTCTTTAATAAAAGAGGAATCCAGTTTATCCTCGACGGTCGTAAATCAAAACATTAATATGTAAATGTGGCTGTACATCAGGGATCTTTCCAGGGATGTTTATTATTCCTAATATTGTGAAATGAGCTCCCTGATTATATTGTCTCTGAGATGGGAATATTTGCTTATGACACCACGCTATATAACTGTCACGAGGAGAAACCAAATAAAATTATCGAAGGTAATGGCACACCCACTAGAGGGAAACATCCAATCTGTAGTGGAATTAGGACAAAAATGGATAGTCACATTCAATACTGCAAATACTAAGCTTCGTTCCATCAATAATTACAAGAAAACTTCTCAGCCACCAATAGCTATGACTTAAGATACATTACCTGAAATTATTTCTTTCAAACACTTCGGCTTATCGTTCACAGGAAACACGAGATGGAACATATACATAGAGAGCATTGCTGAGCCCGCTGTGAGGAAGATAGGCTCTCTTTATAATGTGAGAAATTTCCTTAAGCCTAAAAGGATCCAGTACCTCTACAAGGCCGCTATCCGCCCACGTATGGAGTATTGTTGTGACATTTGAGCTGGTTTTCCTGCTATTAGTCTATCGCACATGGATAGGGTTCTAAAGACAATCGCCAAACTGATCGGTCTTGAACTGTCATCTACGCGTCAACCTCTGTCACATCGAAAAAATGTATCTCTCTGCCTGTTCTACATGTATTTTAATTGTTGATGTTCCGACTAACTACAATAATTTGTACACCCTCGCCGTAAATACCACGACGAACCCGACAAGCAACAAAATGGCATCCCCACGCAGTCGATATCCCATCATGCAAGAAAGGTTAATACCCTAATTGTCTTTTTCCCCCAGAAATGCTAGACTCTGAAAATCCTTTTCGGGTTCCTGGTCTTTCAACTGTACTGAAAGGTAGAACTTTAAGTATAATGCAAACAGTAATATCGCTGCTAAACTTCATGCATAGTATTCTTGCAACTTATACCCCCGATAGTATCCTCCAACGTAAAACTGGCAATGTGCCTTGTTTGGGATGTAAATGAAATATTAAAAATTGTGCCGTGCATTCAAAGTGGTTCCTGGGCCAAACGATATGTTCATATAGTAAACCCTTTCAGCAGCTTTTCGGGCTTACTTTAATTGAAACAAGAAAATTGTGCAAAGATACATATTTAACTTTTATTCAACTTCTTAAAAAAGACATACTTCTTTTAATACGATTGTAATTCAAAGGGTTTTACAGAGAAAAAAGAACGCCTTTAAAAAGTATGTATATTGTATAGGTTGTATGACGAAAAGTTAATTGAAAATACATCATTGAGAAGAAAAACATAAATAATCCCGACAAAAACTTTAATTCAACTTAATAGAAAGGAATATCGCCTATATCTAAAACATATTATAAATATTGAAATAAGTCATATAGAAACTTCGGGGTTACATACGCCTGTAAAATAAATGAGCATAATATTCTTTTAATGTAAAACCAAAAATTGTTCAAAACAAATTGACAGATAATAAAAGCTTGCCATATATACACAGCAACCAAGTCAACATAAATATGAATGAAACATTTAAGACAAGTAATTGATTTTCTACTTTGATCGCTGCAGATTCTCGTTGTATGCAATTTTTGAAGCCTGCATGAGTCAGGATAATATATTAACATTCAACTAGTAAGTTAGTATGTTAGTAGATGGAATTGATAATTTTATAATTTACATAAAATGAATTAAATGATCCTAATTATGATATAATAAAATTATTAATTTTGATGTAAATTATAAAAGTATTAATTCCATCTACTAACTAACTAACTAATGACTTAATTTTATTCAAACAATTTTCACTACATAAATATATGCAAATAATAGGGGGGAAATAAGTTCAATCCAGCGACTGACACCCTTTCTAACTCAACAATAAACAACAACATATGCAAATAATAAATAACATATTTATCAATATTCACATTTTATTTTAAGCTGCAATATTTTACGTCTAAAACTCTTATTTTTTATTTTACTAGAATATCTTGTTCTTTACTTTTCCAGGTTGAATTTCTTGTCCTTTACTTTTCCAGGTTTAATAAAATCTTAAGAATATTACTTTTCATGTGCGCATTTTTCCATATAATCCATGATTTTTCCAGACATTGCTATTGTATTAATATATAAATTTATAATATTTATTAATGATTGTCAAAAGAAATTAGCTCTCAAACACACATTTATGCAATATTTATCGTTAAATCACGGTAGTTCCGAGACAGGGTCTCTACCGAGACTGCGGTTCATGAATTCGTGATCTGTTTAGAGCGTAAACTAACAAAAAAGAAGATGGCACTCGGTGTCTTTTGAGATATCGTTGGAGCGTTTGACAACATACCTTTCAGTAGTATGTTCAAGTCGCTACGAGAACTCAATGTGCCACCAGTACTCATCCGATGGATTGAGTATATGGTGAGGCACAGAACAGTTTAAGTAGAACTACTGAGGGCAACTGTTAAAAGGGAAGTAGTTAAATGAAACCCCCAAAGTGGGATTTTATCACCTTTACTATGGAACTGTATGCTGAATCCTCTTTTAAAAATATGAATATTTATGCCCAGGCTGATACTGATGACATTGCAGTGCTGGTCGCGGGTTCAAAAGCATCATTGGTAAGACACATTGCCTAAATGGCATTAAATATTCCTAATAAATGGTCTAATCGAAATGAATTAGAATTCAGTAGCTGTAAAACAGAAATGGTCTTGTTTACATATAAAAGGAATTGCCAACTTGGTGACCTTTTTCTGAGAGGACAGAAATTGAAACTTTCGCAGGAGGTAAGGCAGGGTAATCCTGGACAATAAAATAACCAGGAAAAGCCACATAGAAAATATTTCCTCCAAGGCGACTGCAGCCCTTATGCAATGCAAACAAATTGTGGGGAAAACCTGGGCTGTTAACCCGCATGTAATGAGGTGGATATACATTGCTAGGGTATGCCCCATTTTGTCGTATGCATGTGTTTCCTGAATCCGCGGGACAGAGAAACTGTACTTGAGGAAGAAACTCCAGAAGGTACAAAGACTTCTTCTTTAATGACTTCTTCAGCATATCCGAGCACACCTACTGGAGCATTGGAGATGTTGTTGAATATCCCTCCGATTAAAGAATTCTTGAAGGCAGAAGCGATACGGGGATCCTATAGAATAGATCTCATGGGTCTGTGGTGGTCGAGATCTGTTGAGACTACTGGAAAAACAAAGAGTCAAGTGGATTTGTGTAATGAGGCTAGGAAGGAACTACCGTTATTGCATGTGCCGGGTGACCTTATGACTAAAATCAGATCACTTGAAAAGCATTTCACATGTATGGTTTATGGCAGAACAGGCGCAAGAGATTACGAAAAAGAGCTGGAAAGCAACGTAATCAAATGCTATACTGATGGATATAAAATGAATGATAGGATTGGTGCGAGTGTTTATATAAAATACTCAAACCACCTCACCTGTCAAAAATCTTATTATCTTGGTAAACTGAGGACGGTCTTCCAGGCAGAAGTCTTCACCATACAGGTATCATCGAATACAACACCAAACACCAGTCATGAGCTGGCACCATTGGATGTGGTACCAAACACCACCCCCGCCTTCACCGAAGAACAGGATCTCAGACCTAAGTCTGACAAGTCAGCTCTCACATTCGGTAAACATCACGACAAAAACCGAAGAAGAAGGAGAGAGAGCGCATGTTTAAAGCTTTTGAATCTGAGGTTCTGATCATGGAAGAGGTTCAGCAACAGGAAATAGCTTTCCTTTCAGATAGTCAGGCAGCTATTTAAGCATTGGAGAATAGTACGGTAAGATCCCAAACCGCACTGTGCTGCATTGAAAATCTAAACCATCTAGGAAAAGAAAACCGCATATATATTTCATAAGCTTCTGGGTTTGACATTTACTCCTGATCTGAAATGAAACACGTACATCAAGTCTGTTGCCAAGGTCGCTGGAAAGATTGTGGGATCCTTCTACCGCTCCAGAAGATATCTCACTACTGATGCAATTCTCTATCTATATAAAAGCCAAGTACGTCCAAGGATGGAATACTGTTGACATATCTGGGTAGGAGCTGCCAAAACAGCCTATCATGCCTTGACAGAGTACAAAATAGACTTCGTGGTTTAATGGGGGATGCCCTTTTCACTACCCTGCGACCCCTCTCCCACAGAAGAGACGTTGCGAGCCTATCCTTGTTTTATCGTTATTTTCATGGCAGGTGCTCGTCTGCAATCCAATCCCTGGTCCCCCCTCGCCAATCTTTCACGAAAAACACCCGTCTAGCTGAATCCACTGTGAAAAATTTCCCCAACTCTATATATGTGCCTAAATCAAAACGCGGATCCCATGAACACAGCTTCTTTCTTAGAACTGCACGCCTGTGGAACTCTGTTCCGTCTGCCTGCTTCCCTCCGGACTACAACTTGGATGTCTTCAAGTCTAATGTTAACAAGTTCCTAATGAACCGCCCCCTTAAGTAAACGCTTCATCAACTCTCCACACTAACGTAATGTACTTGCATAACCCTTATCCCTGAGTGGCTTCCGGGCCTTGATAAGTGGTGATCACTGTGTAAAAAAAAATATATATATACATATTTCATAAGTAGGGTTAAAAAAAATTAGTTATTAAAAAAAAGTTCGGTTTTCTAATTATGAAAAAACAAAACGATACACGGGATTGAACCTAAAATCTTTCCACCAACCCTCGGTACTCTAACCGTTACGCTAACATGTCATATTGGCAAAATCGCAGTAAAAAATATTAATATACAAAAAAAAAGTGATGCAAAATAAAAAAAAGCGTTAGTAACTTATGTATGTACTGACTCTTCTGTTTTTGAGCCTACATATTTTTTGTAACTTTTTTTCTACTGAACCAATTTTCGAAATTCTTTTTTTCAAAATGTAGCTAATGAGGTGTTCTATCCAACTATATAACGTGAAATTAGGTTGCGAACGGAATTAGTGGTGGTGGTTTGAATTTGTCTCGATTCATTCAATTTCGGACTTAAGCATATATTCAACCACTACCGTGGTTGAATGATATATACATATATATATGTATATGTATATATATATATATATATATATATATATATATATATATATATATATATATATATATTCCTTAATTGGAATTCATTTTTGAGATGAGCATTATACATTAATTTTAATTTTTATTTTTATTTTTACCAGGAGTACAATAAAAATAAAAATTAATGTATAATGCTCATCTCAAAAATGAATTCCAATTAAGGAAGAATATATATATATATATATATATATATATATATATATATATATATATATATATATATATATATATATATATAAGATTAATCACTTGTTGAGAAAATAGGTGGAAGAAGTAGAAAGTTACTAAAGTGGTGATCGAACTTACTAATGATTTATATTTGTTATTTTACGTATTGACATGCGCCGATTTATAACAGGAACAGTTTCAGCTCTATTCTACACCCCATGTGAGGACATATCTGTCTGTATCATATTCTCGCAGTCATGCAATCCTCGCATTGGGCGCATGAACTTGCCCATACTGACGTAAGGTTTTCCATTATTATAAAACACAAGGATTGCTTACAAGTGGGCCCACAACTGCTGGGCCGTTTCTTAGGAAACGATGCGGGAACATAGCGGTGCACCTAGATGAAGCTTAACTTGATTACCAGCAGTGACTTACTTCACAATCTATTGTAATGTGAATTTTTATTTTCACACAAACCGAATGACTCAGTATACAAAATCAACAGTAATTTTATTGATATGACAGGGCCGGATACTAAATGAGTTTTTCTCTTTAGAGTTCGCAATTAAAGGATACTCTAACTTACCATTCTAAATCTGACCCCCAAGATCGCCATGGGCAGGAATATGTGACTATATTAAAGATAGCTTTCCCTGTGGTAGGGACCTCTCCAGGGAAGATCCTAACTTACCCTATACGTGCTTCCGGGTTGTTTTACCTCACACTACTGCATTTATATTTACTCTCTATCGCCCCCACAACAGCGGAGTTACTATCTTAAAAAGCATGAGAAAATTGACCAAGTCCTATCTGTTTATCCTTCAGCTAACATTCACGTATGTGGAGACTTCAATGTTCACAACGTCGAATGGTTGACCCACTCTAACAAGACCGATGATGAGGGGAGGTTCTGTCATGATTTCTCTATTGCCTATGACCTCACTCAGATTGTTCAGAAACCCACCCGTGTGCCCGACAATGACGGCCAGTATGCGAGCCTACTAGACCTTTTTCTCACAACTTGCCCTGAACTATGTTCAGTTTCTGTTCTGTCACCTCTTGGATCTTCCAACCACTCTGTTGTATCAATTAAGATAAAAATGAAATGTAATAAGTCCCCAGACGTACCTCTCCATCGTACAGTATATCGATACACTAAGGCTGACTGGGATAGCTTCCGTACATTTATATCTGATCTACCTCTGCATTCCCTGTTTAAAAAGGATGTGTCCTCTATAGTATTAGACCTGACGGAATGGTTAATTGTAGGTATTGACCGTTTCATACCCTCGAAAAAGTTTCAGCTAAAACCTAACAGCCAGCCATGGTTCTCTCCAGAATGTGCTGCTGCCATTGCGCATAGAAATCACTTTTTCCACTGTTTCCCACGTAATAGATGTATGGAAAATAAAGCCGCTTTCAGGACTGCCAACAACCATTGTAAGAAAGTAATAAAGAACGCAAGAGAGTTGTATGTTCAATCTGTTAAGTCCAAGGTAGCTGAGCAGCGGCTTGGTTCCAACCAGTTTTGCCAAATAGCAAACAGAATCCTGAACAGAAGCGTGTGCTCCATCCCAACTATTATCAATGGACCTGAGGTAATCTTGTCAGCATCAGACAAAGCCAAACTCTTCCTCAAGAAATTTGCTGCTAATTCTACCCTTTGCCATCAAGGCCGCCAACCCCCGAATATGTCCTCCTGTATCAGAAAACACGCTATGTGATATACGTATATCTGTATGTGATGTTGCCAAGCTTATCAAAAACCTTGATTCCAGTAAAGCAACTGGCCCTGACAGTATTCCAATTATAGTACTCAAAAAAATTCAACCTGAACTAGCGCCCATACTTACAAAACTGTTTAAACGTTGTCTTAAGGAGAATAGTTGCCCATCTCCCAGGAAACTTTAATAAGTATGCCCTGTATAAAAGAATTCAGGTGGTCGCTCATCCCCTTCTCAGTACAGACCAATAAGTCTCCTGTGCGTCATGAGTGAGTTGCTGGAATCTGTGTAAAATACAGAAGCAATCAACTATCTAAACAAAAATAACCTTCTTAGTGACACAATATGGTTTCCGTTCTGCTAGATCTACAGCAGATATGTTTACAGTTATATCTCATAGGATTAGCAAATCTCTCGACGGAGGCAACCTTTCTAGGGCAATTGTTCTTGACATATCTAAGGCCTTTGATAGGGTATGGCATAAAGGTTTACTTTATAAGATCTCTAGCTATGGTATAGCTGGAAATGTCTTCTCAATTATTAAATCATTTCTTTCTGATAAGTTCATAACAGTAGTAATTGAGGGGCAAAAATCAGAAGCTCACCGTATTAATGCCGGTGTCCCTCAGGTGTCCATCCTGGGCCCAACTCTTTTCCTGATCTACATTAATGATCTTCCAAATCACATCCTTACATCATTTGTAGACATTTATGCTGACGGTACTACCATTTATGGTAGCACATCTAAGACAGTAAACGACAAAGTTCTCTCCAATTCTCTCTCCTCTGATCTTGGGCACGTAGTACAATGGGGAAAGGAGTGGCTGGTTACTTTTAATGCATCGAAAACCAAGCTTCTCTCTTTACATCATCAACATTCTGATCCACATCTGGCATCAATTGAAATGAATGGCTCCTGTCTTCAGGAGGCCTCAAGTTTTGACAAGGTTCTTGGCTTGACCATTACTCCTGATCTTAAATGGAGCACGTATATCAAATCTGTTGCCAAGGCCGCTGGAAAAATGGTGGGATCTTTCTATCGATCCGGTAGATATCTCACTGCTGATGCAATTCTCTATCTATATAAGAGCCAGGTACTTCCAAGGATGGAATACTGTTGCCACATCTGGGCAGGAGCTGCTAGAAAGGACTTGTCCTGCCTTGATAGAGTTCAAAATAGACTTCGTAGCCTCGTAGGAGATGTCCTTTTCTTATCCTTGCAACCTCTATCTCACAGAAGAGATGTTGCGAGTTTGTCTCTGATGTATTGATATTATCATGGAAAGTGTTCGACTGAGCTTCAATCTATAGTCCCCCTCGCCAAACTTTCCCAAGAAAAACTCGTCTAGCTGTAAACACTATCAATAATTCCCCCCACTCTTTATATGTGCCTAAACCTAAACGTAGATTCCATGAACAAAGCTTCTTTCTGAGAACTTCACGCCTGTGGAATTGTATTCCGTTTTCCTGCTTTCCGGCTGACTACAATATGGTTGTCTTCAAGTCTAACGTAAATATGTTCTTGATGAGCTGTTCCATATAAATAATCAAATTTACCAAATTTTCATTACTAATGATTACTATATTGTCCAATTTCTACTGTACAGTCTTTAACCCTTATCCTTGAGTGACCTCTTAGCCTTGATAATGTGGTGATGCCTATGTAAAAGAAAATATACATAAAGCATGACATTGACATTCGTATTTAAAAATTTAAGGCAATATATTTATAAAAAAATAATTACATCAAACCGGCGTCTTGGTCTCTGCAATACAACCAGGACTACAAAAGTTGGCGATGTAAGTCACTGAGAAAAGCAGGGGTATCTTCTTTCCCTTGCATCATTATTATTTATTTCATTAAATGCGGCTCTCAAACCATTTGACTGAAGAACAGGTTGCTGCACCGATCTCGATTACAATAAAAAATATGGGAAAGTCAGATCTCTCTACAGATTTACATACATACATACATACATACATACATACATACATACATTTACATATGCTTCTCTTATTATATAATAAAACTTAGTGTGGGTGAGAGGTGATTTCATATGAATTCGAAAAGCGATACGCCGGTTTGTTATGAATATTCACCCAACATTACTTTATGAAACTAGCAGTGTTTTTAGATAGGTTTTTCTCCCAGCATGTCGTCGATAACTATCGCTACTCGATAATCGAAATAGTCCGATGAAAAACAGGAATATACCTTTCGACCAAACTTAACTCCTTAGTCTTCATAACATCATACATGCAGTTGAGAACTTTTATTACCACACACCGAAACCTGACATGAAAAACAGTTTATTTTAATACGAATGGGAGGCGTTCTAAATGAATGTTGCTGTTTAAAAAATAATTGAACAAGTATACTTGACTTTTATTTTATACTTAAATTAAATCTATTATTATCACGCAACCAGTAATGATATATCACGCAATCAGTAATTATATATATATATATACATATATATATATATATATATATATATATACGGATGTGTTGTTTTTTACTTTGTAACTTGATATTACATTAAATCGATAGACCTTTATAATAATGTATACGTTATCGGCAATTATTAAAATATCATATTTAAACGTACCTCACGAGCATGATACGCCAGGTGTCAAAACACAAAAAAACAAAACAGCTACAATAATATCAGGGGGTCACACCTTTTTGCTGAAGCTCAGCGGAATGATAACATTAATATATTACATATGAATTAGTCCCCTACATATTACATATGAATTAGTCCTCTACTTTTCACATGCCCCATTAATTTATATAAATACTTTTACACAAAGCACTTACTATACGGAACCTGTAATATTAAACTAGACTTGTGAACTGATAAAAAATCCTGAAGTTATAAGTTAATAGATAAATGCTCCTGTAAATAAATGAATAAAACTAATTCCACACATAGACAAATCTTTTAAAAAGGTTACCGTTTTACGAAGAAAAACATCCAAATAAAACCATACCCATTCTTAACTTGAGACACGTTATACAGCGCCGAAATTCACTACAAATAAAGTTTACGGCGTCTGTAATTTAAAAGAGTTGTAAATATGGAATGTTTTTAGTTTGTTTCTATGAATTGATATAAGATATTCAGCCGACCACACTTATTAAAAATGCACGACACAAACTGAGATTTAAGTAGTAGCCATTTATTGTTTCATATATATCTATATATCTTGTCACCTGAAAAGCATACCAGCGAAACAGAGTTCCTAAAATGACAAGTTCTAGGAAAAAAAATTGTTAACAACACGTTTAGGGAAAGCCACTGATAGAAAGTAGATTAATTCATTGATAGTTTTTTCTGTTTAAAATATTGTTTTTCTTGGTACGGATTTTCAAAGAAAAATATCAAAGCGGGGAGCATAGTCAAACACGGGACATGACAATAAGAATAAAGCAAATACATGCTGCAACATCTAATCTGTGGGAAAGCGTTGTCAGAGACGTTAAAAGGGTACCACCTACTAATTTTCGACAACGGTTCTGAATTTTATCATGGCAGGATAAGTAATCTGAGCAGCTCCTGTCAAGATATGTCAACAGTACTCTATCTTATGACGTACTTAGCTCTTAAAGAGGTAGGCACTGCATTGGCAGTGAATTATCTACTGGAGCGGTAGAATGAGCTCACAATTCTGCCAGCGATCAAAGCAACGGATATGATGAATGTGCTTCAAATCAGATCAGGAGTAAATGTAAGACCAGCGATCATGTCTGAACAAGAAGCATCATCGAGGCGAGAGCTGTTAATTTTAATAGGGGCAAGATGTGGGTCAGAGAATTAATGATGGAAAGTGGGAAGTTCGTTTGTAGGTGCATCTAAATTAACTAGCCACCTTTTTTTACCATTACAGCACGTGGGCAAGCCCAAAGGAGTGAAAATCAGATAAATCTCGACCATTAACGGCATTTGAAGTTTTGTCACAGATAATATTGTTGTTTGCATACATGTCTACAAAAGATCTAAGAATGCGATTTAAGAGATCGTTGATGATGGTTCGAAAGAGTGTTGGGCCTAGGTTAGAACCTTGGGATGACATTAGTATTAATATTTTTAGCTTCTGATTTCTGCCCATGAAGAATTACCTTTATAAACCGATCAGAGAGGAAGGATTTATTAATTGAGAAGAAATTTCCAGTTATTTTGTAATTGAAGATCTTGTGTAGTATGTGTTTGGCCACACCTTATCATAATCCGCTGAAATATCAAGATCAATTCCACCAGAAACAAGGCCGCGTCGAGAGATTCACTTATCCTGTAAGCTAATACTGTAAGCACATGAGTTGTAGATTCGGCAGATGGGACCCCATATTGCATGTGAATGAGTAGAGTGTTTATCTTTAGGTAATTGAACACTTCTCTGTTTAAGACGACTTCCACTAACTTACTCATGATGCACAAACGACTGATCGGTGTGTACTGTGGGAGATGAACGATCGACTAAATTATTAAATTCCTAGGAGTTCATGCTATAGGAAACCAATTCTCAATACAACGTAAATAAAACGTTAAAAAAATGTGTAAGTATGTGAGCTATCTTTTGTTAGAACCTTGTGAATACTATAATTAGAATGACATCGAGCCCAGTTGATTTACTGGGATGGGGACTTTTATAAGCTTTCCACCATCACGCACAGTTTGGAAAAATACTGGTAGATGGTTGTTTGTGTTCAAAATTAGTCTACGTTAGAATATTGTTTGGGTTAACGCGGACCCATCTGTGAGCGCTGTCAATTTGTTGTAAATGTATGGGAAAGAAACTAACTCTTTTTAACGAGCCCCAACATGCTAGAGCATTTTGCTGCCTGTAAACTACAACATGATTTAGTTTCAAACAAGTATTACAAGTATAAAATGTTAAATTTTAAATTAAGGCAAATAAATTATACAATGGGAAAATAGAAAAGATGACGAAATATAGTCAGAAAAGAGAGTATGCCCATTCTACAGATATAATGTCTTGATAAACTTATTGTGGTAAAATGATATAGAATCTCTCTGGAATTCGGCTAACTAAATACTATTACTTTTCAAGATTTCAATATAAGTTAACGCTCACTACCGTTGCAACGTATACATATCCACGAAGAATAAGATCTACATTTAAAAATTAAACGGTTTCAGCCATAATTGACGAAAACCTTTTTCGAGTATTCAATAAAATATCACATTACTTTTCTGCAATTGTTAATGCACTTTTCATGTTTCTATTTCGATTTTATTCAAGACACTAGAGCGCATAATACAATTTAGAGTTATTTAAAAAGTTTTTGTGGCTTCATAAACCATTAAAGTAAAATCAATTTAACTTTATCTTTTCTTTTCTTGTGTTTATTTTCTGATATCTACTATAAGAGGCACATACCTGCGTGTGTGTATATGCGCATGATTGTATTTTTACGAGACTAAGAAGTTGTAAAAACGCGTATTTGATAATTTTATATCAGTCTGATGCGGATGAGAAATTATATAGAATGCAATAGAATAGTAAAGTTAATAATTTATTGTGTTAGAAGTAGTATGTTTTACAGGGTGGTAAGATACCATCGTCTTATTTCTTATGAAGTTAATCCATGTGTATAGTTGTTTCATTTTCCAAGCATTAAAGAGTAATATGTAGGTAAATGTGTCCTACAGTTTAATGATTGTTGCAATAAGCTATGAAAACTTAGGTATCTTAAAGCGTTGATTTAATTCCAAGTAAGTGTGTGTTTCCTAGTAATAGCTCTATATTTATTTAATATTGTGTATACCTATGAGTGTTATGATCAGTTATTCGAGTTGTTGAATAATCCAGATTGCAGATATTACGTCAAAAGAAGAAAACGGTCAAAACCTTGGATGTAGATGACCGTGGATCTTCTTGATAGGTCTACATGTGTAGTGAGAATCTCCGTAGATTGTGTTACTGGGATTGACCCACATTTTAAACCAATGCATGTTGGAGGGTTGGCGTCATCTGTCCAAATAAAAAAAAAGATGTGCCCAAAACAACACACGGAAAGAGAGAAATAGAGAGAAATAGAGACAGAGTAAGAGTAAGAGAGAGAGAGAGAGCGAGAGAGAGAGAGAGAGAACCAGCATGATGGCCGGGCTAAGCGGCACACATTTTCTCTACTATAACTACACCAACCCAATACTGCACACCGTAATTACTGTCAACATTGTTTTTAAGCAACCGAAAATTTTGAATACACAAAATGTCTTTATAATCAGCTGTGTTGGGGTTTATTATCGCCAACAAGTGGATATATCAATACAACGACAAAGATGTATTTTCAGAAATCAAATAGACTAAAAAACATATTTGAGAACTGGATACGGCGAATATATAACTGAGAAAACAAAGTATATTTACAGGAAGTAGCTATATAGTAACTCAGTCTTTATTTTTTTTCTCTCACATTGCTCAAGGAAACCGTGAACTTTAATCAATTTCTGACATTTTTCGTCTGTGTTTACTTCCTATACGTTATCTTTTATATCTGTTCTTTCAGGTATGTACGTAAATACAAACCTGTCATTTCATATTTTCGGTGTAATTAGTTGGCTCTTCAAATGAATCTTCCATATCAATATATTGGGGGAATTGAGCGGTAATAATCACCCACTAAGAAACAAATAAGAATATTCCCTTGCCTAGTGGCTTCGCATGAATAAAACAATCGATTAACATATATATCTTTAGAACACCAGGAATGTATCAACTATCAAGCTTTGTGCGCGTATTTTTAGATTTAGCATATCATAAAACCCCTTAAGAAACAAAAACAAACAAAAGCATGATCTACGCAGTCAGCAACAAAACAACAATTACAGAGTCACGTTAAACTAATTTTACTTGTTTGCTCTTTACGTCGTTCCTTCTGTTTTTGTTTTGTTTTTCTTGTGTATGCTTTTCTCCTTCTTTGTCCTTTTTGATTGCTATATTTCAGAGACAAATACTATTGTCATAATAAGATTGCACAAGGGTCCAAACTTCATCAGCAGTTTATAAACTGTTAGTGGCGTATATTAAAATAAGTAGATTAGCTACACTTAAGTAAAACGTAATAACTAATCTAAATTATATTTTGTGTTGAAAGCATTGCACGAAACCTAATTAAACTATAAGTACGACAACAATAATTATTGCCATCACACTGTGGAGGGAGGTAACGATTTTCCTTCATTTTATTCCAAGTTACGAATATTAAAACATGAGCATAACCCTTTATATTTATGTACGCTATATCCATGCTTTAATCAGTTTTCAACTAGATACTAATGCAAAACCCGGATCGTGGAGATATAGTCTCGTTATTGTGTAAAACACACACATTTTATATCGCATGCACATAACAATCTAATAAACAATAAATCTGAAAGTATTTCCATTGATTTTGAACATCATATTTTGAATAGAATACACTCTGTCGGTTTATATTCTGCATGAGTACAGAAACATGTTTCGACAATACCTACATAGATGCATCGGACATGTTTATTACAATAACAAAAAGTTACATCCTTGCTGTAAGATGTCACGAGTTTCTTACGACCGTCATTACCTGAGTTACACACCATGACATATAGTCGCGAACACATTCATGGTCCATAATGAAGTGTGAGAAAACAAGAGTAAACATCAATACCCGCAAGAAACTTCTCAAAATATCAGCGGTTGCTAGTATCTGCTGGTGTCCGCCAGTACAAAATATACCCCCATGTACAAGTCACGGCATTAAATCAGTACTAATCCCCAGTTACTGCTAATATTAGCCATAGTGCCACTCTATAACAGTGCCGGAGGAAATTGCCGGCTACGAAATGACAGGGCTCAACACTTACAGCAACGGGATTTAATTACGCTCTCCCGAGTGCTTCTAGCAATTACATCCGATCGGCAGGCATCTCTGTCTTAAATCTATTAACACTAAGAATGACCACGTATCTCCAAAATAAAATGTCCACCTCATTAATAAACATCATTAGTATAATGATCTGACTTTTTATATGTTATTGTTTATAAGTTATCAACTAAATGATTATGGCGGGATGTTTATGTTAGCATTGCTAAAGTATTGTAAATAACTATGGTTTCTCATATGTTTATTATTTTAAAACAACACAATTATGGGTGAAGACCGATAAATACGCAACAGTTGCAAAGACAGAGAGTGCCAATCAAATGCCTTTAACACCAATAAAGTTCTGCTCGTTTCCCTTATTCTATTAAAAGGAGATAATTTCATTCTGAAACCCTCATACTTACCCTCCCTAAATTAAAGCAAATCGCCAGTATAAACAAACGCTGATAATAAACGACAGGGGATTTATTTTCAGAACAGTGAGTACCAGAAACTGACAGTGGACCCCGAAATCCCAGTTTTATAATTGTAAAATGAGTCACTGGCTCCGGGTACACGGCACGGACCGAATAAAAAAAAACAACTTAAAACGCACAACAAATACCCAGTAACTCTCATTGAGTCAATCGTCACCGCCGCAGCCACTGCCGAACAATGTCCGACAATGGAAGCCACGTAGGTTTATTTTTGCAAAGGTCGCCAGTACTTGCTAATCCAGGATTGATGTTTTTTTACAGCTAGCTACAGGAACCATCTGCCTGTGTTGACATTTTTCCCGATGTTTCTCATTACTTAGTAATTTACTTGATTGACATACGATAATGCACTATATAACAAAAGTTGAAATTGTTTCAACGGGAACGGGCGCTATAATATTTTTACAGATTCTGTTATGTTTTCTTCAGACTGGGTCATTATATGGGAGCTGCTACACTTATATATTATGTATGTATGTATATATATATATATATATATATATATATATATATATATATAATCGCCCCCCACACACACATACATCTATATATATATATAATATAAAATATATTTTAGTCATCGACATACAGACCTGTTTCGTTGTATCACAACTCATCAGTGCCGCTAGACTTACACCTCTCCCAAGCCGAGGATCGAACCTAGAACCGTCGTGATGACAGTCGGCAGTCCTACCCACATGACTACGGAATCGGTGGCCGAAATTAACCTATCCGAACGATTATTTAAATAAACATTCGTCCGCTACTCGTAGAGGGCTCAAATGTTTGTATATATATATATATATATATATATATATATATATATATATATATATATATATATATATATATATATATATATATATATATATATATATATATATATATATAATGTATGTATGTATATATATATATATATATATATATTATAATGAAATTTTAACCCCAAACACGGTACACTGCCACTTTGATGTAAGGGGGCTACAATCAGGACCTAAGCTACAGTCGTACTATGTAGGGGAGTGGGCGGCAACATGTTGGTTCAAGTTACACTAGAAATACAGTTGGGAAAGCAGGGGAACAGAAGGGAATTCCAAAGTCTAGTAGTTTGGGGGAAGAAACTACCCGAGTAGAAAGCTCTTTTACATCTAAGGGTATCTACGGTGTATTGTGGGATTTAGTTGCTTGTCGGATTTGTCGGGCGTATTTACGTCGACAGGGTACAAGTGCTCGCAGTTCGTCGGAGCATTCACCATAAAAATACATGTAGAACAGGAATAATCCACATTTCGTCGAATGAGCAGAAGCTGAAACTTGGATGACAGTTCAGGACCTATCAGCTTGGCGGCTATCTTTTAATTCTTGTCTAGGAGCGAGAGGATAGTAGAAGATGCAGCAGCCGAAATATGACAAAATACTTTCATAAACGGGCGAATGGTTACTTTAAAGAGGCACACTATACATTCAGCCGTTTGTAGAGCCTACCTTTTCACAGTGGTCCTGGCAATGCTCTCAAGGTAATTGTTTTAACACATGTTTCCTGTGAAAGTTAGGCTGAGGCAGTGGTAATAATACTTTCAGATAATGCGTCCTTGGCCATTGGTATTGGTGGTAAAGAAGGCTTCTTGTAATTATTGAAGGGAACAAGTTTAGTCTTAGCAGCATTGAATGTGACCATCCATTTTTGTCCCAATTCTACTACAGATTGGAGGCCATACTCTAGTGTTTCTGCCGGTTCATTAGACATATGTTAATTGGTTTTCTTTCCGTGCCAGTTATAAACCACGATATTAGCAGCATATATACCATCTCAAAGAAAATGTTATCAGGGAGGTAATTTATGAATATTAGAAATAAAAAAAGGTCAAAAGATAGACCCCTGAGGTATTCCCACATTTATATCATATTGTTAAGATTCACGCCCATGAAGAACAACCTGGGGCTTTCCCATATTTTGGAAGGATTACATTATGTGCAGTAATCCTCCAGAGATTCCGTATGATCTGCTGTTTCTCAGAAGACTTACATGCCATACCTGTTAAAAATCTTACATATATCTAGAGTTACCGATCTACCCTCTCCTGTTTTGTCAAGTGAATGGTATACACATTACATTTAAGATATTCTGTGGACGGGACTTGCCTAAATCCATATTGTTGGTCGGTCAGAAGTTTCGCATCTGTAAGATGATGGACTAGAGCTTGGTTATTTATGGACTAAAATATTTTGGCGAAAAGTGGGAGGAAGCTAACGCGCGATAATTTAATGGGTCAGTTCTTTTCAGCAAACTTCATGAAAACAGGTACCACAGCAGCAGTTTCCAGCAATCAGCAAAGCAATATTCATTATGTCATTTGTTGTAAAGTTTGGTGAGAACTGGAGTTAATTCCACGTAGAATGTTTTTAATAGCACAGCCGGGATAATATCAGGTCCGCATGCTTTTGAAGTCCACAGATTTTTTTATAATAGAATGCGCCTCAAAAAGAGTAATTTTCAGATTGTCAAATTTTACGCCTGTCCGCAAAGTAAAGTACGTGATGGAGTGGTAAGAAGGGTCCATTGTGAAGTTGGAGCAAACCGACTGGCGAACATGTTAGCCTTTTCGGTTGCTTCTCATGATTGGGTGAATAGTTGATGTCCCATTATTAATTACAGTGTAGTAGTTTTTTTTCATTAATTACGGGTTCCTAATTCTTGCGCTTCGATCTATATATATATATATATATATATATATATATATATATATATATATATATATATATAAACGAAGTGTGTTATATAAACTTCAGGACTTTTGTACAGACATTTAAAATTGTCGCATGCTCTCAATAATTAAGTATCAACAGTCATAATATATATATATATATATATATATATATATATATATATATACATACATACATATCTGTGTGTATAC
This sequence comes from Euprymna scolopes, assembly GCF_053919585.1. Taxonomy (NCBI): domain Eukaryota; kingdom Metazoa; phylum Mollusca; class Cephalopoda; order Sepiida; family Sepiolidae; genus Euprymna; species Euprymna scolopes. Next base: position 119,452,455 of record NC_136482.1, on the reverse strand, counting down.
ATTGATTTACACATGTACATGTTTATAAACACACATATACTTATATACTCACATATTTCAAATAAAATTACATTGTATGTAATATATATATATATATATATATATATATATATATATATATATATATATATAATGATAATTCTACGCTGTTTGTATAAATAATGCGAATTCGTGTCAAATAACGCTTTTTTTTTAAATAAGAAATTGAAATTTCCATTTAACTACGCATTATATAACTTTGGAATGAGATTAATAGCCGATTAATCTCATTCAAATAGGCTTTTTACGAGCGTATTAAGAAGCAATGTGAGTTATTTGGAATTTATTCACTCTTTTTTTCGTAAAATCACTTTCTCTAAGCAGAAACGTCAAGGATATAATTGGAGAAATACATTAAAACTTTAATATCAATCGAATCCCGGGAACTGTATCATTATAAGAACAATGCCATTAACTGTCATTATCAGACACGTTGAATATAGTGAAGACGAGCAATATAATGGAACCTGCCCAGAAAATTCTAATGTTAACGAATTCCTCGAACCATGATAGAATAGTAAAGTCTAGGGAATATAAGTAGAGATTCTAATCGAATATAAAGATATTTTATAAGCTTCTTTTCGGATTGTCATCTTATTTATCATACATACATACATACATTCATGCATACATACATACATACATACACAAATCTATATACTTATATATATATATATGTGTGTGTGTGTGTGCGTGTGGGTGTGTGTGTCTAAGTGTGTAGGCGTTTTGATTTGTGTCTGTGAATTCGTACAATACTCGGTCAAAATGCTTAAAATGAATAGATTGGTCGCAGACAACTTAATTCCACTTAGTTGCTTTTTTCAGCAAATATCCCAATCAACATATAAGAAAAGTAAAATGAATGTATTGAAACCTAAGCTTACCTTTTTTCAAAACTCAGAAAACGCACATTGAGTCAGATAGGTTCATATTAAATCTTGATTTCAATATGCAAGCCCCATTACATATTGCTTTTGAGGAGGGAGTAAATTAGTTTTTTCATTAACTCTTTGATCATATTTTAGTAATGATGGAGGGACCGGTCATCATTTAGTCTCTTATCCTGTACATATAACTTCCTAGTAAGCTTCATTCACATCGTCGTATGAGTGTGTGTTTGTGTGTGCGTGAATGTGTGTGTGGGCGTGTGTGTTCTAGTACGTCATATAAAAAAAGCCGGGACACAGTAACACGGAGCAGGTTGAAAATGCTTATTTTAAAGGGAATATACAATTCCTACCCAATCCCTAGTAGCTAGTATAGTCTGATAAAATGAAATGGCGGAAAGTTTTGAAGTTTTTGCCCGGGGATATCGAGAACCTCATATTACATATCCTGGTATTACACAATGACACCCAATAAGTATTGGCAATGTTAAAGGTTTGATATCAAACAAAATGCGGTGTACGACCGTAAATATATGCCCAGATCTACTAGATAGGACATGAATTTGTTGTCATTTATTTGGGCGTGATCATTTATATTATTATATGATACACACACAAACATATATATATATATATATATATACATCCATATATATGTATATATATATATGTATATATATATGTATATGTACATATATATATATATATGTTTATA
>NC_136482.1:119395814-119448314 GCF_053919585.1 Euprymna scolopes | reverse complement strand
TATATGTATATATATATATATATATATATATATATATATATATATATATATATATATATATATATAGTGCCTCGCAAAAGTATTGGATACATTACCTTTTTCTTCATGGCTATAATCATGGGTAAATGTTTTACCTAAAAGTTGATCAGTATATTCCTGTTATTATTTTAAATTATAGTTGAAGTAGTAATTACAAAATCTAAGTTTAGAAAGTTCATATTTAAGGAAAAATATAAATTAAAATTTATAAAGAAAAATATAATGTACCCATTACATTTACTCGTCATTGTATATATATATATATATATATATATATATATATATATATATATATATATATATGTGCAACTACTTCATTTAATCACATAAATTTAATACACGAAAGTATAGATTTATGCGTAAATTTTAAGTATTCACTTTAAAGGTTCTCAATACGTAGGTAGAGCTAGTTAGTAATTTATAAAATATATATGGCGATTAAGCTACACTGAATATTCTGCGTTTGATCCGCTCTAGTTTTACACGCAGAATATTCAGTGTAGCTTATTCGCCATATATATATATATATATATATATATATATATATATATATATATATATATATATATATATATATATATATATATATATATGTATGCTCATTCGTTCGTATTAATAATTATGATCATATCCATAAAATATATCAATCAGGTTTTTTCCGTTTTACAGAAGCACACACACACACAGACAGACACCCCCACACACGCGCGCACCCATATATATATATATATATATACATATATATATATATATATATATATATATATATATATATATGCTATATATATGTGCATATTTATTAGTTCGTATTATTAGTTATGATAATACCCATAAAAATAATTCAATCATGTTTTTCCGAGGTCTGTATATAAGCACACTCATATATATATATATATATATATATATATATATATATATATATATATATATATATATATATGTGTGTGTGTGTGTATGTGTGTGTGTGTGTGTGTACTAATTATTTCGTATTATTAGTGATCATATCTATAAACATGCTTTAATCATGTTTATTCCGAGGTATATGAATTCGTCAGGCTTATGCGCGAATTCTGTAGTTGCTTCCTGTTTTTATATATGTTGAGGATTTCTAGTTAACCAATCAGCTTTCTAGTATCCACCGCGGCCCATCCTATCAGCCTATGGGCATGCATTTTATCGAACAAATGATCTGTTTTAGAACTAGGTTAGTGGTTTAGGTAGATCTTTTCCTTCTTTTTTTATATATATATATATAAATATACCTATGTGTACACACATACATGAACATATATATATATACATATATATATACATATATGTGTGATCTTTTATGTATATACATGTTTGTTTAATTTATTTATTTGTTTGTTTTATATTATTATTGTTAGTTTTAAAGCTATTTTGTATCTCTTTCCTTGAGTAAGTTTTTTTTTGTGAACACAGTTGTTTGCTATTTCTCGTCTACAGTTTAATAGATTTTGAGGTTTTTAAGTACAGGATAGCAAATTTTTCATGGAGGCATAATTTACATGGGTCGACTAAATGTCTGCACGTGGTAGCTTGTCTCATTATTTTCCATTCGACTACCGGCGAATGTCCGCTTTCTTTGAGTTCCCAGTATTTATTCGCTAATGTTGTTTTATACGGTGTTTTTTTTAATTTTTGAATGTACTTTTGTGGTCATAGTATCGAGTTTTAAAATCTAAGGAAGTCATGCCTATGTAATATTTCTTGTTATTCGGGTTTTCTTTCGCAAATATTGTTGCTTGATAAACTACACTTTTTGTAAGACATTTATTTTGGACTGGGCAAAGTGTGCGGTGTCTACAATTGCATTTATCTTGTTCGTTATTAGTATTTTTATTCATGGTATGGTTGTTCTTGTCCGGGGTTGGTTTGTTATTATTAATATTATTATTATTATTTTTATTATTATTATTATTATTATTATTATTATTATTATTATTATTATTATTATTATTATTATTATTTCTGCTAGTGTTGGTTTTATTTCTGTCATTGTGTCTACTTTTTATTTTGTTGTTGGTTACATTGTTTTCATTTAGTATTTTGTTATTATGTGCTTTACTAATCACCTATAAATTTTTGCAACACCTGTAAGATAACTTCAAGGTATTTTTATTGAAGATTTTGTATAAGGGGTTGGTTTCGGAAAAGTGTTTTTTTTTCAATAAGATGTAGAAATTTCTTGCCAAGTTTTGTTTTTAACATTTGATTGTATGGGGCCGTATACCAAATTATAGTTCTTTTTCTTCTATTTTTAATTTTATTATAGTTGTTAATGTTTTGCTGCTTGTATTTGATATCGATGTTTTTGTATCCACTATTTTTAGGGCTGTTTCGTGGATATGTGTTGACCTGTTAAGTGCATTTTCATCGCTTAAGTTATTACTGAGTCTACTTACGATCGAGTTAGGAATGTGTTTTATAATTGATGGTGGGTGGTTGGACTTAAGGTTTACGTAACATTACAAAAAAACTACAAAAAACTAGACACAAGCGAATGCGACTACATAGATATAATAAATACTGAAAGTAAACAAATTACCGATAAACTAAAAAATTAGCGATAAAGTTGGCAAATTGAAACCTAGAGAGTAATACATTCTGCTTAAAGACCACAAATGAGACTTTAATAATAATCCCAGCACCCGCCTGATAAACCCAACTAAACCAGAAATAGGTAGAATTAGCAAAGCTATACTTTCTAGAGTAAACAAACAAATACACACAGGACCTAGAACTAAACCAGTGGGCAAATACTACCGAAGCAATCACCTGGTTAAAAAATATAGAAAACAAAGGTAAATGTACGTTCATACAGTTTGACATCATAGACTTCTATCCCTCGATATCCGAAGAACTTTTTAACATTGCCCTAGAATTTGCCGAGGCATACACTGATATATCCTCAGAAGAAATCAACATCATTAAAAATGTAGAAAATCAGTTCTAATAAATAACGATAACCAATTGATAAAAAACTAAAATGAAAAATTCGTTCAATTTGGCGATGGGGGCCAGAGACTCTGCAGAGGCATCAGATCTTGTGGGATTATTCATTCCATATACCCTCACAAGCATATTCACTACTACAGATATCGGCCTATATAGAGATGACGGACTAGCTATAATAAAAAAAAAATTCCAAGAAAGTCAAGGGAGAAAACTTTAAGAAAATCATACACAAAGACATGAAAAAATTAGGACTAAAAGCGGAGGTATCAGCTAACATAAAAATAACAAACTTTCTGGACGTCACGTTAAACTTAGATAAAAACACATATGAACCATACTAAAAAGATAACGCTACTCAAATTTACGAAAAGCCTAAATCCAACCACCCACCATCAATTATAAAACACATTCCTAACTCGATCGTAAGTAGACCCAGTAATAACTCAAGCGATGAAAATGCATTTAACAGGTCAACCAATATCTACGAAACAACCCTAAAAAATAGTGGATACAAAAATATTTAAATCGAATATAAGCAACAAAACACTAACAACTATAATAAAATTAAAAATAGAAGAAAAAGAACTATAAATTGGTATACGGCCCCATACAATCAAATATTAAAAACTAAACTTGTCAAGAAATTTCTAGATCTTATTGAAAAACACTTTCCCGCAACCAACCCCTAACACAACATCTTCAATAACAATTCCTTGAAGCTATCTTACAGTTGTTGTTAAAATTTATAGGTGATAATTAAAGCACATAATAACAAAATACTAAATGAAAACAATGTAACCAACAACAAAATAAAAAGTAGACACAATGACAGAAATAAAACCAACACTAGCAGAAATAATAATAATAATAATAAAAATAATAATAAAAAAATAATAATAATACAAACATAATAATAATGATAATAATAATAATGATAATAATAATATTACTACTACTACTACTACTAATAATAATAATAATCATAATAATAATAATAATAATAATAATAATAATAATAATAATAATAATAATAACAAACCAACCCCGGACAAGAACAACCATACCATGAATAAAAATACTAATAACGAACAAGATAAATGCAATTGTAGACACCGCACACTTTGCCCAGTCCAAAATAAATGTCTAACAAAAAGTGTAGTTTATCAAGCAACAATATTTGCGAAAGAAACCCCGAATAACAAGAAATATTACGTAGGCATGACTTCCTTAGATTTCAAAACCCGATACTATGACCACAAAAGTACATTCAAAAATAAAAAAAACACCGTATAAAAACAACATTAGCGAATAAATACTGGGAACTCAATGAAAGCGGACATTCGCCGGTGGTCGAATGGAAAATAATGAGACAAGCTACCACGTGCAGACATTTAGTCGACCCATGTAAATTATGCCTCCATGAAAAATTTGCTATCCTGTACTTTAAAGAACCTCAAACTCTATTAAACTGTAGACGAGAAATAGCAAACAACTGTGTTCACAAAAATACTTATTCTAGGATAGCGATACAAAATAGCTTTAAAAATAACAATAACAATAGAAAACAAACAAATAAATAAATTAAACAAACATTAATATACATAAAGGATCACTCATATATGTGTATATATATATATATGTATATATGTATAAGGAATGAAAAAATATACCAGCGGTGGTTGACGTTATGATTAAAGAAAAAATAGAAAGAACCGAATGAAATTATTAAAAAAATTAACGTTTCGTCCTTGTTTCAGAGGACATCTTCAGGATAACTGAAATAAAAATGTGATAAAAGAAAAAGTCATAGATCGTGCGAAAAAAGACAGTTTTTTTTTTTTAATCCAATACGCACACATATTCGTCCTTTCCCGACATGGGTTGGATTTAAAAAAGCTGTCTTTTTTCGCACGATTTATGACTTTTTCTTTTATCACATGTTTATTTCAATTATCCTGAAGATGTCCACTGAAACAAGGAGGAAACGTTGATTTTTTAATAATTTCATTCGTTTTTTTCTATTTTTTCTTTAAACATATGTATATATATATGTGCATGTATGCGTGTACACATAGGTATATTTATATATATATATATATATATATATATATATATATATATATATATAAAGGAAGGAAAAGATCTACCTTAAACCACTAACCTAGTTCTAAAACAGATCCTTTGTTCGATAAAATGCATGCCCATTGGCCGATAGAAAGGGGCGCGGTGGATACTAGAAAGCTGATTGGCTAACTAGAAATCCTCAGCATATATAAAAACAAGAAGCAACCACAGAATTGACGCATAAGCCTGACGAATCCTATAGTGGATGAAACGCAGATATTCAGTATAGCTTAATCGCCATATATATTTTATAAATTACTGTATATATATATACATATATATATATATACATATATGCATACATATATAACAATATATTATATATATATGTATATATATATATATATATATATATATATATATATATATATATATATATATATATATATATATATATATATATATATATATATATACATAGATCCCTCGGAAAAAAAACATGATTGATGTATTTTTATAGATATCATCACAACTAATATACGGACGAATTAGTATATATATATATATATATATATATATATATATATATATATATATATATATATATATATATATAAGTGAAAGTGTGTATTTGTCTGTCTGTATATCTTTCTGTCTCTGTCTGTGTACATTTTCCTTCGCAATTTTTAGTCTACTGACACGGAATATTATTTACAAGGTGGTGAGATAGGGGCAAATCTTTGTAATTCTTTTTCTGCCATAAATTAGGCTTTTAAAGGGTCAACCTTCAACGATCTGACCTTTAAGAATTTTTCCAAAATCCTCGGGCAATTTTGGGTATAAATACTTGAAATTTTAGATACAGGTTAGTTGGACATGGATCTGACTTAATAACATGATTTGAGCCCAAAACAAAAAATGTTAAAGGATCCTAATAGAGGTCTAAGGTTACTTACAAATTACTCAGTAAGTTTCTGGTCTAAACTTTGGAGATTTTACATTAATTTATTCAGAAATAGGGAAGCTTTTCCATCGGTTTTTGTCGAAAATTTTAGCTACCAATATATACATGTATGCATGCATGTATGTACGTATGTTGGCATGTATGCCTAAAACTTTCGACAGAGGCGACGGATTTTTACAAGATCTGTGCCGTTTAAAATCTCAACCCTTCAGACGACAAATACCGGAAAATTACTAAAAACATTAATTTCTTCACCTTCAACTGGGCATTTCCTTTAGTACGGGTCGGTTTTTACGCAGATATTTTCGAAAGCCATCCCTCTTTTCGATTGCCTTTATTTAATCCTACCTCACTTCCGGTTTTCCGTTGGTCGTAACAGCAACGACGTCACTTTTTTCCATTCTTTTCCTGTATATATATATATATATATATATATATATATATATATATATATATAGAGAGAGAGAGAGAGAGAGAGAGAGAGAGATAGCGAGAGATTGTAAAACAATCATTTTTCTGTAAAGTTACTTAGCCTAGTGTTTAAGATTACGCACAAAGAAGTTTAGAGGAACAAAATTCCTTATGCGCATGAGATTTGAACCCAGACATGAAGCTAACGTTCGCTCTCTTGCGTAAAGCCACCAAATAACGGCCACGGTAATAGTGGAAATTGTATTTAGATATATTAGACACCGGTTTCAGGCTAATAAGTCATGCAATATGGAATGTCCGAATAAGCAAAATTCGTGAACATATCAGTAACGCTGGTGACTACTTTTCCTGTTATTCTGTAGAGAGTACCATCACTAAAGTGTGCTTGATGATTATAATAAAACCACAATTATATTGATATCACTTGCGTCCTAATATATATATATATATATATATATATATATATATATATATATATATATATATATATACACACACAGATACATATATATATATACATATATATATATATATATATATATATATATATATATATATATATATATATATATATATATAGCTGAATAGGCAATGGATAAAAAATAATATAAAACGACCATCAATAAAGCAGTAAATTAAAAAAAAAACAACATATTTAATCATTAATATGAAAATTGAATGTTATCTTTATATCCAGAGAGAAAATAGGCCCTGTCGCTTGGGCATTAGAATACGTCGGCTGCCCCCTGCAAAGGGTAAAAGTCCCTCAATCGGGGTCCTGGATATGATCTTGAACTATATCCAGTGGTGAGGCCCCAGCTTGTGGGCTTTGGGGAGTGTGGAGCCACCCTTTAATTACCACTGCTCCAAGGTCCACTCTGATCCGGAGTGGTAGTACCTGTAAGGGTCCCAACTATGGGTTAAATAGAAACCAACGTGAAAACAACACATATATTCTATTAAAAAAATTATTTAAAATCATTGGATTCGGCATTAAATAACCCGAAAAGGGTTGATATGCCGTAAAACAAAACAACCAACCAACCAGAGAAAATACTTATATTTGCATAACCTTATGCCCGTGTAGGATATACTTATAGGTATAGCCTATACGTACAGATGATTTATGTAACCTGGCAAATACGCCACACATAGCTTCTAACTCAGTTTATTAAAGTCATCCACACATTATCTTGAATACAGGTGAAGAATCTAAGTAGGGATTGGCAACGTATCCGGTTGCAACTTTCTAAACAAGAAAAAAAGCATGCAATGGAGATAGACACTACCTATTATACTGTCTGAACATTAACATGAATCATAATGATTGATATTTGCTCTTAGACGGTCTGTGAATATAATTGTGCGTATTTATACTGTGTATACGCAGAACACAAAGAAAAAAACGTATGTTTGATGAGAAAAACAACAGTAGTATCTACCTCGAGTACCACCATTTCAAGCATACGTACCACCTGCGTCGTTTAGATAGAAATGTATGACACATAACTATACTCGAAGAGGAAAACTACGGTTAATAAAACTCTGTTTAGGGTTTACATTATAAACTAAGTAGGCAGATAACAAATTATAAACTGTATTATTTTTCTCTGTCATCACCAACTGTTAACTTACGAGTGCCTTTCTCGCGGATATTTGATTGGAATTATTAACAAAGATTGTATTATATTATTATTGCTTGGATATGGCGCTTTTGCAAATCTTACTAAGAATGGACATATTATTTACATGAGTATATTTTGACTACTTTTTATTGTCTGTACCATTATGTAAGTAAGCCTATCTGCTTATTTTAAATTTTCGGCTATATATAGTACGGTATTATAAAACTGGAAGCATATAAATGGTATTCTCGCAAATAAATTATTAGTGGTAAATGAGAAGGCAGGTATGAGCAACATACTAATGGGTTAGCTAAACAAAAAAAAAAATGGCAAACTAAAAAAGAAAAATGGCAGAAAATGGATAAAAATGGCATATTCTTATTCCCTGTAAGACACTATAATTGAAGTCATGGCACCTCAACGGGACTATGTTAACATATTTTATTATTTAACTTACGGAATAAATTTCGTGTTATAGCCACACCCCTAACATTATGCAAATATGTAAATGTATATTGATTTATGAAAATACTTTGTAGGAAATAAGTTGACTGCTTACAGTGTATTAATAATATTTTCTTTTACGATAAACGCCACTATTTTTATATATAATCCAATAGTGTGTTTTCACAAACAAGCACACAGAACGACACAGGCACCCCCCACACACATATATATTTATGCATATATATGTATATATATATATGTATTAATTTATATATATATATATGTATATATATATATATGTATATATATATGTATATATATATACTGGCAAAAGTACCCGGCATTGACTGGGTTCAAAAACAGCCCGCAGAAAATGGACTCTGCTTGATGAAAGGATGATATGTTATGAAAATTTAGGGTTGTAAATTTGGGTTGAATTTGGGGGTATCAAAACCAAAGCAAAATATGATGAAAGTAAAAATAAAATAGATAAATCCCATAATTTATTATACCATACCTGTTCACACTGAAGCACTAATCACAATATTCTGTGGATCTATATTAAAAAAAACCTTGTTAAACTTTGTGACATATTTCTATTCTATGGAGGCCAGGTGCGAACAAACAACACTATAATTTTATTATACCATATTTCTTCAAACTGAAACATAATTATCAAAGTATACTTACGCAGATAGATATGAAAAGTCTTTATTAAAGTGTGTGCCTACATTTTTCTATGGATGCCAGGCGCGAACGAAGACCTCACTATTTAAATATACCATCCCAATTTTAGTTTAAACATAGTTATCAAAGTATTCTAATGCGCGTCTATATCAAAAACACTTGTAAACGTTTTTTATTTAATTTTTTTATTTTTTTATTTCTATACTTTGTGGACCAGGCACGAACGCAGGCCCCACAATTTTAATGAACCACCGTTCTGTCAGATCAAACATACCCATTCCTGCGTCTCGATACATCTTCTATCATTATATATTATCAGTTTATTAAAACAGTAAACCATATAGGAGGCTATTCGTGACAGCTTTATATTATATATATATATGTATATATATATATATATATATATATATATATATATATATATATATATATATATATATACAGAACAAATAAACCTTTATTTTCACCGCTTTAATCGAATCGATCCCGATAGGGTTTATGTTTATACTACGATCATAGAAGTGTTTTCAAGTCTCCGACATGGCTATGGAAAAGTTAGCCCCCAAAGTGTTAGCACTTATAAGGGTCACACCCTCTGTATGCGTACACCGTTTCACCTAAAGCTCTCAAATGGTATAAGACAATCCACGATATGAAATGAGGAAGATTTCACATGTTATACCACTCAATCTTACCAATAGTGGTGGAGCCCAAGGTTGGTCACTTACTGCTAGAAACTTTGTGATCTCTCGCGCCGTTTCAAGTGCACTTGTCAAGTAACAGAATATGGAAGAGTATCACACCTGACGTGGTGGACGTTTGAACTCCAATGCACATACACACACATCGTTTTACCTAGAGCTAAGGAATATGAATTATCACCCATTATACTAATACGAGATTAACATGTTACATCGCTTACTCTCATCGACATGAGTTTTCCAATGCAGATATTATGATAAACCCTAGGCGAGCCCTCTACCAACTGAGAAAATACAGTGTTAGTACAGTGCTCGCCTAGCATGTAAGACGCTCGGGTTTCAAATCCCTAGTACGGATGTGTCAAACTAGTGAGCTGAAATGGGGGCGAAACTCCAGTCTTTACTTCCAGTTTGTTGATGTTCTTGGCTCTTACGTTGTCTGACTTTGGAAATATATTTATATTCGCTAACATTCATAAAAGAATATCTATATATGGGTTTGTTTTTATATAACCACATATATATATATATATGGATTATATATATATATATATATATATATATATATACATAGATATATATATACACATATATGCATATATATACATATATACACTTGTGCCCGATATTATTCATACCCCTCGGATCTTTGAGATTTCTATAAGAATATTGCTCAAACCAGAAGGTATACAATATTAAAGGGATTTCAAACAATAAATCAAGCATAAGCATTTAATTTAAACTCAACAAATAAATAAATTATGCAAGTTTGAAACAGTATACAAAGAAAAACAATAATGGCACTAGTTCAAAATTATTCATACCTCTCTTACTAATAGTCAATAGCATGCCCTTTATTCTTAATAACTGCCTGTAACCGTTTTGGATATTTATCAACAAGGTTTTTACAAGTATCAACACTGATTTTTGACCATTCTTCAATGCAGTAGTTCTCCAAATCCCTCAAATTTCTAGGTTTCCGCTTTTTAACCTCAGTTTTCAATATGTGCCAGAGGTTTTCGATAGGGTTCAGGTCGGGACTCTGGCTAGGCCATTCCAAAACATTAATTTGATTATCGTCAAACCATTTCTTGACTATTTTGGCAGTATGTTTTGGATCATTATCCTGTTGAAGGACCCAGTTTTGTCCTAAATGGAGCTTCTCCGCATCCTGTCTAATGTTTTTCTGGAGTATCTCCAAATATTGCTCCTTCTTCATGGTTCCATCTATCTTGACCAAACTACCTGGACCACTAGCCGAAAAGGAACCCCAAAACATTAGGCTACCACCACCATGTTTCACCGTGGGTATGGTGTTCTTTGGGTTGTAAGCTTCTCCTTTCTTCCTTCAAACGTAAGAAGCATCCATATGGCCAAACAATTACATTTTTGTTTCGTCAGTCCACAAAATACTTGAGAAAACGGACTCTGGAGAATTCACATGGGTCCTAGCAAACTTTAGACGTGCTGCAAGGTGTTTTCCGGTGTGCAATGGAGTCCTTCTTGGTCTTCTTCCTTTCAGACCATTTTCATGCAGAGTCCTTTGCAATGTTTGCCTTGATATTTTTATGCCAGAAGACTCCAGATTTTCTAAAATGTCCTTATTAGTGGTGGTTGGATTTGCATTAACACTTCTTACAATATTCCTGGTGGCTCTAGCAGACAGTTTCCTTTTCCTTCCTCTACCAATCAAGTTGTTTGTTGTGTGGTGGCTCTGGAATTTTTTGATGATGCTCTGTACTGTTGATGTAGGGACCTCAAATTTCTTGGAAATTGACTTGTAACCTAAACCATCCTTATGTGAATTCACAATTTTAGTCCTAAGATCATTACTAAGCTCTTTTTTCTTCCTCATTCTAATAATTTTTATTCTTTTATTGGTTTTCAGTTGATATCATTTTAATTTCTGAAAAATGCAAAAAACGAAATGAAATTAATCAAAGGTTGTATAAAAGCATTCAAAATAAGAATCAAACAGAAAACAAACAGTCAGAAACTCGATTAATACTGAAAAAATAAGGGGGTATGATTATTTTTGAACATTGCAGATTTTATAAATAGCTGTATATTTATTTTATTACAAGTATCCCGAGATTTTAAAATGACGAAAATGATCAGAAGAGGTTTATTAAGAATATGTATCAATATGGACGTAAACAATAAATTCTTACAAAAGTTACACCTAATAAACTCAATTTTCAAGGGGGGTATGAATAATATCGGGCACAAGTGTATATATATAATATTATGTGCGAATGCTTTATACCAGAATTATATACGGATTAATTAACTTTCTGTTAAATTTCCTTTAACAGTCAATGCTAAATATTGCAATGTTTCCAAAGTTTATATAATTTACGAAATGTCAAATATGAAAATTATATAAACCATATAAAGCTTTCTTTAATAAAACAAGTATATTTAATTAGCAATGAGAATATTAAAACATTATGCACAAGTCTAAATTATCTGTGAGTTTCGGTTTATATTAGTATTCTATATATACACCTATATGTGTACGTGTGTGTGTGCGATCCGATGTCTCTGTGAATATATACTTATTTTAAAATTTGACTTAAGTAAATAATTTCTCAGAAAGCTTTGTTTATATTATATTACAAATGTTGATTCATATATGTGTAAAAGCCAGTGTACGAGATAGTTAATTTTGCTTTCGAATATGATATTATTTTCGATAGTAAGCCAGATATATATTGTTTGACGAGCTTCGTCATGTAAGGTTATCTAATAAACAACAGGTACTGAAAAATCGTTCAAGAACGTGGGGCATGCGACGTATTTGTGGAATAACTACAAATTTCGCTGTTTTGAAACGGGAAATGCGGTTCTAGTTTAAATGATTTTACAGTGGTAATGGAAAAGTCATTAACTATCAACTTGGCTGTTAATTTATACAGCCACTAGAGAAATGTACAGAGCCAAAATATTTTTATTACAATCTGATATCGAAGCGTTTGATTTCAGGTAATTTACTGCAACTGCAACGTTAAGATTTGTATACAGAGAACATATATTAAATATATTGTTTCGGCATCATTTTAATGATTAGAAACGCATCAGAAATTTTAAGCAGGCATGCGTGGCAGGAATGAAAATTCAACATAGTAATATGTATTTCCGATACATTAGGTTAACAATTATATTAAGATTGCAATATGTATATAATTATTGCAGTTAATTGTAAAATTATTATTTTGCGAACTTTCCCAAAGTAATGTACTCCATAAAATACATTCTCCAACTGAGACGTTAGCTTTATCTATAAACAAATGATCACATTTTGATGAGCTTCTGACGTGTCAGTAATGCTGTAAGATACTTGTGAAAATAAAATTTAAATATCTGCGAAGTTTTGTACACTGGATAAAAGAGGACACTGCGATATTTTTTTAAAATTGCAGCTATACGAGAAATAAAGCTATTACTGCGAAACAGATTTGATCTTACTCTCAAATGATGTACATTTTGGCATCTTTCGTTTTTAAACTATGTTCATTTAGCTATTCGCCCGGTATGTGGAGGGGATTAACGTTCGGCAGTCGCAAGTTTTACAATTTCGTACGAAAATATCGTTAGTGAATTTCTTGAAGCACAAGATCCCGGATGCCGCATTGTTGCTGTAAGACAGTCATTGTTTTATTTGTAAGCAGGTCAGAGTAAATTTTGGCTGAGGAAAATGTTGAAATGCTTGTCGTTTATTTACCGGGTAAGAAACGGCAACAGCTCCCTATACAAAAGCAAATATTAGTTATAGATATATAAAATATACTGGAACGTATGCGAATATTTCTAGTCCGGTATAAACAGACTCGTTTTTTTTTTTTTACAGAAAGTTGGCAATTTTTTAGCACTTTCCGTTGATTTACTTATAACACGAGCATTTAACGAGGCTGCATGTAAAAAGACTAACTCGGCAGCACATTGATGTAGTAAAAGATAAGTATGCAAGTGTTAATATCTTTTAAACTGCAATTCCCATCGAAAATTCATTAATGCGTATGTGATGAAACATGTCTGGTTTTAAAGAAACAGTTAGTTTTATTTTTGTAAAGAGAATAATTGAGCATTTTCTGTTTAATTCTAATAAACTCCTACAATATTGTATATATATATATATATATATATATATATATATATATATACATATATATATATATGTGTGTGTGTGTGTATATACACATACATATACACATATTTATACAGATCTATATATATGTATATATATATGTGCGCGCGCGTGTGTGTGCGCGCGCGTGTGTGTGTGTGTGTGTGTGTGTGTGTGTGTGTGTGTGTGTGTGTGTGTGTGTGTGTGTGTGTGTGTGTGTGTGTGTGTGTGTGCGTGTGTGTGTGTGTGTGTGTGTGTTACATGGCACAGGGATTTGACTCGAAACAGGAGACCAGACGGTTTCTTGTTAATTTTTTTTAAAACGAGATAGAAAACAAATTGATCATATTTTCGTGCTTCTTTTTTAACATTCGTCTAAAACAACTTCGCATTTAATAGCAATATACACATCTATGGCTTGCAAATATTTATGAAGTTTCATCCCATAGAACTAAATATATGATCATTTCAATATAAAGGTTGTAGAAAAAGTAATAGCCTGGACTGTGTAGTAGGAAACATGAGATTTTCCTTCATCGTCTTACATTAAAAAGATCATCCTCCAGCCAGAGGCTATTTCTGGCACTTTTTTAAAGCCATTATATGTTTTCCTAGATTTGCTATGATTACCAAAAAAATTGATATCTTCATAGAATTCTACAACTATGGAGGGGCAAACTGAAACGTGTTTATACCGTTTCAAATAATCTGAAATAACAGAAAGAAGATATGTGAATTAAAAATAATTCTGACATGACTCCCTGGGAGACCTCATAAATTTGCCCTGTATTTAAGAATTCAGGTGATAAGGCATCTTCCCTCTCAGTCCAGACCAATAAGTCTCATGTGTGTTATGAGTAACTTGCTGGAATCCATATTAAATAGAGAAATAGTCAACCACCTCAGCAGAAACAATCTTCTTAGTGACACACAATATGGTTTCCGCTCTGCAAGATCTACCGCAGATGTACCGACGGTTATATCCCACAGGATTAGTGCATCTCTTGACAAAGGTTTCCTTTCTAGGGCAATTGTTCTTGACATATCAAAGGCCTTAGACAAAGTATAGCATAAGGGTCTAATTCACAAGATTTCCAGCTACAGTATAACTGGAAAAGTTTTCTCAATCATTAAATTATTTCTCTGCGATAGGCTCATAAGAGTAGTGGTAGATGGACAAACATCGGAGGCCTGCAATATAAATGCTGGAGTCCCTCAGGGGTCAATCCTGGGCCCAACTCTCTTCCTGATCTACATCAGTGACCTCTCTAAACACATACTTAATCATTCGTTGACATCTATGCTGATGACACGACCATCTACGGCTGTAAATGACAAAGTTCTCTCTGATTCTCTCTCCTCTGATCTCGAGCGCGTGATCCAGTTGGGGAAGATGTGGCTCGTTATCTTTAATTTATCGAAAACCACACTCCTATCCTTACATCATCAACGTTCTGATCCCCATCTGGCATCAATTGTGATGGATGGCTCTCGTCTGGGTGAGGCCCCGTGTTTTGACAAGCTTCTGGGTTTGACATTTACTCCTGATCTGAAATTGAACACGTACATCAAGTATGTTGCCATAGTCGCTGGAAAGATGCTGGGATTCTTCTACCGCTCCAGAAGATATCTCACTACTGATGCAATTCTCTATCTATATAAAAGCCAAGTACGTCCAAGGATGGAATACTGTTGCCATATCTGGGCAGGAGCTGCTAAAAACAGCCTATCCTGCCTTGACATAGTACAAAATAGACTTCGTGGCTTAGTAGGCGATGCCCTTTTCTCTACTCTGCAACCTCTCTCCCACAGAAGAGACGTTGCGAGCCGATCCTTGTTTTATATATATTTACATGGCAGGTGCTCATCTGAATTCCAATCTCTGGTCCCCCCTCGCAAGCTTTCACGAAAAAACGCCCGTCTAGCTGTGCCTAAATCAAAACGCGGATTCTATGAACAAAGCTTCTTTCTTAGAACTGCACGCCTGTGGAACTCTGTTCCGTCTGCCTGCTTCCCACCGGACTACAACTTGGATGTATTCAAGTCCACTGTTAAAAATTCCTAAGGAACCGCCCCTATAATAAACACTTCATAAAATCTCTACACTAACGTAATGTACTTGCAATAACCCTTATCCCTGAGTGGCTTCCGGGCCTTGACAAGTGGTGATCACTGTGTAAATAAAAGGTCATATCTCCCTCATCTGTTCATATACATAAAGTAAATTGCACAGTATATAATGATCATTTACTTCCGGAGATAATAATAATCGTACTACATTTCCAAAATAGGGGAGGTATAATATATGACAAATATTTTTTAAGCAATTCTCAGCTTGTTACTATTTCAGATCAATTGAATCTAAACCAGCACATTTTAGTGTCCACTTTATCAAGCCCAGAGATGTGTGGATATATATATATATATATATATATATATATATATATATATATATATATATATATATATATATATATATATATATATATATATATATATATATACTAGCTGTTCTGCCACGCGTTGCAGTGGCTCAATTTGGTGTAATGGAAAAATTTAATAAAATAGAAAAGGCATATTTCTTATATTTGTACAGCAATCCACTGCAAAAAGTGTAAAAGAAGGCGAAACTGAAAAAATGGTACTCTTGCAGAACTTTATCTGGATCCTCGAGAGTTTCTATCAATCATTCATGTTTTGGACTTGACCAACAATCAGTGGATGAAGCCGAACGTAGCAAAACTTTTGAAACGCTAAACGTTTTTTTTGTTGTTGTTTTAAAAATGTGAGTTAGTAATTAATATTTGGTTGATGGTGGGGGAGGGGGCTTACTATACACAGATTCGAAAAAGTTGTCCAAAAACAAATAAATGAAAGCAAAGGTAAGGTAGTTTACGTTTCTACCTAATTGGATAATTGTTTAGTGTTTTTATGTAATGTAAAATGTTTAATTGGCTCCAAAAACAGAAATGGTCGCGGATTCTGTTGAATACGTTTAGTTTGGGAAAGTAAGTTGAAAACTAAAAACAATACAAAACAGTGTCTGAAACTCACCGAGTATATGTTACCATGACATAGGCTGGCATAATCGGTAGGTTTCTGACAGTATTTTGTATAGATTTTTTTAGTTTTAACTCACTTTCTCTAACTTAAAGTAATCAACAGTGTCCACCACCATTTGTAGCTTTCAAATACACCAATAAACACTGTATTTGTTAACCGACTAAACGTTACATTAAATGAAAAGGGGTTATATTACTAAACACAGATACAAAGAAGTTGTCAAAAAATAAATATATAACAAATAAATGTTATCAAAGGCAAGAAAAGTAAGTGTTCTACCTAACTGGATAAGATTTTAGTGTTTTTATGTAATGTATAATCGGTTCAAAAACATTCAATGTTTATCGGTATCTCTGAAAAATACAAATGGCGGCGGACACGTTAAGTTTGGGGAAATTTTGGGAAAATGAGTTTAAACTAAAAAAAACTATACAAAATACTGTTAGGAACTCACTCAATATATGTTACCATGATGTAGGCTGGCATATAATCGGTGGTTTTAAACTTTTGCGCGATACAGGTGACGACTTTTAAAAGTCCCTTTTAGTGATTACCTGGTTTGAGGATATCTGTACAACTAAACGGCAAATCTGCTCCAAAAAATCCGGTATTATTTTACTTTAAGGCCCGTTTCACGTTCATATATAATGAACTATTTTTTAGTAGATTTCGGTGTGCTAAAAACGAATCTGCAAACCGTTTACGTAGCAAAAAAAAAGTTTTCATGATATTCATGAAATTACTTTTTCGAAAAGTGGGTGATCACTTTTCAATGTAAATTTAACTTAGAATGATCACCCAGTTTCTGACCACCTGAGAGAGGGGCATTTTTCTGTTTCTTGGCTAAAAAGTTTTTTGTTTGATTTCTTTTGCATGGTAATAACCCCTGAACTCTGGGACTATTTTCCATTTAACAGCCGTAACCTTCGTTTACGCTATGCGTAAGCATAAACGAAAGCTGTTTAGCCAATAAACATGGGAAAAAATCCCCCCTCTCTCAGGTGGCTAGAAAGTGGGTGCTCATTTTAAGTTAAATTTACATGGAAAAGGGATCGCCACTTTTTCGAAAAAGTAATTTCTTCATACCATAAAAAATATTTTTTTGCGACGGAAACGGTTTGCAGATTCGTTTTTAGCACACCAAAAGCTACAAAAATTTTTTTGTTATTTACGAACGTGAGACGCACGGCCCTTAATGGAAAATTATATCAAAAATCCGGGGGAAAATAGTTTTCAATAAAAACAGCAAATGAATTCGATAGAAAAAAATGGATGCTATGTTTTTTTCTTGTGTTTCTTGGCTAAAAAGTCTTTTTGTTTGATTTCTTTTGCATGGTATTAACCCCTGAACTCTGGGACTATTTTCCATTTCACAGACGTAGCCTTTGTTTATGCTATGCGTGAGCATAAACGAAAACTGTTAAATATGCATTCGCGTACCAAACTGCCTTGTAAAAAAAACCCTTTAAGCCAATAAACACGAAAATAAATGCCCCTTCCTTAGGTGACCAGAAAGTGGGTGCTCATTTTAAGTTAAATTTACATGGAAAAGTGATCACCCACTTTTCGAAAAAAAAAATTTCTTCAGATAATTAAAACTATTTTGGTACTCCTTGGGCGTTGAGTTCCATTGCGACCCGCAGAATTATTTAATGGTCGTTCCCTTAGTACCCCCCTAGTCAAGGCTAACACATGCGCACGTAACATTTTTTTATTTATTTACTTACGTGGTGGAGTTTCTATGCTGATAGGTTTTTTGAATTTTTTTCACTGGATTATTATTGATTGAACACTAACCAGATTATGAAAAAAAATGGAAAAAAAAAATCATTTCAACATTTGAAAGGGTACTCACTTTTTAGTTACCACGTTCTGGTAAATCGGTCACTTTTTATTTATTATTTTTTTTTTCTAAATACGGAAGTGTCTTCGGGAGATATGAAATGGTCGCATGTTGACGAAGCAATGTATCGGGAGGCGTACGGGATTACAAATTATTGGTAAATTTTTAGATTAGGTCCACCTCCTCAATTTTCTTTTAAATGACGACTTGAAATGGTTTTCGACTATGCTGAATACGAAAATCGCATCGAAATTTTGCAGAAATAACTAGCTATCAATATATAAAAAGTTGTATTATGCATTGTAATCTTTGGCGGCCACCTGTTTTTACGTGTGTGCATTTGTTTATGGCGCGTGTGCACGTAAAAAGATGGCCTACGAAGAATACAATGCATAATACAACTATTTATTTCCGCAAAATTTCAATGCAATTTGCGTGTTCAGCATACTCGGAAATCTATAAATGTGGCCATTGAAAGGAAAATTGTGGAGGTGGACCTAATCTAAAAAAATACCAAATTATTAAACATTTCTCCAGCATGTTAGTGAAATTTATAAAACTTTTAAAAAAATTAAAAAGAAACAAAACAAAAGTTTTGAAAAAAAACTCACCTTTCATAAAAAACAATTTAAAAAAAAAACCACAAACTGACTAAATAAGTAAAAAAAAAAAAAAAAATCTCGAAACTTTATTTCCATGAAAACAATAAAAAATGTCCTGTTCTCTCTATTTTTTTTCTTTAAGAAACAAATATATTTCTTACTTACAAATGCGGTAGAGACTCATTATTTTTACTTTCTATGGTTTTGATATACCGCGTTTTTATTGCTTATAAAATGGGTGACTGATTTATCAGAACGTTGTAACTAAAAAGTGAGCACCACTTTCAAATGTCGAAATAATGATTTCTTTTTTACATTTTTTTTAATAATCTGTTTAATTAGTGTCCAATCAATAACAATCCAGTTGAAAAAATTCCAAAAACCTATAAGTATAGAAATTAAGCATGGGAGTAATGGTTGTACAACAACGTCGCCTTTCGCACTTTTACAAACATTTTTTTTTTTTAAAGTAACTAAACCATTTATTGATAATTTGTCACGTGTACAAACATTTATTTATTTACGTAGGCTTAACTCCTTTCATGAATAAGAAAAGTTTTACTCTTTAAGAATAATAAAAGGAAAAAGTTACTGAACATTTATAAAAGGACTTACTTCTTTTCATGAAAGCCAGAGGAATAGTTGGGTACCCGGAAAAATTATTTCAGTGAAATTATGAATATTCATAGAAGCCAGTAAAAAGTTAAGCTTCAGAATTAATGGAATCTAAAGTCTTAGGAGGGATATTTTATAATATGTATTAAGTTCTTTATACAAACGTCTTTTATATGTAGGATAGCCAAGTTTATAATAATTTTTGTCTTATCAGCAGGGACGGATATATGTTTATTCTTTTTAACTTTTACGGCAAACTTATATATTTTTCGAGTAACAGGATTATAATGGTGTTTTTGTTTCTTAAATATCATTCTTGACTAAATTTTACATGTAATTCTCAAACTCTTCAAGGTAAGGGTTGTATTTGGATGGGCAGTGGTTTGTAATCCGTAAAATCTGGCAGCAATCATTTCGATTGTCTTTTGTTTTCTATGAGAGTTGATAGGGAGTTAATTTGTTAAGATTTCTGGTTGAAGTTGGTCTTCAGAGGAAATACACGTTTTAAGTTTACTATATATATATATATATATATATATATATATATATGTGTGTGTGTGTGTGCGTGTGTGTGTGTGCGTAAGTGTATACATATATCTGTATATTTCCATGATATTTTCACAAAACTGAATACAATAAACTATAAAATGAGAACACTATGTTGTGTATTGTATCATGCGTTATAAATATTCTACACTCATTTAAACTATTTTAATATATCATCACAAAATATCAAAAAATAGCCACTCTACACTCAGCAAATGTGAACACATCAGTTTGATCTACTCAACATCACTCTGATATTTTCTGATCTGTATATAATTTGTCGATAACCTTTGAATTCATTAATCATCATATTTACGTAGTTTTTCTTTTTAAATTATATTTCAGCTAATTACCTATTTTAATAACAACATAATCTTTGTATGTTTTTATTTTAAAATCATTTTTCTCAGTAAATGGTTTATTTTATAGATCGATGTCACAAATACGAACGTAAAGCTTCAATATCTTGTTCCCACCCAGATGTTCGACTATTTTTCACCTCGGATAGTTTCATCTAAAATTTGTTTACGTGTTACAATTTACGAATTAATTCATGTCAATCTGCTATATTGAAGAATAACTTTTTATAATCTCTCATATTTAGGAACTGTAATTACCTTCCCCTAGAAAGTATTATAATATTGAAAAGTCATGACAAAAAATAGTTAAAAAATACAACCCCTTCCCGTATTAAGAATGGCTTTCTAAATAACGACGGTGTTTCTTCAGCACTACCCGTATCGTGTAAAATTAAGCATTTTATTAAATAAATTGTTAGGAGAAAATAAAGAATAGTAAAAATAATCCACCCTCCCTCGCCATATTGAGAATTTTTCTTATAAATAACAAATGCATTATTTCAGCGCTGACCTTACTCAGTATAAGTCAGTTTTTGCTTTGTTGAATTGTTAGGTAAAAGTACAAAATAGTTAGACAATAGTAAGACTGCCTATTTCAAGGAATGCATTCTATATAAAAATGCTACTATTTAAATACAGTCCGTATTATGTACAAGTCAGTTTTATTGATTAAATTGTTAGAGAAAGTACAAAATAGTTTAAAAATATCCTCCCCTCCCTATATTAAAAAATGCTTCCTAAATATAAACGTTATTATCTGTACGGTCCGTCGTCCGAAGGGGGTGGTTTTTATTTATTAAATTGCCAAATGAAACTACAGAATAGTTTAAAAAATACTCTTTACTGTCACCACACTTAATATCTATCGAAAGTTCACGTAAATATTTAAGCACGGTATGTATTATATGTAAGTCATATGTTACGTATTAAATTGTAAGCTGAAAATGCAGACTAGTTTACAAAAATACTTTCCACATCCTTATATTAAAAGGTATTAAAATGTGAGATGAAAATATATAAATAAGTGGTATTGCTTTTAAGAATGCATCTCACATAGCTGTAAACACCATCTACATAGGAAGTTCCACAAACAAACAAAAAATAAGAGGGATTATATTTGGAATGATTCTAACATATATGAGTATGTCATCTACCAAGGCAGCTCAACAAACAATTAAAAAATGAGGGGGTTTTTGATTTGAATTATTCTACTATATGTGATGACGTTATCCACATAATAACCCCATAATAATAAAAAAATAGATTAATTTTGGAATTCCTGGCGCATAGTTGATTAAATACTACACCTAGCAAGTTTAAAACCAAATAAAAATAGGCGGAATTATTTTGTAATGTCTCTCATATAGTTGATAAGCTAATCTTCCTAGTAAGCTTAATAAATATTAAGAATAATGCATTATTTGGAGCTATCTCTCATATAGTTTACAACTTAACCTACCTAGGAAGATATATATATATATATATATATATATATATATATATATACATATATATATATATATATATATATATATACAGTTATAACACAGGAATCATTACTTTTAACCTCCTTCTCTCATGAGTGTATTACTTTATGTACTAAGGAAAATCTTTAAAGAATGAACACAAAATAGGTATTACATTTGAACTGCCTTTCACACTGTAAACTTAATCCATAAGCAGTAAAAATAGAAGGCATTACATTAAGAATATCTCTCATATAGTTGATTATGTCATCTACATAGGAAGATCAATAAACAATAAGAAACAGGACGAATATGTTTGGAATAACTCTGAAATTGTAAATAACATCACCTAACTGGGAAGGTCCACAAACAATAAAAAAAATAAGACGTATAGCCTTCGGCATGCCTCTCCTATAGCTGATTAACACCATCTATCTAGATAGATCTACAAACAATAAAAAAAAGTAGAAAGCTTACCTTTGGAATGCACATTTCAATACTCGATAGTATCTACTATTTAGGAAAATTCATAAACAATAAATAAAATAGGAGACATAACTTATAGAATTCCTTTCATGTAGTTGTCAACATTATCTTTTAAGAAGGTTCACAATCAAAGCATAGTGAAAATTACTTTTGGAATGCATCGCATATAATTAATACCGTAATCTATTAAGGATATTCCACAACGAATAAATCAAAGAAATCATTACTTTTAGCATACTCTGATATTGTTGATAACTTAACCTATTAAGAAATATCCATAAACAATTAACAGAAAAAAAGAAATTAATATCATTTGCAAGGCCTTTAATATGGTTGATATTTAAACTTATTTGGAAGTCTATTAAACAAAACAAGAGCCATTACTTTTGGAATATTTCTAATATAGTTGATAACGTTTCCTTCCCAGGAAGCTCCACACAAAAGTAAAAAAAAAAAAAATTTTTTGAAATGCATCTTGTATTATTGATAACGTAAAAAAACTTGGGAAACTAGATCAAACATTTAAAAATAAGGGGGCATTTTTAGCACATGCTTTGTTATTAAATATTCTGTTAAAAATTTATAAAAAATAAATGAACAGAAGGGATTATTTTTTAAATGATTCTCATAGAGTTGATAACTTAACTTTCTTAGGAAGCTCCATAAACAATAATAATAAGAGGTTCTACTTTTGGAATGCAGCCTATATAGTTGACTACATTCTCTTCCTCGGTAGGGATACAAATAATGAAAAAAAAAACGAGATGCATTACTTTTAAAATGAATCTCATATAGTTGATAAAGCCATTTATCTTAGATAGCTCAACAAAACAAACAAAATTAGATCAAAATCATTTTGCAATGCCTTCTATATTGTTTGATTACGTCATCTACCTTGGAAGCTCAATAAACGGTAACACATAAGATGCATTACTTTTGGAATGCCTCTCATAAAGTTGATAACTTTACCTAATCAAAAAAATCCAATAAACAATAAAAACTTGAGGAATAACGTTTGCGATGCTTCTTATATACTAGCGTAATATACCTAAAAAAAACTCTACAAAATATAAAATAGAGGGCATGCCGTTTAGAATACATTTCATATGGTGTATACGGCTATTTAGCTGTGTAGCTCTGGAAGCAAAATAAAAATAGGAGACCCTTCTTTCGTAAGGTGGTTTGTATACTTGATCACGTCATCAAGTTAGGAAGCCGCACAAACAAGAAAAATGAGGAGGTATTACTTTTGGAATACCGTGTCTATAGTTGATACTCTACCATACATCGGAAGATCAATAAACAAAAACAATCGGGGCATTATTATTTAATGGCATCTCATATAATCGATAACCTTAACGACTTATAGAGATCCATAAAAAAGAGGCATTTCTATTGGAATATCTCTCATATAGTTGATTACAAACCGTACTTAGGAAGCTTCATAAACAATAAAGTTATGAGGCAGCACTTTTGTAATGTCTTTTATATAGTTGATAAACCCATCTACATAGGAAGCTCTACAAACAATTAAACAATAAGAGGCATTATACTTGAGACTAGAGACTACTTATTTAAGCATCTGGTTATGAGTATGCAAGCGAGAAGTGCAAGCATTTTCTCGTCGCTAAGTAAGGTAAACGTATTAAAATGAATACATAGTAAACAAAAACAACTTATATCAGAAACTTTATAATAAATGTGAAGATATCTAGACACATTTTAACACAGATATTTTATTAGTATTACAATCGAGGATAAATGACATATGTCAAATTTTGTGTATGTGTGTGTGTGTGTTTTTTTTAATTCGGAAGCCTTTCCAGGATAAGAGTTTATAAATGATAGAAAGATGATACGAAAACATAATCAGTAATACTTCGACTTGAGTAAATCTTAGGTATGTAATAATATGACTCAGCAGGGAATTATTTACATTCGAGTTGAGAATGATTATGGTATAGTAAGTTTATTATGGAATAGTAAGTTGAGAGGTAGTTCCACAGATGGAGGGTTCTCGGATAGATAATATGTTTAATTTTAAACATAAACTAAACGTGTAGAAAGTGTTTAATTTCCTTAGTAAGAGAAATAGTTGTTGTGAACGCTGCCCATTGATTGGAGGGCAGGCGATGATGTTCCATAAAATAAGGCTACGGTAAAATCAGAATCGCAAATGTCCTCTCTGGTAGTAAGATACATTGGAGATGATAAACTTTCATCGCTTATTTAATTTCAAAGGCCGTTTTTACTCATAACAGATCATAACTATTCTTGGGCGTGTTTTACTTTCGTTCCAGTGGAGGAGAGACTTCTTCATTGGTAGAAGTATTCCAACATTTTCAGTGAGTTAATCAAAGAATCTTGTGTAGAGCATTTAATTTAGGTCAGGGGGGATAAACGTACGAGAAGTTTGTCAAATTAGTGGTGTTCCACAAGAGCCGTTGATTAAACATACACCAAAAGAGGAAATATATTCTTGACAAGTCTAATTATGCAATGCTAAAATTATTTCTAACGTAAAAGTTTAGCACTTCTAATATATGCTTCTTTAGAGATAATTCTTTTCAAATAATCAGAAAGTTATTTTACCACAGGAGGTTTTATAATATCTATCTATCTATATATCTATGCATATGAATTTATGTACCCACACGCTAAGCAACACACACGCACACACACATACACACATACCCCCACGCATATATATATATATATATATATATATATATATATATATATTAGTTTCCTTTAAATACATCTAGCTTATTCTTGTCAATTTTTCATGTATTATTTATGTGTATACCGTTCGATGCCCATTAGCAATTCAACTTGCCTTTTTCAATCTGCCTGCTTGCTAAATTTTCTTGTTGATGGAATGACCTTTTTTTTTCAATTCTCGATCAATCACTCAAACTATCAACGCGCCTGTCTAACGATTAGATTCATTTATCAACATTAACACCGTGTTCGCTTATGTATATGATCGTAAGCGAACTGTACTTCTAAACGGTTACTTAAATACTCAGTTATCAAGGAAACAAACTAAAATATGCATAGATATTACTGCTTGCTCACGCGGACATACAACATCGACCTTCGACATTTACAACTGAAAATGTAAATGCACGATATGTATGAATAAGCGAAAGAACACTCTATTTACGCCATGTGCATACGTATTGGAAAGGGCAAATTTTAATTAAATATATTCGTGGAAGCATTAACATAGAGGAAAGAGAAATACGTCTTTCTTATTACCAGTTAATTCAATATGAGAGGAGCCTCTTGCAATAAAATATACTTATAATATTAATTCTCAGTTCCGCTGTTATAATTAAAAAAAACTCTCAATAGATGCATATTTAAATACATTCGCGTGTACATTTTTAAGATCTTAGATAAAATTACAAGCTAATAATTAAAACTCACACTCCAACGGAAAAATATGTATATATTATCCTCGCACTTAGGGGGCATTATTTTCTACTGGTGTACTAAATATATTCAAATAAGTAATACTTTACAACTCAGATATTTACGTTATTTTTGATTAATTTTTCGTATCAATATCTCTCGTTACGCTTCAATACTTGAAATTTATATAGAATGTGTTCCACATTTCATTCTAAATAATTGCCATTTTTAGAGATGTGAAGAATGTTACATTTGAATAATTTTACAGGCACATTTTTTTGTCCATGAAATGTTCGTATTTAGTGTAAAACTATATTGTAGAATTGGGTGTTTGCTTAAAGCATGTAAGTGTAAGAGAGTTATAGATACGCTTATACAAATCGAGCGTTTCAACAGTTATATTTTCTTGTAAGTTTGCTTCAGCTTGCCACAATGTATTTTCGGACGTTTTAGAGGACATATTCTCATGTTCAATAAAACATATGACAGTTTAATACACTCGTGCACTGGACATCTTTTTTTTAATTTCCTCTTTTAACTAGTGGTTGTGAGTTATACATGTATTTTTTGTTTCACCTTTAATTTGCGGACACTAGAATTATGTAATGATCTAGGTCCTGCTTATTTTATGTGAGGTTTTATGAGCGCTTTAGTTGCATCCTAAGCTGGTTTTTATTTTTTTGTGATGGGATCTTAAAATAATATATTTTATTTATTCATTACATTTTACTTGAAAGTGGTAGACAAACTGGTGAAAAACTTATTGCATACTGGTCGGTTAGAAATTGGTAAAAATAAAAATAAATTACGGAAAACACATCAAATCGCAAAATATGTACAAGTAACAATATATATATATATATATATATATATATATATATATATATATATATATATATATATATATATATATATATATATATATATATTGAATATTCTTGATTTTTAAGCAAAAACATTTAAGGTGAACACATTTTTACCTACTGGAAAATGGCAGCTTTTTTACAGTTCTACTTCTACAAAATGGTTTATTAGTTTAATGATATAGTACTTGCAAAGAGTTCTACACATATGGGGAAAAACGATCTCCCACATAACGAAACAGTAAATCATGCAAATCTCCGAAAGCCTTGAGTAAATTTTTTCCAGAATTCTCCACATCTGAAAGAAATTCAAGAAATCTTTCCCACAACTAGAAGTAAATGTTGAATAAGTAAGTTTTAGCTTTTAATAAGTAAAAGAAACTACTTGTGCTAGGTTCTACCTTTTTGTAAAAATAAAACAAACACAAAAACTGGTTCTCTAAACAAATAAAAGTTACATAAAAACACAATGTAAAATAATGTAGTGTCCTTATTTTAATATAAGAAACAATGCACTTTTATCCGTATGAAGAAAACAAGCAAGCACAACCTTTCCCATGACGGAAATAAATCGTCGCAAACAAAAAAGAAACACACACGTTGAGGTATGTTATTTAAATATAAAAATTAGGTACTCCTGCAGAATTCTACCTATGGTTAAAACCATAAAACTTGTTGTTTCAAGAAGAAAATATCGCACAAAATATCACGCAAAATTATATAATAAGTTTTATGTATCTATCTATCTATAAAAATGAACGTGTGTGTGTGTGTCTGTGTGTATGTGTACATCTCCCTATGCAATAACTCTGTCATTTTTTATCTACAGACTCGAAATTTGATATACAAGGTACTGAAATTAGGGAAATGACGTGATCAGGTTTCAGCCAGAAATTTCGCTGTTAAGAGGTCAAGTTCAACGATATGACCTTTGAGAACTCTACAGCCTCCTCCGACAATTTCGGCTCTAAACACTTGAGATTTTACATATTGGTTTCATAGATATATCATAGATCTAACTTAATAACTTGATTTGAGCCCAAAACAATAAATATTAAGGGGATAATAGGGGTCAAAGTTAAAAAAAAAAAAATACCGTTTTTTTTTTGGCTCTACATACACCTCCAAACACCCGGGAAACGCCGGGCAGTCATTGCTAGTATATTTATAAATGTGAACGTGTCTTTGTGTGGGACTGTGTGTCTGTGTGTCTGTGTGTCTGTGTGGGTGTTCGTGTGTAAATTTCCCTACGCAATAACTCAATTTTTAGTCTACATACTCGAAATTTGATATAAAGGGTACGGAGGTTTGGTAACATCGAAGTGATCGATTTTTGGCCTGTTGTAAATCTACACTCTCATTCCCCGAGTGGCCATCACTCCTAAAGTTTTAGCGATGCGTTTGTCCATCACACTATCAAGGGACAGAACAGTGGTGATGGTGGGGCCGAGATAGGTGAATTTGTTGGCGGCTCAAGGACCACGCTGTAAATGCTGATGAATTGTGGTAGGAGTATATCCTTCTCCATCACGTTTTTCTTTTATTATTTTATGGCGATGGTCAGGCCATATTTATAGGCGTGATAGCGTCCGCTGATTTGCAAGGTGACCTCCCTCATTTTATGCGTTGCGATCGTCAGCAAACAGAAGCTCCCAGATGAGTAGTTTTTAATCTTGGTATTAGCCCTCAGCCGGGATCCCCCACTAACCCTCTAAAAGTTATGGTATGTTAATGCATACCTTAGTAGAGTGTTTCAATGAACATTTCGGAGGAGTGAGAAAAAGATGTTGAACAAGTTCGGAGAAACTACAAAACCCATTCAAGTTTGAGGAGAATTCAGAGATTTATCAATCAAAGCTCACTACAACCTGCACGTCCCCATTACACGAGATTGTGATTCTGGGCAGCCGATGTGTAGAACTGATCTTCTTAAAGAGCTGAAACAACCTCTTTCTGCTGAGCAAGAAAAACGCTTCGGTAAGTTCCATCTCAAATGGTATCTAGCAATATATATATATATATACTTGCAAAAAAACCCGACGTGTAATGGGTTCAAAACTAGCCCTAAGAAAATGGACTCAACTTTATGGAAGTATGATAGATTATGAAAAGCAAGGGTTGTAAATTTGCGTTGAATTTGGGGGTATCAAAACCAATGCAAAATACGATTAAAGTAGACATAAAATAGATAAACCCTATAATCTATTATACCATACCTGTTAACACTGCACCCCTTATCACAATATTCTGTGGATCTATAAAAAAAAACGTTTTTTTTTTTGTTTTTACGAAGTTATTTAATATGACCTTCCTCCAAGAAATCGAAAAAAAAAACATTAAGACATTTACGTGCATTTTTTTACATAAGGGCCCCCGCTATCAAGGCCGGAAGCCACTCAGGGATAAGAATTATTGCGTACAGTAATCAATGAGATAGTATCGTAGTGGTCGTTAGTATTGGAGAGTTGATGAAGTGTCTTACTTAAGGGGTGATTCATCAGGAGTTTGTTTATGTTGGACTTGTAAACATCCAAGTTGTAGTCAGATCGGAAACAGGCACACGAAAGAGTGTTTCACAGGCGTGCAAGAAAGAAGCTATGTTCATGGAATGTACGTTTCGATTTAGGCACAGATAAAGAGTGGGGAAAATTAGTGACAGTGGATTCAGCTAGAGGGTTGTTTTTGTGAACGTTTGGCGAAGAGGCCCAGCGATTGGAGATGGGACGAGCCATGGAAATACCGATAAAATAAAGGCAGCCTCGCTACGTCTCTTCTGTGGGAGAGAGGTTACAGAAAAAAAGGGCATCCCCCACTAAACCACAACGTCTATTTTGTACTCTGTCAATGGAGGATAGGCTGTTTTTAGCAGCTCCAGCCCAGATGTGTCAGCAGTCTTCCATCCTTAGACGTACATGCCTTTTATAGAGATAGAGAATTGCATCAGTAGTGAGATATCTTCTTGAGCCGTAGAAGGATCCAGCCATTTTTCTTGCGACCTGAGCCACATACTTGATGTACGTGTTCCATTTAAGATTCAGGTTAAAGGTCAGACCCAGAAGCTTGTCAAAACATGGAGCCTCCTCAAGACGAGAACCATCCATTTCAATCGATACCAGATTGGGATCAGAGCGTTTTTGATGTAAAGATAGGAGCTTTGTTTTAGATGCAAAAACGAAAACAAAAAAAAATCACTTAAAATGCCAGGTCTTATATGATCATTTTTAGTTAATGTAAAAAAGAAGAGATTTGCATGGGTATTTTTACCTACATACCACGCTAGTCATTAAAAAATGCTCTCAACCTACAACGGTATCATTTTCACGGTTCGTTGTACTATGATTTCTTTCAAGCGAGGGCCTGGAAAAATGGTATTTCCGATGAGAGATACATTCAAATTTACGCTTTCGATTATTGATAATTATCAGTAATATAATGAGGCAAATTATTACTAATTTCACTGCCAGATCTATACTCTATATTTCTGTAAATTTAAAAAGTTACTCTGTTCACCCGTTTCGGAGTCCATAATAAACGAACTCACAAACACCCAGACACAGTAGCACCCCCACACACAAACACACACACACACACACACGCACACACACATATATATATGTATGTATATATATATATATATATATATATATATATATATATATATATATACATTTAAAAAAACTGTACAGAAGGTGAGAAAAACATTGGTATTGTCGGTTTCAGACCTACTATTTGGGGGCCAGTTAACAGTAAATAATGTTGGCCTGTTACCAGCCATTTTTTCTGTTTCCATTACGACGTAAATATAACCGCATATGTTATCTCTAATAATGGTTATTTTCATTTGAGCAGAGGTTGCACCTCCCTATTGTCATGTGTTTTATTCTAATAACAATTCATCAATTATTTATTTCATTAATTTATTCATAGTTATCATCTGTTTTGATGACTTTCGGTGTCCATCTGCCTTTTCTGATGTGCGTAAGAGGAGGAATGTAATCACAATTTTATCCTCTTATCTTTTGGTTCATTCGCCAATCTTTGATGATACCAATCCGGTTAATTTTTTTCCATATATCAGCTTAAAAATCCAGTTAAAGTTTTCAATCAATTTGTTAATAAAAACCAAAAGATATCTGTAGACAGGGAAACAAAATAAAATTAAAATTAAATGACAAAGGAAATAATTAAATAAAAGTATTGTTTATCAAACCAAAGCAAAATAGGTTTTAAAAATCAGATGCATTTTTTGTTATCAAGATTATATTTGTAAGTCAGCACAAGTGAACAATTTATAATGTTGTTAAAATCGCAGAATTAAGCGGTTTGTACAAACTTATAACATTTAAGACTGGAACTGAATTTTAAAACTGATATACTAAAAAAAGTTTTACCGGATTTATATAATCCACCATTGTCCGCATATCCAACCACACTAAAGAACAAATCTGTGGAAATATGTATACATTGGATTGTTACCAGATTCCTTGGATTTATTACAATAGTCGTTGGAAAATATGTATATATTGGAGTGTTACCAGTTTTCGTGGATATATTACAATTTTTCAACTCACAAATTTAAATTCCTAAATTATGATTTCTTTGCTCTGTCTAGTATATTGAGCAAGTTTACTAAGCTGGGATTGCCTTATATAAAATGTTACACCCAATAATATTTTGAAGACCGATAATCACTGGATTTTAGTACCAGTAGATTTATTGTATTTCATTATTCTGAATAATTATGTATATATATATATATATATATATATATATATATATATATATATATATAGAGAGAGAGAGAGAGAGAGAGAGAGAGAGACTAGTTTGTAATATTAATATACTGAATTTTACTGGTTACGTATAATTCAGTAAAATTATATATATATATATATATATATATATATATATATATATATATATACATACATACATAAATATGAGGCTACAAGAGAAGACAACCGAAGCAGCAAAACATTACACGCTTTCAAGGCGCTATATATACATGAGTAGGCAAATTTGGGTGTATTTTAATTGTGTGAAAATATAGTTTTTTTTTTGTTCTTTTTAAGTTGTGTTACGATTTAAACCATTTAACATCATAGTAATATTCAAAAATCCTGACAATGTCATGTAATTTCGTCCAATTGAACGACAAATATCGCATTTACAAGATTTACTTTGGTTATATATACAATTTTTATACAATTTTATAAGTTACTAGCAGGGTTGCCCGGCGTTGCTCGGGTGTTTGGAGGTGTATGCTGTGCAAAAAAAGCAAAAAAAAAAAAATGGTTAATTTGTTAAAACTTTGACCCCTATTATGACCCCTTAAAATTTATAGTTTCGGGCTCAAATCACTTTATTAAGTTAGATCCAGGTTCAAGGAACCTATATCTAAAATTTCAAGTGTCTAGACCCAAAATTGTCGGAGGAGTTATTTAGAGTTCTTAAAGGTCAAATCGTTTTAATTTGACCCCTTAACAGCCAAATTTCTGGCTGACACCCGTCACATCGATTTTCCCAAATCTCAGTACCCGGTATTTCAACTTTCGAGTCTATAGACAAAAATTGACAGAGTTATTGCGTAGGGAAATGTACACAGACAGACACACAGACAGACAAACAGACAGACAGACACGTTCACTTTTATAGATATATAGATAAATCTCAAATATACACAATTTTATAAGTTATAAATCTCAGCGACTATTGATCAAAATTTAATAAATGAAGGCTTGTTGGAAAAGAAATGAACATAATTGTGTAGAGAGCCATGTGATATTTACCCCTAAGTTCGTACATAAAACGGCTCATTTGATGGCGTAGCAAGAGGGCGGTACGGCATTTTAAGAGAGTAAAGATGAAAAAAAATGGTGTGTATCGAATTCGGATAAATCTGTTCTAATTTTCCGATGTGAGATCTGATTATTTAAAAGTTTTAACTTATTTTCTCGTTATTGGTACTAATGATATTTTTCTTAATTATCGCGTGGGTAAGCAAGTAACAGTTCAATAGTAGTTCAGGGCGTTTTCATCTTTTGTGCTTTTCTGTAACTGGGTGCCCTTTTTATCCAATCCAACACGTTTGTTTCCTGCATAAATCTACTCACGTTTTGTGTTTGTCTGTAATTATTATTGTTATTATTGGTGTTATTTTTATTTTTATTGTTATTATTGTTGTTATTGTTATTATTATTATTATTATCATTATTATTATACTTAGTAGTAGTAGTAGTAGTATTTGCGTTTTTTGCAATCGCTCTTAAAGTGGTTTTATCTGCTAATCAACGATATAATAAAAAAGAAGTATTAATACGGAATTGTGTTATGTTATAGTGTTTTATCAAGTATTTCGTCCGTAGAGAAATTTTCAAACATTATCTCGCCAAAAAACTAAATTCCAAGAAAAAAAACGGAAATTATCCCTGCTCTTCAGTGACACAGACATGAGGGAGAAAATGCTTCCCGAATACACTAATGAATGAATATATATATATATATATATATATATATATATATATATATATATATATATATATATATATATATATATATATGTATATATACATATATATATATATATATATATATACTTGCATATTTTGGCAGCAGGTTATTATTCAGGCAGATCTAGTTGAACACGACAGTTAATCTTTACGGTCTTAATGAAAAATTTTTCAATTTGCCGGGTGGTCTTTTTAATTTCAGTAGGTAACTTATACAGAATGATTCCCAAAGGTGGTTATTCTTCTCGAGCGCTTTCTATCGATGCGTCCAATTATCTTCAGGAGCGATGGTTGTTGTTTCGTTTTCTTTTTCTATGAGGCTTTGTGTAATTATATATTATTAAACATTTTAATTGGTTATAAATCTGGTGCAGAAAGGTTGGGTTGAATTATTGTTATATTATGTTTAATTTCAATTTTTTGATTGCATAGTTTATTTATTGGATTCCATGTTAGTTATTAAATACAGTTTTTATATTTGTCCCGATATAAAATGAGATCTCGTACAAAAATGGACGTCGTTTTTTAGATGTATGGCTTCTAGTAATTTACGTCGTCGTGTGCAGTTGTTAATATATCTGGTTTTAGTATTGTTACTTAAGATATTTCTAATATCGGACGAATGTAGGCTTTTATCGGAGAAAGTTAGATTTTTTTATGTCATTATTATCAGTTAAATGATAGGTTAATCGTCGGGAGAGGGTATTGTTGTATGGCCTATGTGTGCGTTGTATGCATTTTTAGAGTGCATTCGGAGTCATTTTCGAAGGGGTAAATAAATCCGTACACTACATTAGTTATGTTTAGTGGGATGTTAGTGTTCTTATTGTTTTGGATTATTGAATTTGAAGTTTTAAATTCGGTATAATATATTATTAGTTTGATCATTTCATTTTGGTCGGTGCGTCTGGTGTATCTCTTAATTAGGTTTGTTATTGTTTTTCATCAGTCTTTTAGGGAGGGTGTGATCGGTTTTTGTAATATAATTCGATGGTGTCATTTTTGTTAGAGTTAGGGGTTATATTATTATTGTGAAGTGAGTTTAGATAGACTTGGAGGTGTTTATAAACTATTCTGTTCGTAAAGTTATTGTTTATTAGAGTTTTGTTTATGTTTGTTAGATCTTTATAAAATATTTGTCGAGTTTATGTTATATTTTCATGTGCAATTTTTTTACAAAGGCAATTTTATATTTTCTGGGCATTCACTATTGTAAGTAAGGAGTAATGCGTTTTGTTGGAAAGTTTTTGTATGTTGAAGTTGTGTATTTAGTGGGATACCTTGAGAAATGGTGTTTTGTTATTTATGTTTGGTTCGTAGATTTATTTGAGGACACTGTGGGTTGCTAGGTGTAGTTGAGTATTTCAATGTCTTGTATTGATTCGGCTGCAATGGATATGTCATCGGCATATCTGGCATAGACAGTGGGGTTATTTTTGAATCTAGGAGGATTTTATTTTCGAGGTGGGTTCGATAATATTCTGTGAATGTTGGGCCTAGAGGTGATCCCATTGAGACGCCATCTAATCGAATGTATATTTTCCCATTAGGGTCTGTGAAAAAAAATTGTGTGATGCATTTTATTAGTAATTTTTCTAGGATTAGGCATTAATAGCTGGAGGTAGTATTCTATTGTGGCTTTATACTTGATTCATGATTATTTTAATTGTGGTATTTATACAGACATTAGTAAAAAAGTTTTCGCCGTCAAGACGCAAGGTTATGCATTTGTGATAGCGGTTTAATTTTAAAAGGTCTATGAAGTCAGTGATAGATTTTATG
This sequence comes from Euprymna scolopes, assembly GCF_053919585.1. NCBI lineage: Eukaryota > Metazoa > Mollusca > Cephalopoda > Sepiida > Sepiolidae > Euprymna > Euprymna scolopes. The sequence continues at coordinate 119,412,699 of NC_136482.1, read as the reverse complement.
CAGTATTTGCTAGGTATATAGGAGTGGATAATGTTAATTATTATTTTAGCAATGGTATCCACTCGAGTGGGAATTTCAGAGATTATGGAGCGTACGGGGTATCATGTTTTGTGAGGTTTAATTTTCCCGTATATACAGCTGAGTTTATAGTCTCCAATTATCTTAGTAAATTTCATTGTTCGAATGTCAGTGTTATTTCTGCTATAATTTGGGTAATTTGTATTTTTTGAAGTTGTTCTGTAGAATTTTTGTGAGTGTTTTAAATTAATATATATATGAATATATATACATATATATATATATATATATATACATATATCCCCACACACACAGACACACACACACATATATATATATATATACATATATATAAAAGAATAGATTAAGCTACAAATCATGCCACCCGCAGCAGCTAAACTATACTTGCTTTTATGATAAACTAGCGGGGGTATCCGTCGTTTCCCGGGTGTGTGGACGTGTGTGTGTGCTGTTAAATAAAAAAAGAAACCGGGGGAAGTTGGTAGGATCGAACCCGAAACCCTGAGGCGAAGTTTTAAAATGAAATCGGCAGCCAGAATGAGTTACTGAAAGATGTTTGAATTTATTTAAGTAAGAACCAAATTGACAGGTGCTCGCAGGGAAGTCGTAGAGCGTGACGACGACAACGTCAATGACAAGGTTTGTTTGTTATAAGCGACGTAAAAAAAGGAAGCAACGTTAAAACTTAAGCAAAGGGATAATCAAAACATCGAAAAAAACTAACGTAAGGCAAACGAACGATGAAAACAGAATACGAACACGTAAAAAATGGCTTAAATAAGCCTGTCTCTATATTAAATTTAAGACAAAATCGGCGAGTACCCGGGTGTTTTGGGTGTGTGGTCAGGGGTTGATAAGCTAAATAAAATACAAACAGAAAAATGAACATTACGTGAAAAATGGCTTAAATAACACTGGTTAAAAATGTAAATTAAAAAACATCGAAAAAAAGACACCTCACACCACGATTCGGACCCAAAACGTTTAGATAACGAACCAACGCGCTAATCAACTGAGCTAACGCGACGTACACTACACTTAGTCAGTTTTTCAACTATATTATTAAATCACCTCATGACGTCATCTGACGCATGCGTAGAACCGGTCGTCATCACGAAAGGACCGTTTTTCTTGATGCCACCCTGTCGAAAATTGTCGATTTCGGGGTGAAAAAAATTAACGTTTTTGGCCAATTTTTCGATATTTTTCGTGCAAATGATGGAGATGCATTATGACACCGAGTTTTAGAACTTTTTGTTGTGTCTGTCAAAAGTTTTTAGCAGACACACAAACATACACACATACACGCATACATACATACATACATGCATACATACATGCGTAGATACATTTTCGCTTTTATATATATATAGATAAAATCTAACATATAACGGACATTTTACACCCAAATATTATGTTAGGCTTAAAAAAAAAACTTTTGTATCGGAATCAGATAAATCTGTTCCTATTTTCCGATTCGAAAACTGATTCTATAAACGTTTTAACCTATTTTCTCGTTATTTATACTAACGATATTTTTAATTATCGCAAAACTAACATTATAAAACATAACAATACAATGCCAATTTATTTTTCTTATAAAACAAAGAAAATTAATTAAATGTGGAGAAATTCTCTGGATAAGCTTTCAAAGAATGTAGTTGATTTATATTTTCTGTAAATGTTGAAAAAATTAGTAAAGAAATTTTGTCAAGGACATTTCTTTCTAACCTAACTGATAAGTAAATAATGCAGCAGAAAATTGGATATTATATGATTATTATCAAAAATTACGTCATTTTCGAATTTTCAAAACATTAAGCTTCTAGAGAATAAGAATTGACTGAAAACATCCAACTATATATCATCTAATCGGGAGAAATACTTTTAAATAAGTATTAAACCCTACACCTAAAATATTATTTAAGTGGCTCTCCATCGATAGATTTTATACTGCTGAATTCTATTGAAGTTTTCACAGGTAACGGAATAATTTGTTTTTATCTCTTAATATTTTTACGAAAATTGTAGTATCGAAGATCTATTAAAAATAAACCGAAATGCATCATGGTAAATTATATCTCGTAACAGGATTTTAATTCATTACTTGTTTATTAATATAATAATTCTTAAATTTAATACCAGAAATGTGTCCTTAGAACGCGCCCATATATTACAGAAATTGACTCATTTGCTTTCAAACAAGAGTATTGATTTTAAAATATGTATATTTTTGTATAACTAACTTTAATCCTATTTAAAAATACAATCATTTAAAATCTATCTTGAATTCACAATAACCTTGTGGGTGCCTAATTTTCATATGCTATCAAAATGAGTTCTCAGCTGTCTAATTTTCATAATTTCAATTAAATTAAAATAAAAAATAAAAGTACTTTTTTATATACATTTTTTAAAATTCATTTTGGATTTTATCTGTATTTATTTTGTTTTAATTAAATAATTGTCCTATAAATTGTGTCCGGCGTTCTTTTGTCCGGTCCAATATTAAGCGTTGGCAAAGTTTACAAATAGTTATCAAAAAGTGTGCCTACAAGAAAAAGCAACACAACTGTTTGATAATTTATTAGACTTATCCTCAAATAAACAAGACAGTAATACACCTTATAAATTCACATTTTAGCGTCTATATGCGACAACATGTGTTTCTCCGTTTCATCTTTGATTTTGCTATATATGTTGGTATTTGTTTAGATAAATTAATAGTTTAAAGGATTAGTGAATTCGAAATTTACTACATCATACGTGAAAGACGTGCTGAGTCATTTCTTCTAAGATTGTTGTAAATGGTTATACTAAAACATAATCTCTGAAGAAAAGAAGACAGTTTTTAATTTCAATTAGAGGACAAATGCCATGCTTCTAATAGTATTATTTTGGTAAATACTATTTTAGATTCCGTTTGGCAATTTAGTTTTAAAGATTCCTTTACGCTAATAGGACGCACAAAATACATTGAAAATGTTCCTATATAAAATGTGAGAATTTTTAAAACCTATTTTAAAAGCGTTCAAAATGTGTTTCATGAATTGAAAATTAAATACTGACATTATTATTTATTTTTTTTTTGTTAAATATACTGATAATGGTTTGCTTTGTAAGTATTGAATACACACTTTTTCTCCTTTTGATTCTGCTACAAATAGTTGTCAACTGGACTGTCGAGCTTGTGCGCTTATATGGGATTTTTTTTAATTAGTGAAAATTAGTGTATATAAACACGAAAATAGCACATCTCGTGGTCAGACGTTTCCCAACTGAAAGGAGTCGAAATTCGACTTGCTTGAGTAAAGTTAATTGAGAAAGTAGAACAACATTTTATTGAGACAGAATCTAAGAAGTGGCGGGACATCCTATGTAGATTAGTAGACATCATCATGTTTCTCGCCAAGCAGGTGACGGGAAGGGCATCAATGATGATGAAAAAGTCAAGAAATTAAAGGGTGTTTTTCTTAAGAATTGGTAAATTTATTGGGTATGTATTAAGCTGTTCTTCCTGAGCACTTGATGAAAGTAAACCTAGGAAGGAAAATCGCTACTTCCCATCTGTCACCAGAAATGGCAAATGAATTTGCGATCATTTGGGCAAAGCAGGATAGAAAGAAAATCATCGATCAGATAAAAGTATTGTTGCATAATTTTGATAGGATTTCTAATGTCTCTGACAAACAGCAGATGAGTGAGATGTTACGTACGTAAAAATCTGCAAAAAAAGCGTAACGGTTGAGTGTTTTGTTTACATAGGCATCACCACATATCAAGCCCCACAAACCACTTGGGGATAAGGGTTAAAATTTTAGTAGTCAGATGGACAACATAGTAATCGTTAGTAATAGAAAATCGGTAAATTTGTTAACAAATGGGCCGGCTAATCAAAAACTTGTTTACATTGTACTTGAAGAAAATCAGATTGTAGTCAGCTGGAACGCAAGAAAAAGAAGAGTTTCACAGTCGTGCACTTCACAGAAAGAAGCGTTGTTCATGGCATCTACGTTTAGGTTTAGGCACAGATAAAGAGCGCGGGGAATTATTGAGAGGGTTTTCAGCTAGACAAGTGTTTCTTGTGAAAGTTTGGCGAAGCGGGGCCATAAGTTGGAGGTCACTCGTGTACTTGCCATTAAAATTAGTATAAAGCAGAGACAAACTTGCAATATCTCTTCTGTGAGATAGAGGTTACAGTGAAGAGAAAAGGACACCTCCTACGAGGCTACGAAGTCTATTTTGAACTCTATCAAGGACGGATAAGTCCCTTCTAGCAGCTCCTGCCCAGATGTGGCAGCAGTACTCCATCCTTGGACACATCTGGCTCTTATATAAATGGAGAATTGCATATGCAATGAGGTATCTACTGGATCGATATAAAGATCCTACCATTTTTCCAGCAGCCTTGGCGGCACATATGATGAACGTGTTCCATTTACGATCAGGAGAAAAGGTCAAACCCAGAAGCTTGTCAAAACATGATGCTTGCCTAAGACAAGATCCATTCGTTTCAATTGATGCCGGGTGGGGTTCCGGGCGTTTATGATATAAAGATGACACTTGGTTTAAGATGCATAAAAATTAACCAGCCACTTCTTCCCCTATTGTACAACGTGCTCAAGATCATAGGAAAGAGAATCTGAGTGAATTTGGTCGTTTACAGTCATAGATGTTCTACCATAGATAGTAGTGTCATCAGCATAAATATCTACGCAGCTTCTGTAGCTGCCAATCTGTTACATTTTTTGGACACGGGGGCGGTTAGTCTGATTTTTTTTTGCATCAACATATCGCTGGGACGTTTTAATTAATTTGACTCATCTAATTATCAATCACGCTGTGGAAACAAGATAGAGTTGTCGAGTAGAATCTGTTAATGCTATAACAAAACACCTATTTAACTTCGGCATAGCCCTCAACAGCTTACGAAGGAAGGAGAAATGCAATCACAAGAACAAATACATCTTTAATTCTTCATTCGGTATGTCGTTTCTGTTTCTTTTATATTTTTGCCTTTGGAAAACTGCTTTCCCATTAATCAATGCACACAGAAGTGTCTTCAAATAAAAGGGCTAGATTTGCAATAATGTTGCAAAGCTGACATTGTTGAGAGATTGCCTTCTTCAGAATGAAAAAAGATGGTGGCCACTATAATAGACGAGTCAGGAAAATTCTGCTCTGAAATTGGGAAAAGAATAAGACATCGTTTCCGCAAAAAAGAAACGAATAAATGGTGGAAAATTGACCGATGCAGCGCTGGGGTTGATATGCAGTTTAGACTGGCAAAGCCGACTGTCGTAGACAATTTGATTTGAAAAATGTCTTGCAGATTTCAACAATTCACGATCTTGCAAGTAAATACGCTTTTCTTACACTGTAAACTTTGCTTGGCGATAACTATGATTGTCAGCTTGCTGAATTTGATTCGGATGTGGAAATAGAGGAATATTTTTGCCGAAATGAGATTACAATATTTGTGAACGCTTCAGGTGAACACAAAATATTGGATATCTGGAACTGTGAAAATATATACATCGTTACTAATTCCGGGATTCCGCACCTAATATTGTGATCTTCTGGCGCCTTTTTCTTACCTGAGCTATTAGCGTTGTCAGTTCTGAGCCTTTTTTCCTGAAACTGAAGTTCATAAAGAACCGCCCCCGATCAACAATGAGACAGACAAAGGAACTCTCCATTGAGAGGTAAATTGTCGATGGATTATATTAGGATATATTTATTGATAAATTTGCCGTAAAAAAGCACGGAGCGTCTGTTTGTAAAATTTCAACTGACTAGATGCTTTGCGGCAGTTATCTTACAAAAAGAATTATAGCATTATTTCCATTTATAAATAAATTTATATTGAACTTTTTAAAACTATTTTTTAAAACGTGAAACAATATTAACAACAAAAGTGACTAAACATTATTTTTTTTTTATTTCATAACATTTTTAAGTTTTCAAATATTCTCTTATAAATGCTTAAAAATGGGTTGTAAAGTGTGTGACGCTCCATTTCTTTAAATTCCGCCGATAAACCGGTCAATTACATAAACGGATATAAAACAAAACAGAGAAAGTATCTTAATAAAAAAAATTATAAAGGAAGAGGAAGAGAAAACTACATCGGACTACCATCTCTTTTATAAAGTAATGGTTGGAGTAAAAATTTGGTTTTTCACAAGAAGAAAGTAAATAACAATGCTTCTATAATGTCATTACATTTTCAAGTTTTAAAATATCCTCATTTATATTTATTAGCATTGTTGTCAGTGTAGCAAATTAATTTACTTTCACATTTCCTAATTATTTGATCAATACGGGTTTGTTTATAAATATATTTGGTTTCTTTTGTTTGGGTACATGTTCTTTTTTTATTTGTTGACAAAGCCAGTTTTTTTTTTAATTTCATATTTTTTAGTAATTTGAATCCTACGTGTTTTAAAAATACTTTGGCTTTCCCTGACGGCTATTGTATATGTATAGGTGTACTGTAATAAGATATAAGTCTATGACTACTAGCAGGAGTCTAAAGTTAGACTATTTATTTTAGTTTCATGAAAATAAATATTTTAAAGGAAGTTTAGAATATTGGAAATAAACAGATCAAATGCCAGAAGAGGGGTGTAGAACATCTTACAACCGACCAGGGCGTTAAAAACAGTGTTTTTTTAATTGGGATCATTAATCATCGAGACCCTATTTTCCAAAAAAGTGCAGTTTCTTTCACTCTCTAAACGTTCGTTCAAGATTACAACACTTTTAGGTTTCCGATAGAACTGAAAACGACAATGCCGTTTAAAATTCCAGGAAACGAGTAGTTTTCATGTTATGATGAAATTATTGTTTCAAAAAGTAAGGGATAAATTTTCTATATTAATTTAACATAAAAAGACACGCCCTTATTGTAATTACCTTGGGGGTGCGGGTTGCGTTTATCGTAGCATAATAGACCAACACAAAACCTTCCTTAAAAATCATCTGATACAGGTTTTGGAGCGTGCTGAAAACAAATATCGTATGTAAATTTTCTGCAAAAAAGTATTTCCAGGGTATTAAGCAAAAATATTTCCGCGCTTGGACGTTCAATTTCTACCACTTACACCAGCAAGTATTACAATGATTTGTAGCTGAAAAAGTACTTAGATGCGGACAAATTAAATGAAATATTCGTTTTCAGAACACATTAACACATTAAAAAAACAAAGATTTTTTGGATAGGTTTTGTTGATCTACCATGCCATAAGTACTAAATACGCATCCCTCTTTAAAATAATAGGTACTTCCCCCCTCAGAAAAGCTGGCTATAAAATATGTTCTCATTTTACGTAAAACTAATATTGCAATGTGATCGCCGCGTTTTAAACTAATGATTTTTTCATATTTTTGAAACTATTATTTTACTATAATTTACAACGATAGTTTAGTTTTCAACACCATAGCAAACCTTTAAAATTTTGGTAATTTTAAAGGATATTTTTAGAATTGTGTCTCTAAGACGTGCAGTAAACTCCTCTTTTACCAATGTTTCAATGAAAGTCATTTGTTTTTCTAGTTTAGCATATGAATTACAAAATATCTGATATTTCTCAAAACATCTGTTTTCGAGGAGAAAGCACACAATAATTCTGCCAGAGTTTTAAATGATCTGAAACATACAGTCAAAGGAGAGACTTCATGTAATAAATGTCTTATATCTCCCATCTTTGCTGTTCATACATAAATAAACTTCACAAGTAGAAAGATTGTTTGCTAGGTGATTTGGGTAAATATCTCTCTCTCTCACTCTCTCTCTCTCTCTCTCTCTATATATATATATATATATATATATATATATATATATATATATATATATATATATAGTAATTTATAAAATATATATGGCGATTAAGCTAGACTGAATATTCGGCGTTTAATCCACTATAGGATTCGTCAGGCTTATGCGCGAATTCTGTTGTTGTTTCTCGTTTTTATACATGTTGAGGATTTTAGTTAGCCAATCAGCTTTCTATTATCCACCGCGCCCCTTCCTATCATCCAATGGGCATGCATTTTATCGAAAAAAAGAATATTTTAGAACTAGGTTAGTGGTTTAAGACAGACGGTTCTCCTCCTTTCTTTCTTTCTTTATATATATATATATATATATATACATATGTGTACACACATACATGCACACATACATATATATATATATATATATATATATATATATATACATACATATATGTGTGATCGTTTATGTATATTCATGTTTATTTAATTTATTTATTTGTTTGTTTTCTATTGTTTTTGTTAGTTTTAAAGCTATTTTGTATCGCTATCCTAGAGTAAGTTTTATTTTGTGAACACAGTTATTTGCTATTTCTCGTCTACGCAAAATAGAACTTACTCTAGGATAGCGATAAAAATAGCTTTAAAACTAACAAAAACAATAGAAAACAAACAAATAAATTAATTAAATAAACATGAATATACATAAACGATCACACATATATGTATATATATATGTGCATGTATGTGTGTACACATATGTATATATATATATATATATAAAAGAAAGAAAGGAGGAAAATCGCCTGTCTTAAACCACTAACCTAGTTCTACTACAGATCCTTTGTTCGATAAAATGCGTGGCCATTGGCGCATTGAAGGGGGGCGGTGGATACTAGAAAGCTGGTTGGCTAACTAAAATCCTCAACATATATAAAAACGAGAAACAACCACAGAATAAGCCTGACGAGTCCTATAGTGGATGAAACGCCGAATATTCAGTGTAGCTTAATCGCCATATATATTTTATAAATTACTAACTAGCTCTACCTACGTATTGATCACATTTGAAGTAAATACTTTAAGTTTACGCATAAATCTATACTCTCTCTCTCTCTCTCTCACTCTATATATATATATATATATATATATATATATATAGAGAGAGAGAGAGAGAAAGAGAGAAATAAAAATGAACAAACCGTATTATGTGTTCATCACCGTTTCGCCTTTTTTTCGAGATTCCTCTGGATGAATGAGATTAAGTAACAAAAATACCAGTACACAATATTCTAAAATGTTTCTCGTGCACAGTGTGATGCAGTTCTCTTTCAGAAAAACGGAAAAAGAAAACATTTATTTCATTTCTGTTACAAACTTATATTTGAATTTCAACAGATGTATTTTTTCCAGTAAGAATATTAACTGCGTTCATATTTCATACATATATTCATACATTAACGACTATATGACGTCACTGAAATTTCCCTCTTTTTTACAGCGCCAACCCTGCCCCCTCCTTTTTGAATTTCCAACGTCTTTTCCCGTTTTTTTTTTGTAATAGAACTGCATCACACTGTGCACGTGAAACATTTTCAAATATTGTCTACTGTTATTTATTGTTTCTTAATCTCATTCATCCAGAGGAAGTCTCGAAATAAAGAGGAAACACATGAACACATAATACGGTTAGTTCCTTTTTATTTCTCTATTTTGTCGGAATATTATTTCCATTATTTTCATCATATATATATATATATATACATATATATATATATATTTATATATATATATATATATATATATATATACATATATAAATTTTAATATCCTGAAAATGTGCTCTGCAATAGGGACGAAACGGTGATCATTTCATAAATGCATTCAGTTTTTCTCTTTTCAAAACCATAGACCCCCCCCCACATATATATATATATATATATATATATATATATATATATATATATATATATATATATATATATACATGTGTGTGTGCCTGTGGGTGTGCCTGTGTGTGTGTACGTGGCAAAATATTTAGAATTATATGCACTTGTTGTATATAAGGAAATGGAATTCCAAGGATGTCCGTATGCCTTTTATCCAAAACAATTAAAATTCTTAATTACACACAGCGAGAGAAAAACATTTATTCACATTAAATAATTGATTTTAAAATGAAATTTATTTTTAAATGATAGGGGTGCTTATCAAAACTATAATCTGTATGTTCATGAAGTGTTTAACATAATACACTAATCAGCAAGAATAAATATTAAACACTCATATATGCAACAATATGCAGCAGAACTGTTGCATATGTACTGACCGTGACCGTTTTTATTCTGTATATAAGGCTTAACAGTTTACAGAGTCAAAAGCTTAGAGAGGCGCACCTCGCAAAATGAGACAGTTAAAATAACCGTGTGTTTTTATTAATATGTCTTTAAATTCAGTTTAAGGGGGGTGGTGTGCTATACGGTGCTGATAGATTGAACTATTCTCACTATTTTCATTGTCCAATTTAATTTTTTTGTTTTCTTTTTACTATTCGCCTGACGATGATCAATGGAGGTAGGAAACGTTCGGGATTATGGACAATTTATTTTTACACTGGAAAAACGAAAACGTTCAGAAAATGGTCCGACATAGAGAAAAGGGGGATTACAAAAAAAAGCAAGCAAGAGTTGTCTGTGCTATTTCTGAAACGTGCATAATAGAAAAATGTTCCTAAATATACTAATATATATATATATATATATACATATATATATATATATATATATATATATATATATATATATATAGTATTGCGAGTTTTATTGGTTTTATATAATTGATAATTCGGTAACCGTTCATATACCGATGAATTTTAAGTCAGAATTAAATGACTTAAATTATAAGCGTCAAAATTACCATATTTTGTTAATGAGCATTCATATATTGTTTTAACAAAATCAAGACATAAAATAATATAAATAGACGTTTTGAAATTAAAAAAAAACACTTTTGAAATGAACAACATGGAATCCATTTCCTTTTTAAGGAAAACGATGAGAAAATATTTAACCTACATTTCTCTTTAAAAAAGTCTTGGAAAGAATAAATGTAGGTAAAACATCTCCTCATTATTTTCCTTTAAAAAGAAATTGATTCCAGAGAGTTTATTGTAAAATGTTTTTGTCAAAACATCTGATTATAAGCTATTCTTATAAACATTTTTTTAACTATATAAGGTTTGAATTTGTCCGAATGGTTTTGACACAATTGTAACGAACGAGGAAATACACTATTTTTTTTTGCTATCAATCTATTGATGTCTTGATTTTGTTAAAACAATATATATATATATATATATATATATATATATATATATATATATATATAGATAGATAGATACATAGATACATAGATATAGATAGATGTAGATATATTAATTTTTAAAAAGAACTAATCGTTGTTTAAACAAAAGAAAATCGTTTTGTTAAGCTTTATCATTGCTTTCTGTGTATTTCTTTTATTTTTTATGTGCTTCTTTCATATTTCAAGTTAGATCATATTTACTTATGTTATGCTCTGTTAAACTCTTTTTGAAAAATAAAACAGAACGCCGGAATAAAATAACAGCACGCATGACAAACATATAGAAAATATGGTAGTTGGTCTAATAAACGATCCTTTTTATTATCTTATATAATGCTTGACGCACAGTTTTATTCAGACGTTCTGTTTTCTTGTTGTGTCCTCAGGGTTCTGCTTAGTCTGATTTAAAACTTTTAAAATACTGACCGGAATAAACAAATACACTTTCGCTGATGATCTGTCTGCTAGAGTGTTAGGGTTCGCCTTAATTGTATATACTTTACGACATTGCTGTAGAGATGTTTCCGCTGCATCACCGATAAACCTCTTTAGCACTTTTTCTTAGAGTGTCTACAAAGCGATCCGATTACTTCTGGAATTATATTGTGGGGTTGCGAAACGTTTTATTTTAATGTTTCGCCAGATTTTGTGAACTTAGAGTAAACACATTTAGTAGCATTATCATTAATCGGGAACTCAACAACGCCAAATCGAGCGTCTTATGTAGGAGATTAATGGTTACGCTGCAATGCGTGTCTTTCATCATCGCGCCTATGGTTATTTGGATAATATTTCCACAAATATCAGGTAATAGAATTCATGTAGTTATCCTGAAATGTATTGTTGTATGCGCGACCACGGTTGTCTGAAATTTGGAAAAGGTTTGTCGATAATCGGCGGTGCCTTTGCAGCCAATGCACATCCTTCATATGTGCTAAGTGTATAAATGATACGTTTCTCCATGGACGCCCGGTAAACAAAGATTTGCATTACGCATTCAATTTTGCTACTGCCAGATGACCCATATGTAAGTTTTTTTAATGCTCTCTTTTGCAGCACTTACTAATGATGACTCTCACAATGATGAGGACATTCTCCCAGACATTACACATTCTAAATATAAATTACATAGTTTTTAATTCTGCTTTGTGATTTTGATAAATTCATCATTTGCTGTCCTCTCTTCATTTCTTAGAGAGTGATGGGGCGTTTCCGGATTGTATTTAAAATCATCGTATTTATGTTACTATTCATACGCAACGTATCGATTATTAAGTCATGGAGGGGTCCATTCATTAGCGAGAATAGATTTGACAGCCTATCCGCATGCGCTATATTCTTTTAAGGTAGGAATTTCTTTTTGAAGTTATAATTCAATAAGCTGTTGTCCAAACATAGTAAACGGTTTGCCGTAAATGTAAGCAGTACTTTTTTTATTAAACAAATTGTTAGAAAGGGTGCATTGTCTGTTTGAAACGTAATATACAGACATTGCAAACTACGATGACATTTTATGTCTGCAGAGATAGTCTCGGTACGCTCAATTTAATAACTATGGACAGTGCCAATTAGAGGAGAACTCAAATGAAACTTTCCTCTTAACGTATTTTTCTAATGTTATCTTGCTTACTCTTGTTTTAGTTTTTGTGTTCGTAATTAATATTTCAGATTTGCCGCCCCGTTTGTTTCGTTGGTTTCTTTTGTGCTAGTGTATTATTTTTGTATATATCGACTTACTATTGCTTTGGTGTTTTTCGTCAATTTTTTTTTAAATTACTCACTGGTTAAAATCAGTGTCCGTCGTGATTAATCATGAACACTTTTTATATTAATGAAAGTGATATTTTACATTCGAGTGTCCTATGTGAAATCGAAATTATTCATTGCCACTCTTATAGCGCTGTTAATGATTTATAAGAAAACCAGAACGCAGGAATAAGGTAAACACATGAATTGCAAACACATACAACAAGATGCGTAGTTCGTCTACATGACGATCGACTTAAGGCGGTCCATTTTATATCGACTTCCACCTTACGGATGGTGTTTCGCTATTAATAAAATGGTGTATAGTAAATTAATGGGTAAAATAGATTAATATAGCAGCTTATTAATATGTGCGTATAATTTCATCGATGTCAAAGTTACAATCATTGTTCAATGTCTCACATGTAGCCTATAAATACAATTTAGGCACTAGCAAAGTATGAAATGGGAAAGAGGATATCAGTAGACAACCTTGCTAGACTATGAATAATTTGTTGTTTTACATTAAAATCTCTTTGAAATAATATTTATATATATAAATATAATGTAGACGACTAATATTTAGAGAAAAACTATTAAATCAATTGTTAAAATTTAATGAGTAACAACTATTGAAAGATAGGCTTTAAAAATAGCAGTCTAACTTGATCAGACCTAAATGTCACATAGGAGTATGTGGATCCTAGAATGAGATGTACGATTGAATTAGTTATTTTAGTTTGAGTTTGGAACCGAAAAGAGAAGTTTGGTTTCTTGGAACGACCAGGAGTTTATATATATATATATATATATATATATATATATATATATATATAATGTAAACATATAAAAAAGAACGGTGCTTGAACCTTCAAGAAAGAGATACAATTGGAATCAAGAAATTAAACTATATTTTATCTATGATGTTTATATTGCTATTTTATATTCGGAGAACTTGAAGCTCTGAATTCCATCTCAATCAAGAACTCACTGAATGGAACTTATTGGGCGAGAAGGCATGGTCGATTTCTAATGTTTTGCAATGTATGTGTGTCTTGTAAACAGTCGCTTAAATGTTATCCACAAGTTGTCACTATCACTAGATGATATATATATATATATATATATATATATATATATATATATATATATGTATAAGATAGATAGCTACAAATTTTAGTATTCCAAATTATACTAGGTTAATATAATTCAGTAATTGTTCATGAACGAATAAATTTAAGCCAAAAAGAAAGATCACTTAAAAAGCGAGCTGTAAGCTAGAAAAATATCATATTTAATAATTGAGCCTTCATATACAGTTTTAATAAAAACCAAGACTTCAAGAAATGGGTTGATAGCAACAATGTATATATATATATATATATATATATATATATATATATATACTTCATTTACTCACATAATATTAATATAATAAAGTATAAAATATGCGTACACTAAGTATTTACTTCAAAAGTGCACAATACGTAGGTAGAGCTAGTTAATAAGTTATAAAATATATATGGCGATTAAGCAAGATAGAGAGAAGAGGGAAAGAAAAAACAGCAGACTGACGGTTTGCGATCATGATTGAAATTTCTCAATCGTCCCTGCATCACCTACAAACCAAGTGCTAAAATAAAACGTTTGTCTCCTTGCCGATGTGTAAACTTTTAATCCTAAATAAATTTCTATGTTGCTCTATTCGTTTTTGTATTAAATTACAAAACAAGGATACGGAATTGCCATATATATTTTATAAATTATTATATATATATATATATATATATATATATATATATATATATATATATGTGTGTGTGTATGTGGGGGATCCATTCATTTTCGAAAGACAAAGGATAACCCCTGTAGAGGCTGCTGCGCGTTAAATTATGAGACAAAGATTGCGCAAATCTTACCACTCGTCTCCTGAGTTGGCACTGTTTGAGTCCAATCGCAAGGGACGGTCCGCAACGACTGTAAACAATGTCGAGATAAGCGAAGAAGAACCCATCACCAAGAAGTCCCAAATTGTCACCCATTAACTACTGGCCAGGCTCCATGCTGCTTAACTTCAGTAATCCTGCAGGAACCGGTGTGTGAACGTGATTATTCCGTACACACATACACACACGCCCACACAAACACACACACACACATATATATAATAAGATTAATAACAATAATATATATATGTATATATACATATAGCCACACACCCACATATATATACGCATACATATATATGTATATATATATATTTATAACCATATATATACATATATACGTAAACATGCATCCATATATAACCGTGCATATATGTATGTATACACACATATATAAAAATACATATATATATATATATATATATATATATATATACATATGTGTGTATATACATACATATATAACCATATATATATAACCATACATATACATACATATACATACATATATAAACATACATACATACATATACATATATATATACATATATATATATATGTATACATACATATATAACCATACATATATATATAAATATGCATATATATATATGTATACATATATATGTATGGTTATATATATATATATATATATATATATAAACCATACATATATATGTATACATATATATATATATATATACATAATATTCATATTTATATATATATGTATGTATGTATGTATGTATACACAATATAATCCACCATATCTACCGGCGTTTAAAACCACTATTCATAATATCTATTTATTTGGTTACAACTAGGCGATACACAAATTCAGACACGTACAAATATGTACACCCACCGCTTACACTATATTACGAGCAAGGAAGACAGAAGAGGAAAAGAAAATACAGCAGACTCACAGTTTGCGATCATGATTAAATTTCTTAATCGTCGCCGCATCACCCACGAACCACGTGCTAAAATAAAACGTTTCTCTCCTTGCCGATGTGTAAACTTTTAATTGTAAATAAATTTCTTTTTTGCTCTATTCGTTTTTGTATTAAATTCAAAAACAAGGATACGAAATTGCCAGGTATTTATATCATTAAGCAAGCACTTGCAAAGTACGAGCTAGAAAATTATATATACATTCCATAACACAACAGAATAGTTCCACTTTAAAAACCCTGCGGATATCGCAAAACTTACTTTTCCTTGAGTAGACAACCTTCTTTTTTTATAAGAATATATGAGTACGATATAATTTATAAATGGGGATTCCATACCCCTCTCAGTAGACTATGGAATAATTACTCTTGGAATATTCCTTTATCTTTACGAAGTCTATTTTACAGTCTCAAAATCTTGTGAGTAACACTTATACTTGAGATGGTATGCCGAATACTAAAAATAATACGAATTACCCATTTCAAAAAAATTCCAAAACATTTATTTAATTTGTAGATATTATTATCGCAGAAAGCATGGAATAATCTGAATCATAATATGTATAATAATAAATATGTACATTATAAAATAAAACAGTTTACTTTTGTGGAGTAAGATAGTATACATCTATTCTAAAATACATAAGGAAAATGAATGCGTTTGTGTACACATGTTGATCTTGTGGTTAAATCATAAGAAATAATTAAAGAAATTATTCCGAAATATTATTTTATCAAGTCAAACACCATTAAATAGCTAAGAGTCTCTGTATGGACCATATTTTGATAAATATTCGTTCTCCCTCATGCCTTCTGAGTACGCTTCGAGGTATTCAAACTAATGACGTTCGTGAAGTTTCCGAACACATAAATAAATTCAATTCGAGTATATGTTGTCAAATATCCTGCAAAAAAATAACATCCATATATATCCATAAATAATAAATATGCCGAGGAATCAATTACCCGGAAAAAGTAAGCAACAACCTTCCCTAGAAGACAACAAACAATCAAGCGAATACCTCTTAAATTAGTCTCTATTTTTTGTTATAGTACGTGAAT
>NC_136482.1:119330814-119390814 GCF_053919585.1 Euprymna scolopes | reverse complement strand
AAGTTGCCTCTGTCGAAAGTGTAAGGCAGAGATACAAACATGCATGCATGCATACTTACATTCACACATTTTAACATATAGGTGAAATTTATATTATAAATGGGCCATGAACGTTTTGTTTGTGTGTCTTTACAATAGCCTGTCCGCCTCAGTGTAGCAAGGCTCTCAAAATATTTCAAGCAAGTTTCCGGAAAAGGCTAAATGTATCATTTTAGCCAAATATTTACAGACAAAATAAAAATTGAACATTGAATTTCTTTAAAAACTAACAAAGATTACGTTCGTAATCATATGCGCTGTTATATATATTTTGTTTTTGATCGTGTAGGTAATGATGTTTTAAACTGTCGAATCTCAAGTGAAAAAAATTATTACGCACTTACGTGTCTTGTTGAACTTAGTATAAATTAACAGATTAGTTTTTACAACATTTACAGGTTTTAGGAACATCTGTAAAGAATATCGCATGTAAAATTTTCGCCGACATATAGTTTGACAAATAGTTGTAACGTAATACTTTCTGACGGCAACAAAACCAAGCAGGTGCATGAGTTGTTTTGCTGATGGCGACCATGCGTATTTATATGTCATGACGAAATTAGCATACGTTCCTACAATTAAGAAAATAGTGCAGAAGCTAAAAAAAAATATAATTAAATACAGAATTTACAACAGACATATGAAAATAATACATTTGCTGTGGAATTAATTTATTAAGAATAATATTTAATTAAAACGGTAATACATTTAATTGGCAATGATTACTTGATTCAAAAATAAATATAAACTGATGTTTGATTTTCTTAATTAAAATTATATAGGAGAGCATGTGCCTTTGATTTTAATATGTCTTGGTGCTCCTTCACAACAACGCCACAAATGCTTTTTGTAACCAATACTGGTTTTAACAGGACACGGGAGTGTTTAAAAATAGTTTCAAGATTCTTTTAAGAATTTAAATGGCACCACCAATCTACATAAGCTCAATGAAAAATCTATAGGCGTTAATATACTTATGCACACATAATCTGTTATTACTTTTATAAATTGAAATGTTTATTAGTTTTTTTTATGAAAATTTATCATTTTTCTGTAAAGTGTTGCTTCAATTATATTTAATGTTCCTGAAACTCTTGAAAGGAAGCACATTTGCTTAGATCAAACACATATTGGTTTAGTTTTTTGTTTGAAAATGATACCAACTTGCACTGAAAATTTCAAATAAAATAAACGTAAATAAAAAAAATTAGGGCGTAAAAACGGGCAAGTTCTTAATGGCGTTAAATATTTTCTATCGATAGTTATAAATCACGCAGTATTGCGCAAAGGGAATTTATATAAATTATAAATTAAGTAAGTATTTTTCTTTTATATTAAGTCATCATATTTACTGTTTTTTTTTCAATTTTGTAAACGATTCCATTTCAAATTGAAAAAAGACAAAAAATTAAAACAGATTAAACGTTTTTACAACGATTGATACGATTGGGCAAGCTTATCCGAGTTTTATATTTATACTGGTACTTTAATCGTTATTATACTGTGAATTATTAAATACTAGCAAGAATGTAAACCGGCGATGCCCAGTGGACGCATGTTGTTGTTGGTGCTGTTGTCATAGTTAATATTGTTGTTTGTTGGTGTTTTTGTTGCTGTTTTTGGTGTTTTTGTTGATTTTCCTACACAAATCTCCGAATGTAAAAAACGGCTTGCCGAATAGACAATCCATTTTCGTAGTTAGGGAATGTCAAGATATTTGTCACAAATGTATTTTTGGTAAAGGTTGCCAGGATTCCAACACGCAAATACTATGCACTAACGGAGACATTTGGGGTTTCCATTGTCAGTCGAGTATAATTACCTTTGTTTCTAGCCTGCGCATACAAATCTTGCGGACAGTGATTTAAAAGGGTATTTTCTTATAAATCTACTAGAGTCTGCTAAATATAAATGAGACCTTCTAAATCAGTAGAGTGGAAAACTTATAAAAGTTGTACGTTTAAAGGAAAGTATGTAAGTTGATCTAAGGTAAAGATTCACCTAAAAAAACAAAACAAAAACAATTGGTCTATAATCGACCACCATACTTGTTGTTATTGTAGTTGCTACGTACTTCATGTTAACAAGGGCTTTCGCAAAGGACATCCCTTACCTCCATTAATCACCTGTAACATCACCTATATTTCTCTTAAAATACACCATATCAAATGAGTGGGTAAGGGGGGAGAGTTGCCTGAATATTTGCTCCATATTTAAGGCTGCTTATAACTGTCAGGATCCTGAGGCTCAAATAATATCCAACCAAAGGAACATGACAATAATTTAAAAGAAATGTGTGTCTATAATGTGGCTATAATACAACACATGCGTGCGATATTGGGGCGTAAATTGAATTGTAAACGGCTAAATCAGAAATCGAATAGAAAACAATGGTAAGCAGAATCAAAAATGTTAATCTTCAGGATTATTTGTTAGTTTATTTTTGTTCATGGGGTGGTTATCTGCGCGACGTTCATGTGCGTATAGCTATCGAAAGAAATGTAAAACAAATCGGCCCGTTAAAAAACAGCGAAACCAAAATACAAAAAATGTATTTGCTTGTTTTAGAGTGGATATCTGCCAGATGTTAATGGGTGTAGGTTTACCGAAAAAAGAGGATCTGGCCCGTAAATTACAACGCGAAACAAAAAGCGAAACAAGAAAAAGTATTTGTTTTTATCTTTATGTAATCTGTGCGATGTTTATGTGTGCATAGATATCGAAAAAATGTAAAAAGAAAATGGGATGTTCTAGACAAAGCGACACTTAAAAAAAGATGGCATCGTGTCGGTTTATTTAATAGATGCGAACTCGAGGAATAAGCAATGCAAACCGTGCAAAAGTTATTATTTTTGTTTAAGGGGCTGCTTTATTGTAGGGGGACATAAATGTTAGGATGTTAGTACGTCAACATATTATTATGAGCTTCTTATTATTTTGCAATTGGTTTAATATAAATAAAACAAGTATTCATGTAGAGAGAGCGGCGATATTTTTATATGCTTGACGTGTTCGTTATATGTAAGAAGGTGTCTATTCGCTATAATTGTCGTGTACTTTCCCAGACAATAAGAATAGTCGGAATATTAGTAGGGAAGAGTAACTATTTTCCGAATCAGTATGTGGAAATATAATAGCATTTTCATGAATGTATGATCAAGTTAAGATGCGATTCTGGGCAGTATAGTTATAAAGCGTATATATTTTCCCAGTCTTGACTGGCAGCGGTGGGAGAACTTTAGATCTAGAAGGATGAGTAGGAACTACTCTCTTTAAAGATTGTGAGCTTGTGAGGATGTTTCTCCTAGGATGTAATAAAGGCATTTATTCTAACATCTAAATGCATATAAAATATCATTATAAAGGTTCAGAAGACGATAGCTAATATTACAAACATAATAAATTGCATGAGGCATATGTTTGCAAAACTACATTATTTTGGTCTCATGGGGAATATCTTTAATCGTTATATATATAATAGCTATAAAATATTTAAAATAGTTTTAAATCCAACACATATTTTTGTGTTTGTTTGAAAACGGTTAACAGTTGCAATAAAAATACGATAACACAATCAGTAAAAAGTTGGGATGCTGAAAACTTACATATATTCCTTATATAAGGTTTGATATTGTTTCAATGGGAATAATAAAATGTAATAATAGTACAAACTTTAAGGAAAATTACATACAGAATGAACGAGTTTAAAAGGTGAATGTAAATAAGAGAACATGTAGTTACAATTTTGTTTTCATTTATTTAATATGCAGGAGCATCGTAAACCGGAATCAGATATATTTATGCGTTCACATTGGAAATCAAAAGCGCATGGACCGTTTCAACGCCCAAGCAAGACTATTTCAATTTTCTTATGAATATATATATATATATATATATATATATATATATGCATATATATATATATTTACATATATATATAAACACATCTCTCTCTATATATATATATATGCATATATATATATGTATATATATATATATATATATATATATATATATATATATATATATATATATATAGATAGATAGATAGATAGATAGATGGATAGATTTTTTTTAAAACTCGCGCACATTTTCCGCTATGTAGATTTTCGCGAATAATTTTGTTAACAGTTCCGACACGTATATATAATGCCGCACTTATTGTATGTATAGACGCAAGAACATGTGTATCTGGATTTTTTATTTGACTAATACATCTCGTTTTCTGAACTTGATTAATTCAGCCGAACGTCACCTCATTTTTTAAGGTTACCCTGCTTTTCTGGAATCTCTGGTGACACTTCAAAACTGATGCTCCCTTCATGCAAGGTAATTCAAGAAGCAGTCTCACAAATTTCGTAAGTTTATGATGCATTTATCCCGATGGAGCATTGTATATCGTGGTTTTTATGTGTTTTCTTGTCTTGATTGGAGTTTTGGAATCCACAGGTTGGTGCAATCAGGCTTCGGAAAAGTGTATTTAGACCTGCAAATATGACGAAAAGGGAGTCACAGCATATTATAAATATGAATAACATACTGAATTTTAAGAGTGTACGCCATGTTTAAATGCCTGAACACATTATATATATATATATATATATATATATATATATATATATATATATATATATATATATAATATATATATATATATATATATATGTTATATTATGAACTTTAATTCTTGGAATTGATATTTCAAACTCTCATTTCTTGGAACTGACATTTCAAACTCTCATTTCTAACGTGTATATATACATATATACACACACCCACGCATATATATATATATATATATATATATATATATATATATATATATATATATATATATATATATGATCAACCATTGCGTTTAAATTAGGACTTCGTTATATTGTTATTCTTAGTCGATTCCTAATTAAGTAAAGGAAGAGGAGTAATTATTTACTGATATATATATATATATATATGTATATATATATATATGTATATATATATATATATGCATTTATTTTGTACATTTTACGTGTTATTTATAGAACTTACATCAAAGCAGTAGTTAATGTGAGATAAACAAACTAAAGCAAATGGAAATTTTGTTTACTCTGTGACTGTCTCCTACTATACACTGTTTTCTCTGAATTATATTTATATACACAAAACTGCTTCAAGTAAGCATATATATGATTTATCTATCTATAACCATCTATCTATCTTTCTATCTATCTCCCTCTCTCTCGCTTTCTATATATATGTATAATGTATATGTTTTATATTGAAACATTGTTTTGTGTGTGTATATACATGGATATATATGCGTGTGTGTGTATCTGTGTGTATCTGGTGTATATTTGGGTGTGCGTGTGTGTGGGTGTGTCGTTGTTAGTTTGCATGTGTACATTTTTTATATATTTTTAATATTTTGTGCAGGTAAACCCAAAACATTTATTTCTCTACGAAAGGGAAATAAGACGTTTCTATTAATTTTAGTATGAGAATGCATAACAATATGATATCATTCATAATTATCGCTTTATTTTATATAGTACTCTTATATTTTTTGATTATCTTGATTAATTATAAAACGAGACAGGATATCTGGAAGGTTTATTGAAGTTCATATATGCTCGGTTGAAATTCAGCAACAATAGTTGTTAGGTATATTACATAGGATTAATTATCCGGATGGTGCATTTATTTAATTAACTTCCAGTGAGTTCTTACATGAAAAAAAACAAACATCAATAACCTGCTGTCATCAAGTGGCCTTACAAATTAAAATCGTAAAAAAATCAATCACAATAGAAAAATGGCACATATGTATTACGTTAATATTGAATGGTGGCGTTTGATTACACGTAGATTTAATTCTTCTTATTATTATTATGAGCTGTAAATTAAGTAACACGAAAGGGGCCATAAACACAAAAATTGTAATAGTCTTTTACAATTTAATGTGAAGAGATCGTAGGCATGAGATAGTATGTGAAGACGTTAAATCTACAGCGCATGGATCGCTGTACTTGGATATATATCAAGCTATGTGATTCTCATAATAATATTCATTATACAGTCGAAGACTTCCATCGGATACTTTGATTTTCTGGTAAGATGAAAAAGATCAATACCGGCGTAAATAAAAGAATGGATGTTTAAACTACAAAAAATAGGACGGGTTACGTATTTTTTTGGAAGTCATTTTCATTTCAGGTAAGATTTTTTGGCGGGTATAGACGTGTAGACCATTATAAGTCCTCACCTTATGATATAATGCTCTCAATAAGTACAGGCTACGTCGGGGAGAAGTGTAGTTTATTTTTCTTCTGCATAATTGCATCTCCCCGGGGGAGCATATACTATGTAGTAAATGCATACATACAAAAGAGAATAGGTTTATGAATTTCAGTATATTCGCGTCATGTAAAGTATACTTTTAGATGAAATGTTCTCATCTTTCGACAATATAAAAGTTTGCAATAATACACCTTATGTCTACAATATGTATTTGAAAAATAGCTTTGATATAAGTGTTTTTTAAGAGAGAATAGGGTTGTTTAGTATATGTGTTTGACAAACACACTATTTGCAGAGAAAGTATATCGGGTTTTTTTTAGCCAGTGTACTTGATGGCTAATAACGAGACAAAGCTCAAAGACATGAACAACATTTTGTAATTAATCAGGATCGTACATAAGTGTACCTGACGATACACGCCCATACATCCAATACATATAATCAATGTTTACATATGTTTACTAGTAATACCAATGTGCATGAAAATAGTCTTTAAAATTATTGACCTTCTTAATGATTAGCCGTTGGTCCACGTCAATTCACTATTAGCATACAGTTCATTTTTTACAACTTTATACTCTGGTAGTCGTTTTTTATCTTACATCCTTCAAATGCATTTCCGCCTACATATTCTTATCTCCTATTTTTCGAGAATTATTTTTTGTTTAACGTTAATTCTTACAACAAATTGCTTCTTGTGCTGTCTTGAGTAATTTCCATTATGAACACACTTAGAAAAGTGTACGTTTACAATCCTTACACGGGTAAGGTGTATCCGTCTTCATCGAATGTACATATTTTAGAAAATACTATTTCTTATATGGAGAATTCCTGTCATAAAATCAGAACTAAATAACGTAAGAGAAAAATATACCGTACATTTTGCCTTTCATCAGTCAGATTAATTGAAATTTTTGTTTATTCCGCTTCCAGTGTTTTTCTCTTGTGACAAGACATAAACTAGAATGTGGCATTAAATTACGTGTAAAAATATCCTACTGTATTTTCATCGTAAGATTTATGCGTTTATTTAACATAATGCAGACATTTACATGAGAAAGTAAAAATAAAAACAAAATATAAATTCAAACTCAAAGGCACCTTCTTTCCTCTCATTTTTTATCATTATCCTTCCTTGCATTTTAGTTCACTTTTCGTCGTATTCCATTTGCCTTATGTGTATTCCGTCTCGTAAATCTTTTTTCTACAATTCAGATTCGATAAACCGTCCGATTTTGTACATAATTCCGATAAAAGCCTTCCCCAATGCGTTTTCTCTCATGTAAATCATTACAAAAGACATCTCGCTTGAGAGAAAAGAAATTATGAGGTCGTTATAAGGAATTTCTTTAGTTTTTCGATGCTTAATATTGTCCAACAAGTTTGCAATATATAGCTGTGTTATTTTGTATTTTTTATATTATTCATGAACGCAACGATGATTTTCGATATCAACTTGCGGCATAATGTTACAAAGCAGTTCCATGCAAATTGTGTTTTAATACATATGTATTAAATTACTCAAAATTACACCCAAGGAAAAAGAATACAAAATAGGCGACAATCGCCAAATACAATTGTTAGAAGCATTTCCTGAATATTGGAATTGATATGTAATAGAAATCGCAATTACTGTAGCATATAAAAATCTAGAGGAATAAAGCATATATGTATTAAATTATCGAAATGCCTATTGAAAATTTATAAACTATTCCGTATAAATTGACTATCGATTTTTATATTGTTGAAACTCACGGACCCACAAATATATATAGATATGTATATACACACAAATAATATATATATATGCACACACGCACGCGCGCACACATTATATATATATATATATATATATATATATATACATATGTATATACATATATAGATATACATATATATATATGCATATACATATATACATATATATTCATATATTCATATACATATATATATACACATACATATATACATATATACACATATATATACATACATATATATATAAGTGTGTGTGTGCGTGTGTGTGTGTGTATCAACTAGCTGGCCACCTAGCATTGCACCGTCGTAAAATACACTTAAACATTATATGTTAATGCATGTAGATTGCATATGCATTTACTATATAATCATCCTGTGTTTTTTATTATATACCACGGGGAATAGTTGGCTCTGTTGACTAATTCTAAAAAAAAAAACAATAATAAATAAAAAAAACAATAATGATTATAGCGTACATAAAATTCCGTCTGGGTGTTTAAAATGTCACGAAAACTGATATTGGTTCTTGACGATCAATGGCCAAAGAAATCACTTCTGATGATGTTTACTTTTTAACTATGCAAACGAAGAAATTATTTGCGTCGATATTATATGTTTCATGTAACCTTCTTTCATCGGTAATTAAATTCATTAATAAGAAAATATTAAAATAACATTACGACGTACAACGGGCTTTAACACGGCATTTTTTTATTGTCCTTGAATGCATTACAATCTGCTTATATTGATTCTATTGTAAACGTAATGAGTTGGTGGGTTTTTATAGTTTACATTTGGCCGGTGTAACATTCTCCGGTAAGAATTTTATTAAATATAATAGGGAAATACTATTTTTCAATCGTTTCTTTCGATTTACGGAAATGATATGCTAAAACCTAATTGTTTCTTTTAATCGGCGTAATGTAACCTATTCCGTTGTAAATATTATTGTTTTAATTTATCAGAAAAAATAAAAATATTTTAAAGAGCAGATTTTCTCGATTTTCGAAAGTTATTGGATGATTTTCTGCAGAAAACGCATCCAATAAACACTGGTAAACATATACATCACATTGCTGTGAAATACGTTAGAACTAGATTCACCCGTTTCTTGAGCCACTGAACTTACCGAAACGAAGTGAGTTTTATATAAAAGTAGATAGTGAAGATAGATAGATATCAATTATTACTGAAATTTTTCTTTCTTTATATCACAGTTGTCTAATTTAATGTAATACAATTTGCTGAAACAAGTTTTTTTACTAGCCCACAATATCGGAGTTACTATATTTAAAAGCATATCTGAGAAAATTGACCACGTCATATGTGCTTGTGCTTCGTGTCTGTGGAGACTTCAATCCTTATGTGGAATAGTTAATTCACGCAAAAAAGACCGAGGATGAGGGGAGGTTCTGTCATGATTTCTCCATTGCTTATGACCTCACTTAGATTTTTCATGAACCCACCCATGTGCTCGATACTGACGACTAGCATGCAAGTCTCCTAGACAATTTTCTCACAACTTGCCCCGAACTGTGTTCAGCTTCTGTTTTATCTCCACTTTGATCTTCCGACCACTCTGTTGTATCAGTTAAGATCAACGTAAAATGAAATGACTCTTTAGATGTACCTCTCCGTCGTATATTGATGCTCTATGGCTGCCTTGGATCGCTTCCTTACATTTATATGGGATCTACTTCTGCGTTCCATGTTTAAAAGGGATCTGCCCTCTATAATACAAACCTGACCGAAATGATAAATTGTAGTGTAGACCGTTTCATACCCTCGAAAAAGTTCCAGCAAAAACCTAATAGCACGCCCTAGTTCTCTCCAGAATATACTGCAACTACTGTAAAAAAGTAATAAAGAACGCAAGTCAGTTAAGTCCAAAGTAGTTGAGCAGCGCCATGGTTCCCAGCAGTTTTGGCAAATAACAAACAGAATAATGAATAGAGGCGTGTGGTCTATCCCAATTATAATAAATAAACCTGGGCTAATCTCGTCAGCATCAGGCAAAGCCGAACTCTTTGGCAAGAACTTTGCAGCTAATTCTACCTTTTTCAGCCAAGTCCGCCAACCCTTAATATTTCTACTGTATCAGAAAACACGCTATTTGATATACAAATATCTGTGCGTGATGTTACGAAGCTACTCACGAAGCTTGATTCCTGTAAAGCTACCGGCACTGACGTTGTTCTAATTATAGTACTCAAAAACTCCAACCAGAAGTAGCGCCAATACTTACAAAAATGTTTAAACGTTGTCTTGAGGAGAATCGTTTCCTATTACCCTGGAAAATGCCCTGTATTAAAGAATTCAGATGATCAGTCATCTCCATCTTAGTACAAGCCAATAAGTCTCCTGTGCGTCATGAGTAAGATGCTGAAATCTGTGTTAAATAAAGAAATAATCAACCATGTCAGCAAAAATAACCTTTTTAGTAGTACGCAATATAATTTCCGTTCTGCTAGATCTACAGCAGATGTGCTTACAGTTATATCTCATAAGATTAGCGAATCCCTCGACGGAGGCTACCTTTCTAGGCCAAATGATCTTGATATAGCAAAGGCCTGTGATAGGGTATGGTATAAAGGTTTACTTCACAAAATCTCCAGCTACGGTATAACTGGGATGTCTTCTCAATAATTAAATCATTTTTCTCTGATAGATTCACACTAGTAGTGATTGATGGGCAGATATCAGAAGCTGGCAGTATTAATGTTGGAGACCCGTAACTGTCAATCCTGGGCCAAACCCTCTTTCTGCTCTACGTAAATGATCTTCCAAATCACATCCTTACATCATTAGTAGACATCTATGCTGATGACACTACTATCTATGGTAGGCATCTAAGGCGAAGTTCTCTCCGAGTCTCTCTCCCCTGATCTGAAGCAAGTGGAACAATAGGGAAAGAGGTGGCTTGTTACTTATAATGCATCTAAACCAAGTTTTATATTTGCATCATCAACGCCCTTACCCCATCTTGCATCAATGAAAATGATGAACTCCTCTTGGGTGAGTGTCGTGTTTTGGCAAGCTTCTGGGCTTGTCTTTTATTCCTGATATAAAATGGACAACATACATTAAATCCGTTGCCAAGACCGCTGGGAAATTGTGGGATCTTTCAATCTATCCAGTAGATACCTCACTGCTGATGTAATTCTCTATCTATGTAAGAGCCAGGTACGTCTAAGGATCAGGTACTGTTGCAACATCTGGGTAGCAGCTGCTAGAAATGACTTATCGTGCCTTGATAGAGTTCAAAATAGACTTCGTAGCCTCGTACCATATCGCTATTTTCATGGCAAGTGCTCGACCGAGTTTAATCTATGGCCCCGCCCTCGCCAAACTCTCAGAAGAAACACCCGTCTAGCAGCAGACACTATCAATAATCCCCCCCACTCTTTATCTGTGCCTAAACCTAAACGTTGATTCCGTGAACAATGCACGCCTATGAAATTGTCTTCCGTTTTCCTGGTTTTCAACTGACTAAAATATGGTTGTCTTCAAGTCTAACGTAAGCAAGATTTTGATGAGGCGTTCCATAGATTTTAACAAATTTATCGGATTTCCATTATTAACGATTACTTTATTGTCAAATTATCTACTGTACACTCGTTAGTTCTTACCCTGAGTGACCTCTTGGCCTTGATAATTGACGATGCCTTTGCAATAAAAATGATATATGTGTTTGTGTTCGTGTGTATATATATACATTTGTATATATGTATATATATATATATATATATATATGTGTGTGGGGGGGGTGTAAGTTGAGCAAGTAACTGCACGACAAACAAAATATTATTTCCAAACTACTATTGATTAATGAAGCTGTAGACACCGCTTGAAAAAAACATTTTTTTCTATTTCTTCACCCAATATTTAATGAATTCCTTTGGAATATTGATAATAATCCCCATGTACTTCTGCTTCATTTCAGATATTATTTTTCATAATTTGATATAATACCG
This sequence comes from Euprymna scolopes, assembly GCF_053919585.1. Classification (NCBI taxonomy): domain Eukaryota; kingdom Metazoa; phylum Mollusca; class Cephalopoda; order Sepiida; family Sepiolidae; genus Euprymna; species Euprymna scolopes. The sequence continues at coordinate 119,378,764 of NC_136482.1, read as the reverse complement.
ATTTAAAACAATCTTTTTTACAAAATAATTATTTTAGAGTTTTCCAACCGACAACTATTTATACTTCCATAACTGTACATTTAATAACTGTCTGTTGGAACTGTTATTGTTACTACTATTCTTTATTTCTACCATCATTAGACTGAATGCCTTCTAGAATTGTTGACTTCAAGCGGTTTATATTTTCTTATCGCTTGGCCGTTGATTTTTGCGGAGAGAGATATGGAGAAAGACAAAGGTATATGTAGAGAGAGAGAGAGAGAGAGAGAGAGAGAGAGAGAGAGAGAGGGTGGGGGAAAGCGAGAATAGGAATGTAGCCGTAGGTATAGGATTAACACAATTTTTCATTTCTTCACGAAATATTTAATGCATTCGTTTGGAAAAGTGATAATAATTATGCTCATGGTATTCTGCTTTATTAAAGATATTTATTTTATATATTTTAATGTAATATCGATTTATAAAGAAAAATATACTTTACAGTTTTGGATATTATGGGTTTTCCGCTGTAACTATTTATACTAACTTTTCTGTCAAACAACGCTAAGCGACTATTAATATAATCTGTACAAAATAGCGCCCGACTGAAAATATATGTATACAAACTGATCGCTTGTTAGGAAAATTTATACTACCATAACATAATATTTAATAATTGTCCCTTGGACGTATTACTACTACTCATTTTTTCTAATAGCATCAGACTTACTGCTTACTAAAATTGTTGACTTCAAGCGGTTTATATTTTCTTATCGCTTGCACATTGATTTTTACAGTAGGAGAGAAATTTATATGGAGAGAAAGAAAGAACGAGAGATAGAGGGGGGTTAAGGGAAAATAAGGAATGTAGCCGTAGGTATATCATAAAAACAAATTTTAAATTTCTTTACCAAATATGTAATGAATTCGTTTCGAATACTGCTACTAATAATGTTCATTTTATTCTACTTTATTTGAGATATATTTTTATATATTATGATATAATGTCGATTTAATAAGAAAAATAGCCTTTCCAGGGTAGAATATTACGGGTTTTCCAATGTAAATGTTTATACTAACTTTTATAGTTTTTTCCCCCAATTATAATGACTTGATTAATCTTTTTTATAATGACAACATGTATTGATAATTTATTGATTCAACAATTTTCAATCCATTTTTTTTGTTTTACAATCAAAAAAATATTTCAGATCAATTTACTAAATAATCATTTTTTAAAAAATATATTTACATAATGTGAATAACGTATTGATATAATTGGATAATTTTGTATTTCTCTTCTAATGTTTTATATGGAATTAATTTTATTTATTCTGTCCAAAAATTATAATCAATGTAATTGCACACTACAGGTATATGGCGATTTATAGTTATTTTCCACTACCGACGACACACCATCATATCGTTTTATTTTATCTGAAAAGATCTTACTCATACAATAGTGGGTAAAGATTAACATACTTAGGATCTCTTCGGCCAGTATTATGTGAGTAAGGTTAACATTAATGGTTTTAATTTTCTGCACCTATACACTCAGTTTACCTAGGTATCTGGCTCATCTCATAGGCCCCAAACAGTTAATAACTTTACTTGGACCCGACTTCGATCAAAACAAGATTACTTGATTGAAAGCATTATTTCCAATAGGGCAGAATTGCAAGATGGGTGTTGTATGCGTGTCATTCGTGGAGCGGAATATAGAGCTGATCACATTTTGGTAGGAGGGAAGCTGAAAATACGTATAAGGAATAAGTGTAGTTAGTTGGTGTGATTCACCTGCGGGGCGGTGTATTCAAAATGGATGAGCTACGTGTATCCGAAGAACTTCGGTGCGAAGTTAATTTTACTCTTTTAGATGGATTGTGAGTGCATTTGTAAAATATAATTTATGATATAAATGTAAATGCCCTTTCTAAATCACGATTATTTTAAGTATGGTGATTCCGAAATAATTAAACTCTTTAGAACTTAAAGTGAGTTCAATCATAACGTGTTTTCTGTTCTTATGAAACTTGGAAATCCTTCCAACGATCACCATACGCAAGCATTTTATGTTCAAAGGCTAGTTCGCCAAATTGTCAAAAATTACATGTATCATTTGGTTAAAAAAAGCCTGCGGCCCTCAAACATTGCTAGTATCCTCTTACATTAGAATGATGGATACTACTCATATAAATGATCCCTATAATTTTTTCTTCGTTCAACTTAGTATTACTCTGATCTCTTTGCAACCCATTGGATATTGATGAAGGTATCATCAACAGTTTTTTTTTTACTACAAAAGAAGCATATCCAAGAAATTCGAAGGAAATTACAGATACAATCAAGGAAGTTAGTATTGCAGAGACCCCAGGGATTGATGGTATTCCTATTATAGTCTTCTTATATGGCGGGTGGTAAGCTCGTCTTTCACATTCGTTTTATCATTACGTTCCTGTATATTAGGACTGAGATAATGCAGTTCTTACATCATTGTACAATGACCTAAACCAAAATGTTGGAGTAATCGTGGGTTAACTTTGTTGGAAAAAGTAGGCAAAGTATTTTCCAAAGTTCTACTCAATACATTGTTACAGTATATTCGTCCGTCTGTCATTCAAGAAAACTAAAGTGGATTTCGTCCGAGCTGATGAACAATGTTCTGAACACCATTTTCCGCTGTATCACGTTTTTGATTATCTGATTAAGGCAGGGCATACGGTGAGCAGAAATTCGCTATAGACAATTCTAGGAATGTTAAATTCGACGATAAGTCAGGGAGATCAACACTTATATAAACACTCGTCTAATCTTCAACTGACGTCTAGCAGAACACCTCTCGGTTGACAATGGCGTAAAACAAGGTCATATATGTAAGCACCTACTCTTTTTTTATATTTATTTTCCAACTATGCTTCCATATGCCTTTCAGGATATTTTCTGTGTGTTTATTAGCATTTCAAAACCACAGGTAAAATCTTTGATTTTCGTCGTTGTAATGCTTCTAAGCACTTGGTTTTAAATTGATCTATGTATATGATGCCGATATTGTAATCCATAGTTAAAAAATATGCCGGGTATGGCTGATTGGTTTGCAGATGTCTGTACATTTTTGCGGGCGGGGGCTTACTATTCGCCTTACAATTATAATGATTATGTTCACACCTCCTTTTGGTAATTTGTATGTTGAACCAAAAATGTTGATCAACAACCAGAAGCTTGCTGTGGTTGGCACCTCTGTGTATTGAGGTAGCACTCATGCTAGATACAAAAGATGGATGCTGCGGACAATGAGATAATACAGCGTGCTACTAACGAACTTTGGTAGCTTGGGGAGGCGAGTACGGTCTTATATATTTAAAACCGTTCGTACAAATAGTAGTGGCTATGAATCTTGTATATTAGCACCCTTACTTAACTATTTGGTGCAGTGAGAAATAATCGTAGACACATAAATATCATAGAAACGACATTAGAACTTGCTGACACTTATTTTAAGCACCAAATTGTGAGGTTACGGTAAGGATTCGGTTCTGAGAAGGAGTTTCTGCCCTTTTCTTCGAAACAATTCAATCGAACACACCTGGCCTCTCGCCATCAATCTCACGCCGCACAATCTGAACGCCAGCAACAGCAAATACTTTTCAAGAGAAGATGTTCAAGACTATTTTATTTCGACCTTCCTTGCAGGGAATTTTTCCCGGCTTTTATATCCTCCTATCAAAAAAGAAGGAAGAGAAAACAAATAAAATATCTTATCCCATCATGCGCTGCTTTCTCAATATGCCCTTCGTGTATATAAATGAGCTACCCATCCTTCCCTTCTTCTTTCCCAAATACGCCCGGTACGTCGTATATTACTTATATTTTGTGTCTGTTTCTAACCTAGAAACAACACGGTAGCTTACACGGTAGCTCTCCCCCCTTTCACATATACCCCACACATATAGAACTGTTTTACACCGGAGACGGATAACCCCCTGCAAGCTAACGTACCATGCAATGAAAAAGTGATCACACGTAACAAAATGGAGTGGGGTATATATCTACCAAGATTAAATGATGAAATATTACCAAGCGCCTGTTTTATGAAAAAATTATACAAGGTAACGTCCACAACAAAGACCAAAGAAACGCTTCAAGGACAACATGAAAGAAACTCTAAAAGCTCTGTTTATTGATGTGTCTAGAGAGGATAGTGATTCCAGTATTCCTGAGAAGTAGCAGTCCATGCTTTATCATGGTTGTGATAGCATTGAGAAGAAAAATATAATTACGCGAAAATTAAACCTGATATCCGGAGGAAAAATGTTTTAGATCTGCCAGAGGTGTATGTGCTGAACCACGTTTTTGATTTATGCAGTAAAAACGCATTATTATATAGAACTCAGTCTTTCTTTGACTTGAAAAACACTCCATAGTGACCTGATATCTCCATTTATAATAGTATGTGCGTATAAATTTATTAAAAATAATAAATACACAAGAAAAGAAGCAAGGTAATAAAATAGACTAATAATAATAAATGAACAATATAAAATGGACAAAATAAAATAACAAAATATGCTATACAAGTATACATAAATGGAAAAAATATAAATATGTATGTATATATATATATATATATATATATATATATATATATATATATATATGTAAACAATGATAAAAATAATCGAATTTAATTTTGTCAATTAATTTTACAACATATAATTAGACAAGTATACAAAGAAATAACGCATTGTTAATTTTATACATGTTCAATGAATGGACTAGATTCATAGTAAAATGTCTAATCGCATGTCTCGCATATAATGTAATGTATAATCGCATTTGTCGCATGTAATGTAATGTATAATCGCATTTGTCACCAAACAATTGTTAGCCATATTTCATTTAAAATTCAGTAGTAAAGACGTATTCAAAATATTTTTATGAGAAATAATTTACTTAAATAATTTTAAGATATATATACTGGTTTTCAGAAAACATGTCGTAGAAATGTGGACCGATTACTGAAAAAATAAATTAAATTTAATGCAATAAATTATAGAATTAGAGGTTTGCAGGGTCACTAAATTAAAGAACTAAAATAATTGCAAACGCAAGAGGTAAGAATGATACAGACAATGTATTCAAAACTGAACATATATTTGTCAGAATATTCTACATAAAAAAACATTTGAAAATATGCCATACATTAGCAATCATCAGTATACAATCTGTACAGTAACCTAGATAGACAATGAATCTATACTTATATTCGACAAGAGGAGGAACCAAGAGGGCTAAGTAGAATTTGGTGTCACTAATAATGTTGCTTTAAAGAGAGGTGAGATAGAAAATATGAAAAAAATAGCAAACTATCATGCAACTGAAACGTTTAAAAAAATTCTATCAATTTTTAAACATAAAAGTAACTGTATTCATTACAATTGCTTGAAAACACTAGCAGACAAATTGACCTGGTCAATAAAGTGCAAGAAATATTCTTATCGTTGCACTGAAAAATCTTTATATATATATATATATATATATATATATATATATATATATATATATATATATATATATATATATACTAGCAAAAGTGCCGTCGTTGAGTGGGTTCAAAAACATCCTATAGAAAATGATCTCTGAGTTATGAAAGTATGATAGGTTATGAAAAGGAAAGGTTGTAAAGAGATAGCTTCGAATTTGGGGGGATCAAAACCAAACCAAAATATAATTAAAGTAAAAATAAATTAGATAAACGCCATAATTTATTATAACATACCTGTTCACACTGAAACACTTATCACAATATTCTGTGGATCTATATTAAAAAAAACCTTGTTAAACCTTGTGACATATTTCCATTCTATGGATATCAGGTGACAACGAACACCCTATAATTTTATTATACCATATTTCCTCAAACTGAAACATAATTATCAAAGTATACTTACGCAGATAGATATGAAAAGTATTTATTTAAGTGTGTGCCTATTTCCATTCTATGGAGGTCAGGCGCAAACGCAGACTTCACAATTTTATTATACCATTCATATTTAAGGTGCACATACTTATCAAAGTATGCTTATGTACATCTATATCAAAAACACTTCTAAACGTTTTTTATTTTTTTAATTTTTTTGTTTCCATACTTTGTGGACCAGGCGCGAACGCAGACCCCGCAATTTTAATGGACCACCGTTCTGCCAGATCAAAATACCCATTCCTGTGTGTCGATACATCTTCAATCATTATATGTAATCAGTTTTTTTTTTTAATAGTCAACCATATAGGAGCCTCTTCGTGACCAGACACGCGCGCGCACACACACACACATACATTCAGCTTTATATTATAGATATAAGGAAGTGAATGCTTGCCATCCGGCATATAAGGAAACGACGCGTGCCTGGCATCTGGTAGAATACTCACTTCTTAAATGTGTTATCATTAATGCACATAGGAGCTTCTTTCATAGTTTAGAGACCATGGACCCCGAGTGTAAGTGGGTCTGCAGGTTGAATATTTGTAGCAAGAGTTGTGCAATAAGAAACAACACATAAATTCCAGCGGATTGTGGAGATTGTGTTCGACTAAAAGCTAAGATAAGCTGAAAGTACCCACGGCGCTTAAAATTTCCAAATAGTAACACATCTAGTAAAAGCGAGGCTAAACTTTGCCTAACTTCTGGGATATGCCATGAATCGTTGTGTAAACGTTATTATGTCGCATATATATATATATATATATATATATATATATATATATATATATATATATGTATGTATGTATATATACACACACAAAACCGCATGAATTTATTACAATAAATGCGTACTTCTGTTGTCTATCTGTTGACAATTTGTTTAATATGTACGAATATAAAACGGCGTAAAAAATAATGTTGATACTGAAAACTAACGCACACAAATTTACGTCTATCATGAATTTTTATATACGCTGCTGATCAAAAATTTCAGAGCATTTAAAAATATTTAAAAATAAACTTTTATTTAAAGGATTGATTTTAAACTCATCCGACTTAAGGTTACAATCTAAAAGATTATGTAAACAAAAATGTGCATTCAACAAATATATATTACATTAGGCTTTTACCACATGATGAAAATTATAAGACCAACGATATAAATGTTTAGATTTATGGGAATTCTAATGTTTTCAGTACAGTTAGAGATTAGCAATCTCTGTATATAGGGGTTATCATGCATAAAACAAGACAATAAACAGAAGTTAAGCGCTCTCGAATTCTTGGATTCCATGAGCAAGGTTTTTACAGCGAGCAATAGCAGCTAAGGTAAATCGCAGTGTTACTTTTCTAAACCTTCTAAAGAACACAGATAATTATGGAAAGCATAATCTTTTGGTAGCCCCCTCCCAAATTTCTCCTGCATTGAGTAGGAGAATCAGACGGGTTGTTCTGAAAAACGAGAGACTTTCTTTTAGTTAAATTAAGGCAGTTACAGTTGCAGATTGCAATCCAATAACCGTCCGACGACACTTACAAAACATGAATTGTAACCAAAAAGCGTAAACAAATTCATCGATTGCTTCCACGTCACACAGTGGACCGCTTAAGATTTGGTCGTAAATACCAAACCTGAGACGTTGAGAAGTGGAAGAAGGACCTGTTATCGGACGAGGGAAAATTCAATTTAGATGGTCCTGATGGCTTTCAGCGACATTGGCATGAAAATGGACTCCATTTCTTGGGACATCGTGCATGCTCCCTGGACTTGAACCCAAGTGGAAGTGTTTGGGGATTGATGAAAAGAGAGTTTTATCGAAATGGCAAACAATATTCAACAAGTAATGAACTTCGTAAAGCAATCTTCAGAAAATGGAGCAATATACTCCGCACCTTAATGGAAACCCGTATTTCTAGCATGCCCAAATAAGTTTTTGAAGTCAACAAAAGCAGTGGAGGTAGAACTAATTTCTACGTTTGATTGTTGAATGTTTTCCTACACCTTTCGTACGTATTCTGGCCTTATAATTCTGATCACGTGGAAAACCTAATTTAATAAAAAATATAAATTTAAAAAATAAATCTACGCAATGTAGCTTTTTGTTTCCAGAAACTTTTAGAGTGTAGTATTGGTAACATTAAATCGAAAGAGTTTAAAAATCTATCCTTAATTTTTTTTTTTTTTTGGTTAAGATTTGAAGTGGTCTTAAATCTTTGATCACCAGTGAACTATGTAGTCAAATTAACTCTACATTCCAAAAACTAACCTCTTGTGTATAATACGCTTACGGGGTTATACTTAAATAATTTGATCTAAATATTTTTTTCATAATCAGATTTTAAAATTTGTTTTATTTAGAAAGAAATATAAAAGTAGCTTTTTAATATTAATTTTATTAACATTTGCTATATTTTCAATTATTATTAGCCGAAAGCAGTTTCCCTAATAAACGGAACTAATTTAGTTATTTAAGCTGTAAGATTTATTTCCTGTGCAAAGTATGAGAATCATTTCCTGGTTAAAATTCACAGACAAAAATAGATGTGGTTTATGCTTCCATAATTCAAACATCTTTTAAACTTTCAGAAAAATCTTACGAAACAAAAAATTGCGCTCTATTTTGAATAATGTTAATAAAGGTCCGGCAACTAATATGCTGTAATCTTACAACGCCGGGCATATACAGCCAATTTATATGCATACATACACCCATATCCGCACACACACACAACCACACACACACACACACACACACACACACACACACACACACATATATATATATATATATATATATATATGTATACGTATGTGAGTGAACACAACCTATATTACTTATAAATATGTGTGTATTAACTTGTATGGCAATATAGTAGCATAAAACTGACAGTAGCATGAGAGGAATTTCCCTATAATTTATTACAATCATCCTATATTGTGTTGTCATTATAGTATTTTCATAAATATTTAAACTTCCAGATTTTTTTCTTTCTATTGTCTCTCTCCCATTACATTTTTTTTTACAATATAATGTTCATCTCTTTAGATCCTCTTATATTTTTTCATATTTATATTTTTCAGCGCCATTTTCGTAACTAAATACCTTCGCACGATTATCCTCCGTTAAAACTTGTTTTGGAATTCATAACTTTAATAAACGATGAAATACCTTATTAATATGCGTAGAATTTAATCTGTTTATAAGATTTAAAACTTTTGCATACTCGTTGGGGGGGGCTTTAGAATATATATATATATATATATGTATATATATATATATATATATATATATATATATATATAACGTAACATCGCAGAAAAAAAGGTTGGACATAAATAAATTACTAATTATGAATAAGCGACAACATATATTTTTTCTGAATAAACAGTTTTATTAACGTTATAATTGGTTCGGCATCTCGTAAAATTATCGATCACTGCCACATGTCCATGGTAACTTGGCGCGCCTCTTCTTCCTCCAACCACATGACATTCACATTCAAAGTATGCACAGCTTCAACTTCACACTTTCAATCTATTCACCATCAACTTTCGGTCTGCTCCGAGCACGTTCTATATTTTTCTTTCTTTTCTCTCGCGCACACTTCCTTAAACGCATAGGCCTGTTTCAACTATTACTGCTAATCTTTTGCAAGCTCCTGCTGTTTTCCCCACGTTCTTATATGCATTACCTTAAATAGGAACTGTGGTTTTGTTTGTAATTGGTTGCTTTGAATGTGAGTAAAATAATTAATTTACCAACACTTAATAATAAGAACTCAGCATCGTGACGTTTTTTTCGTATAAATACATCCGCCACTACAACACACGATCATTTTATAACATTCTAACAAAAACAGATAGCACTGTATTGGTTAATACTCTGTGCTTTCTAACTACTTCTGTTATCTTAAAGACACTACTGTTTAATTATTTAATCATTAATCCACGTAAAATGTATCATTAAAGTAATCGTTTGTGGGGTTAATCATCTAATAGTGTTTCCCTCGTCTCGACATCATGACCATAGTCTCCGTCTAACCACTACTAGAGAAAATAATGCTAATAGTACTACTACACCATTCAGTCTGTTCTGTTCATTTCTGTTCACATTGTGCATTTCGACTTTGTCATCATTCCAACAGAACTCATCTGATATTCTCTCACATCTACCGAATTAATCAATACATTTCACAGTGTAATTGCTGCAATGAGATTTGCCATTAAATCTGTTCTTTTATATTTGTCGCTTAATTAAACCATCTTAATTATAACTATTGAATTCTGGGAATTTTAACGTTTATTGTTCAAACTGGATTTATAATTTAATCATCGGCATCAGAAGACGATAACATTTTGGAAAATTGCTAAGGAATCTTCTCTAATGAATAGACAGTCATGATTCATAATATTAAAGCAATATTTACATAGTTCGATCGTTATTTCTCAAGTTTTGATAGAATAGAATACATGCTTACTCGAATGTTCACCTCACGTTATAATATTTAATGTGGAAGACAGTTTTAATACTTGCAGAAAATGATTTCTCATATCAGCTCAAGATAATATTTAGCAGATTTACCAATATTTCATTCTTTTCTTACCCACGTACAAGCGATATTGCAACTTGAAATTATGGTATGTTTTTTAATGAAAATCTTTCTGATTAGATCATATGATACATGTTATAAGTACATTTAAACATCTCCCAGTTAGGAGAGTCAAGAGAGCTGATGATAAGTAGACAGTTCAAATGCCTTATTTTCTTAAGAACGAAGCATTAGAGCAGAAAGATGCCCATCATCTAAAGGATTCTAGAGTAAAAGGATAGGTGTTGGATGCTAGACGATATGTAGGGTATACGTATATTCTATCTTCAGTAAACGCTCTTATAATTCACGAGGAATAGAAACACAGTAATGCTGTATAAAATGCCAGGGGAAAGTGGTTGGATCTTTATTGATGGTAGGAAATCTCCTAGATGTTAATCTCTATTTTAGATTCTGTCTAACTGAGAGAGAGAGAGAGAAAGATAAGGATAGAGAGAGAGAGAAAGAGAGAAAAAGACAGAGCCAAATGTAGTATATACACATGCATTGATATGGTGGATATGCAGCAAATAGGTGTGAATGAGGGCTTTGTAATTATATAGTATGCTTTGAGATTTCATGGATTTTAAGACGCGTTAGAGTGGCCCCATATATATTTCAGCAAAAATGTTTGTAGATCCCAAATTTGAAGAATGTATGTATGCTCATTAGTATGCCTTTACTTTTTTCTGATTCTGAACTCAAATTTCACGCAACATATATGAATTGATGTATTGCATTCGACGATGTTGATTGATACAATGTAATAGATTATATATATATATATATATATATATATATATATATATATATATATATATATATATTAGGTGTAGGCAGTCTCACTCTTAGACAGACTATAGATACTAACAAAGGGGTGGTTGTCTATGAGAATTTTTTTGGCAGAAACTGCGCAATCTCCAACCACACCTCTCCTGAATGGCATTATTAAATACCAGTGACAAGTGAAGTTCTGCACAAGACGACTAGAAACGCGGTATGTCATATGCGTATATATGAGGAAGAGAAGCAGACAACGAAACACGTGTCAGTAAATTGTTATATTTAAAAAAACAACAACAAAAAGCAATATATACGGCGCTCCCTATTTGGGGATCCAAATTGGTAAAAGCGAAAATTATTATCATCTTGCATTTTGGCGAATATGCACTTTCGTAAAAAATAATTTAATTAATTCAAAACGTATCACAAAAATATAAATACATATATAGCATGTACATAAATCGCGATATATCCGAACAGTCTTGCGAGGTAGCTCACTAGTAAAAGTTTAGGCTACACTCCATGGTATCCAGATTTTTGGGCCCTGACTTACCATCTCATTACAATTTTATTTGGTTATGCACATGCGTATTATATACTGTGCTTATTTTATCACTAATTTTAATGCTATACATCGTGGTTCTCTTATATAACCAGTTTAATCGCTTAGTTTTTGTATACTTATGCTTTTAAGTTCTAAATTGGGCATGCATTGTGGAATATCATGCACGTTATGCGTTCCTGCTGATTTACGCTATTTTTCAGTCGTAATGATTTCGTCTTGCCGCTGAAACCAAGCTACGTGACATGTTGCTAAATATTGAGCAGCTCTGATTTCACAACTAAACGCGTGCCATCTATCATCCCTCCAAGATTATCAGATAGTAATCTTTCATGAGATGGGCGAGCCTCCATCCACTTTGTGGAATTACGAATTTGCCAAACTTAAAGTGCAACGACGTTGACAAGTGTGCTTGCTTACGTCTTTACTCGGTGAATTACATGTTGAATCAAATAAGGTCGACAACTCAGGCACCAATGCTGCATAAATATTTTTTTCATATATAGACCGGGAAAGCAAGTCCATGCGTATTTATTAACAAGTGTGACGTATTTATGTTAGGAAAAAGTAACTTTAGTTTAAGTAAAAAAGGGAAACGTGCAACTGATTTCACGTTGAATGTACATATATTTATTATACCTCGTAGTAAAACCTGAAAAATGTAAAAGCAGATTGGAAATAAACTCAGACATGCATAATATTTATCATAAAATAAAAACATATATTAATTATATATACACACACACATATGTGTGTTGGTGTGTGTGTGTGTTTCGGCGTCTCTATCCTTATGTGATCGCGTCTCTATCCTTATGTGAACGCGTTCAAAATTTACTCTAAAACTTTTACATGTGAAAAATGTGTAAATATCTCTGTTTCGTTTTCCTCTTCGTGATAAATATTTAATTCTCATGAAGAAAATCAACAGCTAAAAATGGAGATGCACGAAACATTTATTAATGTCTCTGCAGATGTTTGATAATGTGTATCAGTTTACTCGTTATTTATTTTCGTGTTTATAGTCTCTACTTTTATTTTTTGTTCTTCTAGAGAAAAGTGTGATGCTTTTGTTTCCTTCGTTTCTTTGCGCATTTTGCTGAATTTACTATTCCACTCAAGCCGATGCACTCCTGCACTTAAAATGAACAACTGCTAGACTTTTGCAATTTGTGTTTGAGTGCCAATGTATAAGACAAAAATAACATTACGAATTCACTTACTTGATCAAAATAAAATTACATATAATAATGTTATAATATATGAGTACTGAATCAAAAAGATGAGCAGTTATTTATATGAGAAACAATGTTCAAACCTGCAATTAGTATCATACTTTTATTCAACGGTTAAAAACGTGACCGGTTAAAATTATGTTTTTAGTAAAAGTGACAAAATCATTCGCAGTAAAAACGTTCGTATCAATGTTGGCGCCTCATTTAAACATGATCTGTTTCTGATTGTTTGTTATTTTCTAACTGAACCTGGTTATGTCGATCACCGACAGACACACCTCTTTAACAGCTGCGAAGAAATTTTAATATAAACATCAATTCATACGCCTTTGTCAGGGCAAATGTTTACTTTGTAAAACATCATGCATCACCTAGTAGAGTCTGACTGTTCAGTGTCATATGACTAGTTTATTATTCTAGAGCAAAACTATATAGCGATGCCATTACTCAAGGTTATTGTAAAACTATCTTTGTAAACTTATATAAATTGACCGATCTGATGTAAGTGTACTATCTGCGTTTGTGGGATTTACATCATATGTTTACCAAGGAGAAATAGACGTAACGCAAATTTGGTGTACAGTTACTGGAAATTAGAACTGTTTAAGACAAAAAAAGAATTTATTGCATGCAAGCGGTATTAATTACATTTTCATCGTTGAGCAGTTGTAGATTTACTTTGCAGTATTTTCAGCGAGGCACGTGTCTGACTCTCAAAATGTTCTCTTCCATTGATGTGTCGGATAAAATATGTGTCAAAAAAGAAAAATGATATCTTATCTAAATGGGGTACACAAACATAGATATGTTCAAATAGCGTTTCTTTCTATTTTTTCTCTTAGAAATATCTTCAATGTTTTAAGAATTACGTGGAACTAACCTTGAAAATGGTGAATTGGTAAATGCCTACGTGCATACTTGTTACTTTATATATCTTATCTTATTACTTCAATATTAGTTTACTGGCAACAATATACCAAAGATTCCTATGCACGCAGACACATATTAGTTTATAATTATATAATATGTTTACATACATATATTTTCATGCATGTATTATATATATATATATATATATATATATATATATATATATATATATATATATATATATATATATATATAAAAGTGAACGTCTGCGTGTCTGTGTGTCTGTGTACATTTCCCTACGCAATAACTCTGTCAATTTTAAGCCTACAGATTAAATTTTGATATAGAGGGTACTGAGATTTAGAAAAATCGATGTGATTTGTTTTTGGAAAGAAATTTCGCGATTAAGGGTCAAAGTTCAGCGATGTGACCTTTGAGAACTCTAGCAAACTACTCGGACAATTTTGGGCCTAAACACGTGCAATTTTAGATATAGATTCCTTGGGCATGGATCTAACTTAATAAATTTGAGCCCTAAACTATACATTTTAAGTGGTCATAACAGGGGTCAAAGTTTAAAAAATTGACCGTTTTTTTTTGTTGTTTTGCTCAGCATACATCTCAAAACACCCGAGAAACGCTAGGCACCCATGCTACTATATATATATATATATACATATATATATATACATACATATATATATATATATATATATATATATATATATATATATATATATATATATATATATATATATATAGTATTTTAAGTTATGCCAACTTTATTGATTACATATGTGCATATGTGCCTCTATGAGGCCTAGGTTTTGACAAACTACAATTAGAAATAAAATTGCTAATTTCAATAAAATTAAACCGGCATTTGTCGACGAATAGCATATCTACCTACGCCTTCCATGGCTAAGTAATATTAGTGATAGATTTGACAAGTAAATGTCTTCTGTCGTACAGCAATGTTACTTTCATCAAATTCCCGTGTTGTGTTTTCTTGTAAACCCATTTTCTCTTCAAATTGTAAAGACATTCTTCCTCCCCCCCACCATAACTATTCTATTATTTATTTATTTAAATGCACGTTTGCGCTACGTCAGGCGAACGTCGAAAAGATTAGATAATAGGGTAAAACAACACGTTCTATCCAAAATTCGAAATGGAATCTACCAACCTTCGGACGTTTTGAACAATACCCATGGCTCATCTATAGGGAAACACCTTATTAATAATCGTATTTGCGCTTCAAATTTTAGTGCGGACTTTTTTTCCATCCTTAGAAAGTCGAACTGTCTTTATCATCTAAAAATTCTAGAAACTATATATATATAGTAAGACTCTCAGAACTTTACTTTGCAAACAAAGAGAGAATCTCTTAGGGCTTAATCTAGTTTCTATTTAATAATTAATCCCCCTTACTTTTTTATGCATCAGTATATATATATATATATATATATATATATATATATATATATTCCCCCCTACATTTGCATCTCCAATTTATTTCCCCCCTCTTTTTTAAAATTTCATTCAGCTTAATTTTAGCTCTGTTGAGCGAGCGTCGAGACCGGTCAGCTGACGCATTCATTTTAATTTTTTTTAATTTCACAATCTAAAATAAAGAATGTTTTCGAACAGGTTTAAATTTGGTCTTTCCATAGCCATAATAAAATGTTGCAGCCCGCAAAAAATATTTTAATAATTATATATATATATACATATATATATATATATATATTACTCAACGTTGCATTTAAGTAATTTAGATTGTGTACTAAATTTAGTTGCATTACCTGTTAATAATCAACATCTATGGAAAAAATATTTTCTATCGCTTGTTTTTCTATCAAAAAAATATCGAGTTGGTATTTTCCATTCATATTAAGGAGCGAATAGGAAATTCAATTGCCCCAAGTATAGTTGACCCACGGGTTAAAAATCATTTCTAAATATCAGCCAGGACGAAGTTTATTTCCATTCGTAATTGTATAGGAGGTTCAGTCATTTAAACCTGGATCAATATTCTCTATTAAACAGGTTGGTCGATATCGACGTATCCCGTCCGGCTTGCGGTACATTATGTCGTAAGTATGAGGTTGGGGCTGTATATTAAATATTTATTTTATATAAACTGATTAGGCTTTTGAAGCAAAGCAGTTGATGATTTAGTGTTACTGAAGTGTAGAGGAGGTTAGGAAGAATAGATCAAAACACGGCAAATAATTTGTTTCCATAAAGTCAATAAAAGGGAAATGTGTTTTAGGTCCACCCCTCTTTTGCTTGTTATTTTTTGAGGTAGTAAAAATAGATCGGTGGGTGTGCTGAGGGAAACCTAACACATACAAAACCTACATACAAAAGTATTTTTGACCAAATAACCGAGACTAAATACACAAAAGGAGAACGTTCGGAATGAATTGAAAATGTAAAAAGACCGAATATACAAATCGAATGGACCTCAATCATTACAGATATGAATAGATGCGCAAAAGCTAAACAAAATATGTAAGAAACGCTAAGCCATATAATATAATGAAGTAGGCAGAAGCGAAACATTGATTTAATATAGAATACAAATAGAAATTTAATGGTCAGAAATCATTGGGAACAAAACGTTGGTAAACTTCGCATAATATATTTTCAAACGGTTCACACGTATAGGCTCTCTATTGTAGAAGACAGCAATCCAAATATAGTAAAGTCTTCCTAAAATGTTAGATAATTGTATACAATACATATATTACAGATTGTATTGTGGGAGTAAAAGACACAACAAATTAGTATAACTAATAATGAGTTGCCACTCGCTATTACTCAAAACCCCACATTCGTATGATACACACTCTGTTTTTGTCCAATAATATCGTTAGAATTACTAATTTTATTCGAGATATAATATTTGCTCAAACAAGCATACTCTTCTCAATACACGTCTACATTTTGTAATTGGTACCTTATGCCATTATTTTAAGGTAAAGTTGTGCAAATGTAACGATTTTGATTTACTTTTTTCAATATTTTCTATGCTTTTGATTTAAGTAATAAGTCTTATTTGTGAGTGATGCTTAAGATTTAAATGTGACATAATTATTGCACAGTTGGACTGCAAAATAATTAATGAATATGTTTATTGGCGAAGCATGTAGCATTTTGTTCTTTATATCTTAATAGTATGGAATTACCTTTTCCTGCATAGTTTACGTATGAAATATAATGTTGATAACTTAAATTTAAAATACGCATTACTGTTACTCTCGCCTTGTTTGTCAAATACGCATGTCTGTTCCTCACATTCTAATTTCAATAGCAATTAGTTTCTCGAGCAGACTTTATTTAGGTATATTTCTTGATAGTTTGAGTCGTTTGACTTTCAATTGTTATGTGCGTAGATCCGGCAGACTTATATTTTAAATATCAATGTCACTGAATTCTCCCGCTTCCTAAGTATTAAGATTGAGTGGATGACTTTTACACTATATATATATATATATATATATATATATATATATATATATATATATATATATATATATATATATATATATATATATATATATATGCATATATATATATATATATATATGTTTGTTCAAATATTATGGTGTTTTGTATGATTTAAATATATTCCATCATAAACATATCTATTGTGATGCATCCCTTAAAATATTTTTAAATAATTGTATGAACAAAATCAAAAAAGTAAGTTGAGATCAACTCTTAATTTAACAAATATAACTAATGGATATTGACATTTTAAGTTTATCTCAAGCCAGTATCTCTAAAATGTTCGAATGATGAATAGACTCGTCGATTTTTTTTACAATATAGTCATTTCTACTTTAATTAAAAACCAATAGTTTGCCATATTAATACATTTTGTTACTATTTTTAATTTGGGGATTCATGTTTAACATAGTCATTTAGTAAATTACTACCTATTTCAAACTCCATTGTGACTTACTTATAATTGTGTATTGACCAGCTAAATAACATATACACCGAAATTATTTTAACAGCTCATTAGCTATTCATGCTATCCTAAGTAACTAGATTATCTATTATCAAAACCCACAATTGGTTTATTTTATTACTTATAGTTTGATTAGTATTAAATTATATTTGGAGTGTATATCGCTCGGTGTTTACACAATTCAGTTTCTACTGTTAGATGAATGCATGTGAATTGTTAAGCTTGTCGCTTTAAGCGGCGCTTATCCAAAGCTCATTTACCTCTAAGTATTCTGAATATTCACAAAAATCAAATTTCAGCGTGTATAACTGAATACATACAGGTAAGAAAATCACAGAACATGAAAATGTGATTTTAAACCGGAGTGTACAGAATTTATATTGCCCTTTAAATGGTGTCTGGATACCATAATAATTGTGTCAAGTAGCTTCCCTTTATTGGGCCAGACAGTAAGTGTAGTAATTTACATAAGTGCGTCTTACACATCATATTCTCAAGCAAACCTCTCTTCTCTACAAGGTATAAGACCTCTAAGCTAGAGCTAATATTTCAAATTATTTAATTCAAATTGAATCACAATGGTTAAGGATTAAACCAAAATATACATATTTTTGTCTGGTATAAACTGGAACTTTTCAGGCAATCATGGCTACACAGAGAACATTATCTGCCCTGCTTATTGTGTAATCGAAATTGTTCTCAAATAAAATGATATAAAATAAATCACATATCTGGCGCAAAAAGTATGTGGCATTCGGCAGTATTATTCCCCTTTTTATTATACATATTATTATATTAGTAATATATTTTCGGTTTTGTTTCTGATAGTTCCTCGGGAAACATTGAACTGTACGATTTTTTTTTACATGGAGATCGCCACTTATCAAGGCCTAGAATGCACTCGGGGGATAAGGGTTATTGCGTGTACAGTAATCAATGAGATAGTATCCTAGTAATCATTAGTAGTGGAGATTAAATTGCGTGTCTTACTTACTTGGGCGGTTGTTCGGAATTTGTTTATGTTGGACTTGAAGACATCCAAGTTGTATTCAAGTGGGAACTGGCTAACGGGAGAGAGTTCCACAGACGTGCACTTCTAAGAAAGAAGCTCTGCTCATGGAATCTACGTTTGGATTTAGGCATAGATAAAGAATAGGGAAACGTGATAACAGTAGTTTCAGCTAGATGGGTGTTTTTCGTGAAACATTGGCGAGGCGGGGCGTAAGATTGGAGCTATGACGAGCACTTGCCATGGAAATAACGATAAAACAAAGACAGGCTTGCAACGTCTCTTCTGTGGGAGATGTTAAATGAATGCTTATTGTTACTTTTACAACTAAGGGTAGTTATAAGATTGTGTGTTCTTACATATATGGGTGGCTGTATGCCCTTACTTATGTTACGTGCAGTTTACTATTATATGTGTGCGTGGTGTGTGTTCTTATCCGTACATCGTTTCTTGCCTGGAAAGTCTCCGAGATGTGTATGTGCATTGTATAATGCATACATACCTGGTTGCGTTGTTCAGTGTATGATACCTTATTGGACGCTGGCTCCATATTGTGGGGGTGGTCACTGCAGACAAATGCATCGCTAAACAACAAGATGGATATGAAGATTCAATCTTTTATTTCAAGGCAATCATATCATCTCGAAACCTAGTTGTCACAGAGTCGAATTTCTGATATGCAATCTCTGTGCTGGCTAAGTCACTCTCAGCCCATGCGGTCGTCAACCGGAGGCCTACGACCACAATTCCGGTGTCATCGCTAATTTCCGGTGCATGCCACTCCTAATTTCCGGTGTATTCTTTCTAGGTTGACATATGTTAAACCTACCCTTTTGTGACCCTGCCAACTCGCTGATGGGAACCCCAAAGTATGCTTATATAACTTCTATTTCTAAAACTAACTATATAGCAATTAAGCCGGGATTCCCAATACTAGATCTCCTCCCCATAATCGTGTTAAAACAAAACGATAAATACTTTCAAAACAAAGAAAAAATGTCCGCGCCACACCCTTCAGTGTTCAACAAGCCATACAGTTCTGCAACAAAATTTAACAATAACACAAAATAAAATTGCAACTCTCGATGGAAGCATGCTTTTTTCAATCATTTCCTTTTTTTAAGTCAATAAGTCTTTAACACGTGAAAAAACAACAATATCACAAAAACAAAAAAAAACGTTCGTTTTTCCTCCCGAAAACTCCCCATGTACGCACGTGCACTTTTTTCTCTTTCTTTCTTTTTTTTCCATTTAAAACGATTGCGTTTCTATCTTTTTCTCTCTCTCTTTTTCAAACGCGCGCTGCCTGTCACACAAAAACAACAATAACAAAACACGCGATTAGTATTAGAGTGTATCTGTCCTTCTCTATGAATACTTATAAAGATCTGTTTATGTATACTTTTTTTTTTTCAAAGCGGTATATCAACCGATCTAAAATCCGTCTCGCTATTTGTTGTATGTGTTTTTTTTGTTTTACTTATATATCGTCGTCTTACTTTTTTTCTTTTGTTTTTCTTTAAGGAACAACTGGAGTCATGATCTTTCGTCGATAACAAGGTTTATTCTCGCATCGATGATGCCAACTGGTAAAAAATCGGCATCAGTTTTAAATGTAGGTTTTTGCGTCCTTCTATTTATTATTTATTTATGTGTTCACTTTAGTATTTCGTTTACTTCTACTTCGTTTTCTTTTTACTGTTTATTGTTACTTTTACTAGTAAGGGTACTTTTAAGAGTCTGTGCATGTATGGGTGTGTGTATGGTCTTACGTACGTTACGTGCAGTTCACTGCAATGTATGTGTGTGGGTGTTCTTATCCTTACACTGTTTCTTACCTTGAAAGTCTTCGATACGTGTATGTGCCATGTATAATGCGATATACTTTGTTGCCTTGGCAAGTGTATGTTTCATTCTTTGACGCTGGTTTGCATCTCGTGGGGAGTGGTCACTGCTGACAGATGCTTCGAAAAACAACAAGATGGATTTGAAGCTTCAATCTTTTATTTCAAGGCAAGCATATCATCTTGAAACCTGGTTATTGGAGAGCTGAATCTGATCGGCATTCCTCTGCTTTCTAAGCCACTCTCAGCCCATGCGGTCGTCAACCGGAAGCCTACGACCACAATTCTATTGTCTCCGAATTTCCGGCGTTTTTTTCTACGTTGATACCTGTCAAACCTAACGTTTTGTTACCCTGGCAACTCGCTGGTGGGAACCCCAAAATATGCTTATATAACTTATATTTCTAAAACTAACTATATAGCAATTAAGCTGGGATTCACGATACTACAGAGATAGGTCGCAGAGACACCCCCCACTAAGCCAAGAAGTCTATTTTGTACTGTGTCAAGGCAGGATAGGCTGCTTTTAGCAGCTCCTTCCTAGATGTGGCAGCAGTACTCTATCCTTGGGTGTTATTTGCTTTTATACAGATAGAGGATTGCATCGATAGTGAGATAACTTCTAGCGCGATAGAAGGATCCCACTATTTTCCCAGCGTCATTGACAACAGACCCGATGTACGTGTTCCATTTCAGATCAGGAGTAAAGGTCAAACCCAGAAGCTTGTCAAAACATGGAGCCTCCCCAAGACGAGAACCATCCATTTCAATTGATGCCAGATGGGGATCAGAGCGTTTATGATGTAAAGATAGAAGATTGGTTTTAGAATTAAAAGTAACCAGCTACCTCTTCCCCCATTGTGCACGCACTCAAAATCAGAGAGAATATTATAATTTACGGCCTTTGATGTGTTGCCATAGATGGTCGTGTCATCAGCATAGATGTCAACGAATATTTAAGTATGTGTTTTGGGAGATCATTGATGTAGATCAGGAAGAGATTTGGGGCCATGATAGACATGATAGACCCCGATGGCGCTCCAGCATTAATACAGTGGGCCTCTGATTTATGTCCATCAACCACTACTCGTACGAACCTATACGAGAATAATGGTTTAATAACAAAGTGAAGCTTCGTGATAAGAGTTTTAAGGTTAGGTCATTATAAAAGTGACAGTGAAAAACATGGAATTATTGTAAAGAAGCTACATTTAAAAACAATATAATCTCATAAATGTATTCAATCTAGGAATTGCATGGCATATACTAAATTTACTTATGGTATACAAGATATGGAGTGGCACAGAAATTAGCATAACTGGATAATTATCTTTAATTCAAATAATAGTTTTATGGAATCTTTCGTTTATTTTATGGTAAACTTCAAGTACAAAATAGTTGCTGCATACTCTCAATACTAATGTTAGGAATGGCTATTTAAAACTTAAGGTTATCATGTCAGCAGTATGAACGATTAAAATGTAAAATCAAAATAAAATTGCATTTGGTCGAAATTAAGATACATTGAAATATTAGATTAAGGAATCCAGTATTAAAATAGATACAAGGAACATAGGGTGCAGTTGTGAATTAGTTATCTGTTAAACCAACTCATTTAACGGAAAAAAAAATATATTACTGGCGAACGCGTCGTGTTGAAATTAATTTAAATTTCAGTTTTTACTTTAACTGACAATCGGGAAAAATAATTACAACAAAAATGGGTGCTTGTTTTAATTGATAATTTTTAAAACAAAATTAGTTCCCGTAAATACATTATTACATACAAAAGTGTCATGTCGGAATTAGTAAAAACTCCAAAATCTACTGAAATAAAAACAGTAAAAATATTTAATATAAAATGTTTGTGAAAGTTGATCTCTTAAAATAACACATTTAGCATGAGAACATTTTACGCAAAAAATGGCAGGCTTAAATTAGTATAAATTCTAAATTTGATGAAAAATAATCAGGTAGAATAACAATTACACGACAAAAACTTCGTTATTGTAGTTTACTGATCTTTATAACCGCATTATTTAGTACATACTTATTTATTTTTTAAGCGGCTCATTTACTTAATACGTACGAGTGAGAGGCATGATACTACACTGTTTCTTGCTATATGGATGAGTGTTCTTTGTGTTCCTATGTTTGGAAGTGGGTACTTTTTTAACAAACAAATGGTGTGAAGTATCACTGTTACCAAATTCCATAGAGGTTCTTAAAAAAGACAATAAAGTATTTGTATAGAATTCTCGCTATAAGAAAAAAAATATTTGTGACGTGAAGAAAAATTTGTATCATAAAAAGTCAAATGAAATCATCTAGTTATTTTACATTTTCACTAAAAATATTGTATTTGTACGGAATTCCAATAATCTGAAAAAATATCTTAACCGGGGCGGAATATATACTACAGGAAAAGGAATTACGTACACTTGTGCTTTTATTTTAAAATAAAAATAACGTACTTAAATCTACCAATATAAAAACATAAACAATTTTTACTGGTGAATGATAGAAAAACTCACGTAAAATCAGCATATAGTTTTATTATTACATAAAGTAGGATATTTAAAAAAAAGGTTTCCAAGCACTGAACGCCTCTTAACCTGTTTTCGTAAGTCGAATTCTAAAGGCATTTTTTATGTTTTTGTTCATTGCCCTCTATATACATTAATTTCTAGAATGACAGTGAGAAACTTACTTCGTAGTACTTTGCAATTTTCATAGTTTAAATGAATACTCTCAGTAGCGGTTTGAAAGCCTCCTGTTTCTTAACGACAACGTAAAATGATTTTATTTTAAATTCGTAGAATGCGTGAAAAATCCGTTTTTCTTGTGCTCTGGTCTCCATGCTTATTTATACTTTGTCTTTTCACTTGTATTCTTGAGACCAACATAGTTTTTCTTGTCATTGCTAACGTCAAATAAAACAAGGGGAGATAAATAGTTTTTTCTTAGTAATAGGAAGGTGTTTTTTGTTAGTGTTTTTAGAGGTTTCAGCAGAGCATTGAATCCATTCGTAGTTTAGTCGTTTTGCAACTGATCAACATTTTTTTCAAAATAAAAGAGTTTTGGAAACTGTGTATTAGTAGTCGAGTTTACGCATGCTTCATTCAAGTGATTGTTTTCAGTAGCGATATCGGTGTTGCATCGTTCGGTTAAACTGTTTAGTTTAAATATGTATATTTCCTCTCAGTTGACGATAAGGTGTTTCCTTTAAGACAATTATCGTAATCATCATTTATTATCGCTCCCAAAAATCTTCTGAGAAAAAAAGGTCTGGACAAATGAATATTGTAGAGTATGATTCCTGCAATAAAACTGGACTATACAATCATATACAAAGAACGTGGTAGAAGCGTCATAACAATGTATCAGTAATGTAAATATAGCTGATATCTGTTATAAAATAAGTGTACACTCATTAGTATTTTGTTTGGTTGACCATTGCTCAATACTCCATATATAATATATATGACAGCTGAGAAACAATAAGAAATTTAAGATAGGAAACAAAGAAACATTAAATAAAAGAAGTTCGAGGGAAAGTGAAACAGGTAAATCGAATTTTATATGCGCTTCTGTTCTCTTTTTATATTTTTAATCCTGTTATCATCATTATTTGCTTCTATATTTATCCCCAAATACGAATATTCAAGTATAAAGCATTCTACATTATTAGAAACATACATAAATCATATAAATAGAAGTAATATAACTTAGATAAATAAGTAAAATTGTACATTATGAAAATAATACAAGTTATAAAAGCGTTTGTTTTTTCAATGAATGAATATAGTAAAGTAATGTTATTTCATACATTTAAAAAATAATTGTATACGACATACTTTTACGTATTTCAATTTTTAATGTGTACAATTACAAAGTTTACAAAGTAAGATATAAATTTTAATTTTACTTTAATCTAAATATCCCTATGAAATATGTAATGACATATAGATTTTGTCGCGCTGTAAAATATTTGAAGAGTATATATCCAGATAATAGTTTCTAAATGACAGACAATAATTTAATGAAAAACAATGATATTTACACTACAGAAAATTAATTTAAAACACGATTTCACCGTTATTTTTGTATAAAATTTTACACATTACGTCTTAGTGTTCAAAAACACGAATTTGAGTATTGATAAATTTCCACATAATCTATTTTGTAAATCTTTACTCTCAGAATTTATAAAACTCAATATGTTTGCTGATGAAACGTGAAACTATCCACAGTAGTAAAGTTTTATTTTCTTCAATAAGTTGTATGAAAATTTATATTTAGTTTTTATATAATTTTACAAAAATATGTCCCATGAAAATGGACTCATACTAAGATGATATTATCCTCTGACCATAGGCATGCCCATTGATATTTATGGTATTTTACGGTCTGTCTCTTGTTTACTTATAGAAGCTAAGATTGCGAGACTAAATGTACAATTAACTATTTGAGCGAGACATCTTGAAATCTTTAACAAAAACACGTCTGATTCTGCCAGACTTTATTATATACTTGGCTAGATCAAAGGAAATATTCAAAGCAAAACTTTTCAAACAGACGTCAGCTATAATATTGATTTTAAATCTGTTTTTAATCTTATTTATATAGAAGAAAATCATGTTAATGTTATATACGACTCTATATTTCATCACTTAAATTTATTTTGTCATTTTAACTATACTCGTTTCATATAACCTGTTAATTTTCTTTTTATAATTAATCCAATTTCAATTAATCAATTAGGGTCGTAAATATCAACGTGATATAGACTTGCTTAGCCACTTACCGTATATTCTCAGCAAATTCAATAATAATAACACGACGTAGTTTTAACTTTTTCATTTACACCATTATTTTTTTCTTAGTGTTTTCAATAATCATCTTATTGCGAATGGTTACGATGTTATCTACTCAAATCAACAACTTTTAAAAATGCCCATTATAATAAAGTATGTATGATAATTACGCATTCCCTGACATCTCCTTAAAGGAGTTACCATCGGTTGTAAATGCTATACACACGGTTAATATAGGCTTAATGTTTATTTCCACGCGGGGTATTCATTACAAATAAAACACAGTATAATAATATTATATTTTTCCAAAATTTAATAATATAGTTCTATATTTATTACTTATGTATTCCCCACACATCGACTAACAAGATTGCGTTAATGACTCTCAGAAAGTAGACTGTTCCATTAAATTATCATCAGACAAATATGACTTGTATAAACTTACTCGGGATAGACATCAAAACTATAACTAATTGAAGCAAAGAAATATCTTATTTAGTCTTCTCACTCCGATCAAAGTTATTTCATTATTTGCTAATGCCTAATAATCTTCTGTCTGTGCCGAACATAAATAGTCAATACGTATTATATACGGGCGCGGTTAGAGAGGCAGGTATATTATAAATTTACATAGCTTACATATTATGTCAATTTGCGTGAGGCAAAATTACACAACTTACTACATAAGGAAAATTGACAAGGTTACAGGTAGGATATATTCAAAATTGAAATGTTATGTGTATTTTAATCTAATTAAACTAATACGAACAGATATTGCCTCTGGTGGTATGCGTTAAAGCATTCGTATTATGTGAACCCTCAGTTTTGTTTACAAAAAATGTACATGGAATAGCTCTATGAATGCACAATTGTATATATATATATATTCCAATGCGTCAATTAATGAAGAAAATTAAAATACAAAAAAGATGTAATTAATACAATGTCAACATACAGAGCAAAAACACAAGTGAGCAACACATTTGAAAGATATAATTATACGCAGAGTAATAGATTTTTTAGTAAAAAGATATTGAATAATTATGAAGCACGCGTTTTTATTAAAAGCTTACCATTTTTAAGAAATATTTTATTACATAATTAGATGTTTCTGCTTGGAAGACTTCAAGTAATTTGACACGAAATGAGTTGCAATTACTTATGATGATGACGATGTTGATTATGATGCTGCTGCTGATGAACCCAGGTAAATAGAAAAAAAGGAAAACATTAATATTCACATAGGAAAGGTGGAATTTTCGTTGACAGTTTCACGCCGATTTAAATCACGAGATGATGTTCCCTGGTGTTAATTAATTTAGTTTATGAGAAAAAAAACACAGAGAACAAATCATTGTCAAAGAAAAAAAAACATTTTAATTATTTAGTAACTGTTTTAAAGTGTTAATTGCCATGTGCATTTTATTGGATCATTGGAAATGTGGTCTCACTTAATAAATAACACGGACAAAATAATTGGCTAAAAATCTATGAATACTACACATCTCTCTATTCTTACGTTTTTTTGGTACTAGTGCGCTTATTGATCTGTGCTGAAATAATAACGTTATTATTTAAAAAAAAAATCCATTCCTAACGTGGGAAGAGGGGGGTGTTGTACCTACTCTGTACTTTAACCGTACAATTGAATAATATATATATATATATATATATATATATATATATATATATATCGTAAAACCGTGATTAAACTTGGAAATACGATTTAAAAAATCGCGCGGATCAGTAAGTGCATTAGCACCGTTTTTTATTTTTTTGAAGTACATAAGATTATTGTATATCTCGCAGCTTTATACTTTTAGGAGGATAATGCATATCCTTTACATTCTGTTGAGGTCACTTCAACGTTATTTCGTAACAAATCATAATAGGTCGAAATTCACAGTCATAAACACGTTTGCTCTAGAATTAACCATTGCGTAAACCATTTTCCCGTTAAGCTGTCTCATTAATTCTGTTCAAATGTAGATAATTTCCCATTAAAACTTTACATCTCTCTTTCTCATCGAATAAATTTATAGCAACATCTATGATGCCCCGTTAGGATAAAATGCTAACAGGGCATTTCAGGCAAGGTTAAAAGTAGCTTAAATGTTGCTTATTTTCTCGACTTTGAGGCCAAGCGGAAAACCATACTGTTGTTAGAGAAGACAACATACACTTATCCGTTTTATTGTGTCTCTAACATTTCCTTAAGGATAATATTGGACGCATTTATGTATCACGAAGATTGAAAACGTCCTATCAGGGTCGAAAAACCGAATGAGCTGCCCATATCGCAAGCGGACTCGTCGACTGGGGTGTTTGTCAAACTTACACACATATATTATTTACATTTCGTTAGTTATGGCCGAGACAAGATGTTAAGTTTTTCAATCGTAATTCTAGTCATATTATAGCGTGTGGTTACAACAACGCCTCAAACTGTAACTAACTCTTACGCTGTAAACTGTTTGTACAAACTCTACTAATAAATCCGTTTTGTAATGTACTTTACATGTCTAGCATATCAACATATTCTATATAATTGCGGACCATATATGCATGTGGGAATGTCATATTTATACAGAGTGTGATTTTCAAGCTACATCAAAGCTGCTACATTTTTACAACTTTAACCCAACATTATTAACTCTATATAATACATGTAGACATATTAAACATGGTAGGATGATACAGATGATTTCAGTTTAATTTGATGCATGTGAATTTAGCTATGCTTAAATGAGATCATTTAAAATAACTTATGTTTGTAAGAAACAAAAAAAAAACGTGTATTAAACTAAAAATTACAAACATATTAAAACATGAGTGTGTTTGGGATAAGTTTTTGATTTTATTACGTAATATTAACATATGTATTTTTCTCAATTACGTAGGTATTTTCTCCCGATCGACATTCTTATTCGTTTATATTATTTACTAAATGTTAAACAAATTTAAAGTTAGACGCATGGAAACATATACAAAATGCATATTCATGTCGAAATATAGTACAAAAAGATTACACTTTAAAGCTCTATCACACAATTTTGAACAACATAGATTCGTCCACTTCTTAAAATTTGGGTTTAAGAATCTTCACTTTCCGTTTTACCTAAAAAAGTTTAATTATTTTTAATTGTAAATAGATTCAAACAAATCGCAGTGTCTATAAAGTTATTTAATGGAATATTTTCATTCATTATCTACTAGCTGAAAATCACTTCTTATATCATCAACTTTTTAATATTTCAAATTTAAGTAATATTTAATGCCGGTGTTTTAGAATACTCTACTTTAAACACAGCGAATATAAAACAAGGTAAGCATTATTATTTTATAAATGATTTTGTAACTATCATAATATTATTTTATTCAAATAAATATTTCATTAAAATATTTATATTTTACTCAAACGCAACCGATGGCAATCAAAAGTTTTGTGAATGTTAAGTTGATTTCAACATAATTTATGTATATTTCACTTAACATTGCCACATTGCTACGAATCGAAGATTGGTTGTTCGTAACTCTTCTTTGATCTAAAACGTTATAATTCCGCACGAAATATTAAAACGATTTTTCAAATCGAAGAACTTTACTCCAATAACAAAACTTACTTATTTATATAACGTGGGCAATGACCTTCTGCCGATATTCTTGTTGAATGATTTACTCTATCCCCTTGACCTACTGAATAGTGATTCTTAAACTACGATAACTCTGAAATATTAAATAATAGAATTAGTGTGAGCTGTCGTATATTGACGCGAATACATAAACATTTTAATTATTCGTAATAAATGAGCCTTCAGAGGATTTTAGATCTTAGAAAACCGGTTCCTAGAAATTTAGAGACCATCGCGATTCAGGCGTTAAAATGTAAATATTTTACAGTGTAAACATAACTACTACAATTATAGAATTGTTTTACTTATGCGGTAATAACTTATTTCCTCATGTTTCCATATCTATATCTCCTATTTTTGATATTTCAAGCAATATTGCATCAAATAATTCCATCATATTAATATATTTGAGCTTTTTTAATTATTTTGAAGATTTAATAAAGCTAACAGATTACTACGCGAAAAAAAAAATAAACGTAAAGGAAATAAATGTTACGGTAGTAAAGAAATAATACTTAGCTCTCTAGCTCATCTCCGTGTGTTAACATAGTCTAATTCTCTTTGATATTAATATTTAGTTTTTCCGCGTGGATCTAAAACAATATTGACTAGATTTTGTTTGTAAGGAGACCTTGCCCTAAAATTCTTGGTTGCCATTTTCTTCAAATAGAAGGGACATGCTTTTTTTTTTACATTACAAACTACTTTTGTGTTTACAATTTAAGATATTCCTGTTATGAAAAATATAATGTTTTCTAAAAAAGGAAACCCCATGAAGTAATTAATTCGTAAAATAATTTCATACTAAGAATATACTTCGGTGCCGCATATGAATGCGATATTAGCTTTCAAGTATTCAAGTAACGTATTCAATTTAATGTGAATGTTGAGTTGCAGTTAATGTAAATACTTGCCAGATTATGAATTAATTGGAATTGATTAATACAGAAATAATCACATAACAATTTTCCCGGTATAAATATTATGGTGAAAGTATTGGATTTTTTTTTTTTTTTTTTTTTTTTTCACGATTCGTAAGATGTTATTCTAACGAGTACGAAAGTACTTGTATCTCTTTAAATGCTGAACTATTTTTAGTCACGTTTGATTTGTTGTGTTGTTTTTTTTTCCTCTGGAACTACAAACACTGGTACTTGTGCAGATTAAAAAAGCCCTTAGAAAATGAAAATATCGAAAAAGGTTATATTGCTTGTATCTGTTTTGGGCTGAAGATCTCCGAAAAAAGACATTTAATTTAATCGAATAGGTTCTTTTTTTTTTTTACTTTACAGTGGAAAAAAACATGTTTTTTATAAAAGCGCGTTCCATTATGGAAATTTTTAACACGCCAGAGAGAGATAACCCAATGGAAATCGCCGAGACTCCCACCCCATCGTTATTACTAGCGTTTCCTCCTAAAAATCGAACCTGTTGCTCGGTATCATAACAAATTGTTTTTCGTTATATAAAAAAAAAAACACTTGATGAAATTAAGTGAATTTCTTACTTTTGCCCCCTCTTTTCCTTTTCTTTTTTCCTTTTCTTTTTTCCCTTTTCTTTTTCCCTTTTCTTTTTTCCTTTTCTTTTTTTCCTTTTCTTTTTTTTTCTTCTTTTTCTTTCTTCCTTTTTTCTTTTCTTTCTTTCTTTTTTTTCTTTTTTTTCTTTTTTTCTTTTCCTTTTCTTTTTTCTTTTCTTTTTTCTATTCTTTTTTTCTTTTTCTGTTCTTCCTTTTTTTCTTTTTCTGTTCTTCCTTTTTTTCTTTTTCTGTTCTTCCTTTTCTTTTTCTTTTTCTGTTCTTCCTTTTCTTTTTCTGTTCTTCCTTTTCTTTTTCTTTTCTTCCTTTTCTTTTTCTTTTCTTCCTTTTCTTTTTTTCTTTTCTTTTTTCTATTTCTTTTCTTTTTTCTTTTTTTCTTTTTCTCTTTTCTTTTTCTCTTTTCTTTTTCTTTTTCTCTTTTCTTTTCTTTTCTTTTTCTTTTCTTTTTTCTGCCCGGAGAACTTCGTTCATCACCGATACGTAGAATATACCATTTTTTTTTCGATATTTTAATTTTTTTAATGTCTTAAACTCTAGAAGTACCCAAACTCTTTTTTCATCCCTACAATCTGATAGACCGAAACCTATCTGAATGCGCACATCGCTGTTTGTGCCAGGGGCATGTTAAAAATTTTCGAGAAGGTAATGGAAAAATGATTAAATCCACAAATTTAAGTAAATATTTTAGAAAAAAATAAAATTAATCTACTCCGCAGTTTTGTACAGACTGGGTTTTTAAATAAAGAAATCAGTTTTAAAAAATATGAAGATTAAAAGATTTTTAAATATTCTGGACCTAAACAAATACATTTTCTTTAACATTATATTAAAAAAAATTTGAGCATTGATATTAGAAATTAGTAAATTGAACTGTTATTTAAAAGAATATTTTGATTTGTAACAAGTGCGTAAAACAAGTCCTTGTAAAAAGCTTAGTTACATTATATTGCCCAATTTGAGTACCAACAATTATAGAAAACTGGGTGACAATGTATGGACATGCTATATACTAGGCGAAACTGAAACTGAAAAATGGGAGTTTGTTGACGGAGTCTGTTTAAAACTCCCCGAAATCAATTTTAAACTTTCACTATTTAAGTGGAGAATGAAATTTGTAAGAGTGGAGTTTTCACATTGATATATATATATATATATATATATATATATATATATATATATATATATATAGCTAAACCCCCAACTTTCGTACTTCTGGTTACAAAAATGCTTAAGATAAACAACGGAAACAAAACAAAATATATTGCATTTTCTAAGAGGGTTTTTGTTGCAGATACAACAAAAAAAAACGCACATAAGAAAGGGTCAGGCAGATCAGACCTGATATTAGATATACAAGTTATCTTAGCATGCTTCAGATTTTAAGGTTGAAAATCTGAATTTTGTTTGTGTTTAACGTTGTATCCTTTGTGCTTATACTATTTAAGATTAGCATATATATATATATATATATATATATGGAAAACCCTTTTTTATACTTGAAAAATAATTTAATGATTTTCTGTAAGTTATCAATACATTGCTAATACACCATTAAGGAAGAAATGGTTTGAAGGATCGAAAGAAAAATAGAGAATGGTCGAAAAATAAGTGCGTATTTTGGCTAAAATATAATTCTTTGTCGTTACGCGATATTCCTTCTTATGCTAGACGAAAAAAGCCGTCGAAGAGTTATTATCTGTCCTTTTGCTGGGACTTGCGTTTCTCAGTTTTAAGTTTGGAGAACTTGAATGTACCCCATGCTCTTGTCCAGGAAGACTTGATCCGGATGACAAGACAAGGTTAACATGGCTAAGCATAGTACAAGTTGCAGGAATTGTATCTCACATACACGACCTTTAGCATTTCCAAAAATACCCACCTATTGGGTCCTTGCCAGACTAATCGTTGCTTAACTTCGGGAGGCAACAGACATGCATCACTCATGAAAAAGGACTGGAAAGAATTATAAATTTGATTATTCACTTAATCGTCAAAAGCACTTGGAAATGTAAAGGTCTACATTGCATTGTTCACGTAAAAGTCACATTAGTTTCTCCCAAACTACCTTCCAAATTCAGAGTTAATTTCGCTGCGCGAAATTTATAGTGTGATAAAAGATATAATTATCTGAAATTCAGATACTTATGTTATGTTTTTGCATATTCTCACAGCAAATCGCCCTAAATCTTGTTTAATCAAAAAATGGATGATTCAAAAACTATTTAAAAATATAAATATGTTAGCCATCAAGACAAAAATGGCGGTTGATAGTGTTTAATATTCTATTTGAAAACATGAAATAGAAAATTATAGATTTTTTCATGATAAAAATCATGCTTTAGTTTAATTCGTTAAAACACGACTTGATTTTGCTCCCATTCTCATGCCGTTCCCACTATATAGTATATGTTTGATCAATTTTAAAACCATATATGCTTTAATTGGTTTAACACCACAATCGAATCAGATTTTGCAATACATCCTCTTCTATTTTAGTAGAGCATTTTTCCGTTACTACGTTAAAGAGTTATTCCGTAGTTTGTTTTTAGTAGTTAAAAGGCGGCGGAATATTAAAATTTATATAAGTAATTGTTTATCTAAAATCTGAACAAGAATGAGTACCGATAACGTAAAATCGTTTTAATTTATAATAATACTTATAATGAAATATAATCTTCCAGAAGATTTAAAAACATATTCCATTAACGTAAATTATAAAAATAAAAGTCCTAAATTAAGAACAAGACTCCTCGTTAAATAAAACACATAGCTTACATTGTGAATTAATTAATTTCCGAACAGAAAAGTAATATATATATATATTAGTTTAGTTCTTTCTTTTAGTTTTTATTTTATAAAGGAAGAATAAATATAGTAATTTTTTTATAATAAATCATAAAATTTAAATTAGCTACCGATAATTATGGGTCGATTCTGGTAAAATCACTAAATTGCGGTTTAAAAAATTTAATATACTTGAAAGGACGTTGAATTTGACTTTTAAAATAGTTAAACTATTCTAAATGAAAAGCAGATACATATGCTGGCGAAAGATGTCTACATTTTTTTAAAGCACATTATTTTACAGAGTATTCAGTTAAAATTAAATACGGTATATCCCTTTTCAGGCCGTGAATAACCAATTAGGATATGTGAAAACATCATAAATAAATGATATAATGGACGAAAGAGTTGTTTTTTCTATTAACGGATAGACTAACGTAAAACACATTACACCCGTGTCAATGCTGTTTGACATTAAATTTAAAAAAGAAAATTTCTCAAAAATATATAGTTACTTAAATGCCCCAAACGGCTAAAATAAAATCCGGAACTGAATCAATATTTGAATACAATACGCTACACTGAATCGATAAATAATTAAGGAGTCAACGTAAGTTTCTATCAGAGACATCTTTCTTTAAAGTCAGAGTATAACAGATGTTATATTCTTTAAATGTATACCAGCATGCTGCAAATGTTTCCTAATAACACTTTTTAGTTAAACGTATATTTGATCAATATATATATATATATATATATATATATATATATACTAGCAAAATTACCCGTCGTTGATTGGGTTCAAATACAGCGTACAGAAAATGGACTTTGATTTATGAAAGTACAATAGCTTATGAAAACGAAGGGCTGTAAAGAGATGGCTTCGAATTTGGGAGTATCAAATCCAGAACAAAATATGATTAAAGTAAAATTAAAATAGATAAACACCATAATTAATTATACCATACCTGTTCACTATGAAACACTTGCCACAATATTCTGTGGATCTATATTAAAAAAAAACTTGTTAAAATTTGACATATTTCCATTCTATGGAGGTCAGGTGCGAACGAACACCCTATAATTTTATCATACCATATTTCTTCAAACAGAAACATAATTATCAAAGTATGTTTACACAGATAGATATGAAGAGTTTTTATTAAAGTGTGTGCCTATTTCAATTCTATGGAGATCAGGCGCGACCCCAGAATCTTATAGCATCTCTGTTTAAGTTAAAACATACTTATCAAAGTATTCTTATGTACATCTATATTAAACACACATGTAAACGTTTTTTTAACATTTTTATTTCCATAATTTGTGGACTAGGCCCGAAGGCAGATCCCACAATTTTAATGAACCACCGTTCTGCCAGACCAAACATACCCATTCCTGTGTGTCGATACATCTATCATTATATGTAATGATTTTTTTTTAAATAATCAACCATATAGGAACCTATTCGTGACCAGACACATACACGCATATCCACACATACATTCAGCTTTATATTATAGACTAGCAGGGGGACTACCTGGCGTTGCCCGGGTGTTTGTAGATGTGTGTATGGGGGATAAGTAATACCCCTGAAACGATGGTAAAAAAATCGGAAAAACAGAAAAAAAACAGCGAAAATAAAAACGCTGTGTGTATAGGGGGACGTAAACAAAAGAATAAGCGAAGTAAAAAAAAAAAGAAAGAAACGTTGGCCGCGTGTCTAAAGATGTAAAAGTAAAAATATAGTTTTGATCGTGAGGCTGGATTGAACCCGGGAGCCTTGACGCGGAGGTGAAACAAACTCCAACCACTTGTAGCCCAAGAGTAAGAGGAATTGATTATATTGTTAAAATAAGGCTTATAAAGCGAGTGAAAGAGGTTTGGGTGACAGATAGCCACGAAATGAGGTCATCGCGGTAGCATTACGAGATGATGTAGCAGTATTTTATTTTTTTTGTTTTACTTTACATTAGCGTTTATTAAATTACGTATTTCGTTTCTTTTCTAGATATCTCTGTCTCCCTCTCTCTTTCTCTCTCTCTCTCTGTTTGCGTGTGTGTGTGTCTCTCTCACTTCGTCTTCCTTATGCTGAAGACTGTTACTAAAAAAAGAAAATGGCGTCCGGCTGTTTTTTTTTGTTTTTTTTTTCAAAAACTTCGATCGTTAATATTTTTTGTAAGCGTATATTTTTTACTTCACATTTTTGGCTCGTTATTTTTCGTTTGACTATCCTATCTAACTATTTTAACGCGATAATAACTTTGGTAACGTTGTCATGGCGTAGAAGTTCATAGTTTAGCTTGTGTGAAGGGTAAAACAATTTTTACCGATAACAACAATGTTTATAAATTCAGACTGCCATTAGAGCTTGCTGACGTCAAGGTCACATGACATGACTCAGCGGATTTTAAATACATGTTGACCCAAAATAAACGTCCCCGTGTATACTTTATGTAGAAGAGTTGGTGCCCGTATGTTTGGGCGGTTGTAAATCGATTTAAAAATATGTAATGTTTAACATTAAAATGTCACTTTTTTGTCCCCCCTGCAGAAAATCGATCAGTTGACGCACTTCTGACGGTCTATTTGTGCCAATTTTTCGATACTTGTCGTCCGGAGGGATGGACTTTCATATGAGACCAATTGTGAATTTGTGATCCGTCGATCAACAGTTTTTAGCCTACATACATACATACATTTTCGCTTTTATACATATAGATTAGTAGCGTGCTAGTTAAAAAAACAACATTAATTATAATATGATTTACAGAATTTTGTTGTGACAATAAACGATTACGTATGATTATTTCTCACTTCATAAGAATGCGTTTTTACTTAAATAAATTATTTTTATTTTTTCAATATAATTTTTTCTCGTAAGTATTATCCTTACTATTTGTTAAACTTGCCTCGATACCATTAATCAAATTTAAATTTTAAGTATCTTTCAATGCTGAATATAATTTAAACATACACTAATTTGTTATTCGTTGCTAACGGGTTCATCGGTAGCTTTATTTCATATCTCGGTCACTTTTTGATCTCGCGCCTTCTAAAGTGCCAGTCTGGCGTATTACCAGTAAGAGAGAACGTCGTTTTTGTCTCTGTTTTAGATTAATAGTGTAGCTACCATCGGGGGTTCTAATCAGCTATCTAGTTAGTTAATTCGCTGACATTTTTCATTTAGACTATTAACATTTTCTCTATTGATCTTTTTGAATGAACTTATTTTGTATTTAGCTATGAGTTTGGCACATAGGAGTCTAAATGCTGGTGCTAGAATTGTCGTCTTATTCAGGTTGGAATGTTTTATTTGCCTTCTATTTTTGATACATATTTTAAAAATTCTCAAAATTATCAGCTTAGCATTTCCTATATAAACATCAGATCTAAAATCAATTTTCTCCATGTATAATCCCTAGTCTTTGATAAATTATTTTTTTGTTCTTTTCACTTTGTGAGGATTTAGATGTGTTTTTTTTAAATTTCAAAATGTATATCTTGATAGCGTTTTGCGTCTTGTTCGCATATACTATTCACAGTACGGTGTAACTCGAATATAAGAAACGCACTGATATAAGAGATTTTACGTGACCCAGTATTGAACCTGTGTTAATGTGCAGGGTAATCAGGAAATAAGACCTACGCATATAAGTGTAACCCGAATTATGAGATGTGTGAACCGGAAAGATTGTATCTGGATTACACTGCCCTTGTGTTTTATCTATTTCTTCGCAAGCGTTTCCTAATTTCGAAGTCCAGGGGATTGATTTTATATATTTTAAGATTCCATTACTACAGTCCACATGTTTTAGCTATTTAATACTATTCCTTTCTTACAATCGCTGGCCTCTTCTCCATGATATCTCAGTTAGTATTGATAATGCACTAGAGTGGGTGTCTGGTGTTGCCTTAATGCTTGTAAGTGTAAAAAAAATAAAATAGTAGTAGGTAGGAAGGCTCGACCCTGTGAAGAAAAGAAAATTAAAGAAAGTCTGACGTCTTACCGCTATGACGCGAGCTTAAATGTTAAGCTCTAAATTAAACGTAGTCAATCAAAAAGATGACTTGCAGAAATGGCGTTGCTTTTAAACCTCAAAGGAATATCGTTTTTAATGCGGGTGGAAAAGCAAATTGGCCCAAAAAGGGGCACTCCGGCAGTATTCGAAAACATAGTAATTGTCTCAGTACGAAGGGAGTCCCCTACATTGACCAATTACGGAATAGATATTACTGGCCTTGATTCCAGGGGTCAGGCGTAATAATCTTGCTTTATTTATATGCAAAAATACAAAAAACCCTCCAAACAAGGGAATTTTGTCAAACTATATAGAAAAAAGATAAAGACAGTGTTCCTTTGCGATTCTGATATATTGCGATTAAGGAAGTATAAGAAAACTTCTCCCGGAATTTAACCGAGGCGAAAAGCCCGACGAAAAATAAAACGTTTCCTGTACATACACAATCGCGCGCGCCGATTTTTCCTTTTATATACTGGACTACCCTTGGTTCTTGCCGTTGCCCGGGTGCTTGAAAGTGTATCAAGCAAACAAAAAAAAAATAGTGGTAGTAGGCAAGTAGGCTGGACCCCAACCGCGAAGGAGGAAAAAACGTGAAAAGAAAAAACGTGACGTATTTGCCGTTTGGCGTCCATCGCTAAACAGGAAATGGCGAAGGTTAAAATTAATCGAAAAGAAGGGATGAGTTTCGAAAATATCGGCGAAAAAGCGACATCCCTTGTACAGAATTTCACAGTTGGCTGTGAAGGAATAAATGGTTATAATCAATTCTTCGATATTTGTCGTCCGAACGGTTGCGCTTAAAAACGATACCGATCTCGCAAAAATCCGTCGCCTCTGTAGAAAGTTTTAGAGGCACATAAACATATACACGCACCCATTTAAACACACGTGTAAGGCTTTTTTTATTATAGATTACATCTTCAGCTATAAAACTCTGATTTTGGTGACGTTAATACTTAGCATTCTGATTATCCTGCCAACTTCAATAGCCCAGAAATTGCGATAAGAATCAGTTTTCTGTCTCCTGGCTTGGTCCAAGTTGTAACCTTACCTCCACGACCCCCTTATACCCGACATTTCCCGTTCCATTCTTTTGATTACTAGTATAAACGGCACATGTTCTGTATGTCTTTTTTTGAATTAGATTTTTTCGTTTATCCTGATGTTAATTTTAATATTTTTCTGTGAAGTAATAATTAATCGAACTTGCTTATAGGAACACGTTTAAATACCTGTAAACTGATCGAAGACTTCGTAACTGCGGATGAGACGTAGCATCGCGTCCTATTCTTAATGAGTACGAGTTATGCTAAAATATGACCTGCTTGCTTGAAACATTTTCCTTATTCTACACTGGCATTTTCAATCAAAACCTTATTTTCTGTCCTCTCATTTAACTGTGCGTGCATCTTCCATTCTCAACTTGAACAATTATTTTAATCAATTCTATCAGAATTCTTTTTGATCATCCTGCAGTAGAGCAATCAATTCTTAAGAGAGCGATGTCTTCCATTAACGACCCTAAATGTATTCAAGTTTAATCCAACCAAGACATGTCCAAAAAATATAAATACACTAATAGATTGGCCAACATTCTTCCGAGATTGAATGAATATCATCTAATCTCTCCTACATTTTTAGCGTCATCGAAGTCGATGAAATAGGTATTTTTCAATCACATCGATTGATTGTTTGCTCTAATTTGGTATATAACGCGATACACTTGAAAATATTTTCGATGCTACTCGCAGTTTCTGAGTTCACATTATATTGTTTACGTTGCACTGTAAAGAAACTTATGTTTTTGCAATTATTGTATATGACTTGGATTAACGTTTAAAAGTAAAGTATCATTCTTCTTCATTGTAACTCGAAAAAGAAAATACTATTTAAAATTTCCCCTTGTCATATAAAAAAATATTTTATATGCCTGATATTAGTGTTTGTGCGGTGATAATGTTTTGAATAAAACTTCAAATGAAAAAAAAACCTGTACCATTTTTAAAGTGTGCTTTAGAAAAAAACACAACCATTTTCAACGCGCCCCGATATATAAAATCAATGTTTTTTTTTAATATGTTGGGCCTTTCGCATTGTGTGGTAATAACACTTCCCAACTGCATAGGTTTATTTAGACTGTATAAGATTTTAACTCTGATCAAAATCAATAGACCGTTCATCGGATTCTTATTTTTTATTCTAATCGAGGGTTTTCGAAACATAAAACTATTTAAGTACACTGCCAGGCAGATAAAGTACATTTAGGTAAATATATATTTAAATCGACTCAGCCGTTTTCGAGTCCATATAAACTTGTGCTGAAGTCGTGCTTAAGGTTCGTGCTGGTATAATGCCCTGCATGCTAAGTGCGCTTTGCTGTTTTTTATTTGACTGCCACATTTTGCTTATGGGTTAATGGATCACCAAATATATTTTAATATTGATGAAATTTATTTGCTAATATAGGTTCGTTGTACACGTTTAAATTTATTTAATGTCGTTACATTTTTATTAAGGTAAAACGC
Organism: Euprymna scolopes; assembly: GCF_053919585.1. Classification (NCBI taxonomy): domain Eukaryota; kingdom Metazoa; phylum Mollusca; class Cephalopoda; order Sepiida; family Sepiolidae; genus Euprymna; species Euprymna scolopes. The sequence continues at coordinate 119,338,619 of NC_136482.1, read as the reverse complement.
CATGAATTTATGAAAGTTCCTTGAAAGTTTCGCCAAATATGGCAAACGTAATACAAAAATTAAAAGTTATAGTCCGTGTGCGTTTATGCTGAAATCGTGCGATAAAACTGAGCAAACAATGAATAAATATAACAATTCATTGTCCTGTTAAAACAACCATGAGGTTTAAAGATAAAATGATAAATATTTTGACTTACCAACTGAAAAAAAAAATATCGTAATCAGTTCGATTTCTGTGAACACATTAAGGTCCTAAATTAAAAGGAACAATAAATATATTAAACTTGTACATGCATGAGGATTTTTAAATATTTTAATGGGTTTTAAATGCACAGTAATTATAAAGTTATTTTGAACGCTGCTATTGTATAGGCAAAATTATCTAATAATTGTGCCGGTGACGCTAAAGCATATTATAAACAAAACGGTAGAAATGGGTTCAAAAGATATTACACTTTTAATTTTGCAACTACGTTTACCAGTCTTCCAGATAGTATTTCAAATATACCAAAGCAGTTTAAAATTTTTCTAGGCTAGAGTTTACTGTCAAATTAACATTTTCTGTTACCCTGCGACAAATGAACACCCTCTTTATTTTTCTCTTTAACAAAGACGTACTGAAAGACAAACTGAAAATTACTACACATGAATCTAAGCAATTCTCATTAAATTAATAAAAAGGTTAAATTCATGTGTTACTTTATTCGTTTGTATTACATGGTTGGACATATGGCGATTGTAGAATTGTTATGCAGTGTTACATTTATCTAAGCTTTCATTCGTTAGCATTAAAGTATTTTTTTACATGTCACACTGCATGATATTCATGGAATACTTACTAGTATGTAATTATCAAATTAGCATACTCTCTTAAGCGGCATGTTATTGAATAAAATATGGACTGTTACAATTAAAATGATTTCTATTTCGTTTATTACCCAATTATTATAATATAACCTTGATTAAATTATGAAAATTATTGAAGATAAAGCATACATAATTTTAGAATGGTAATTCACTATGCAGGCAGTAATTTATATAAAATATCACTAAATATATTTTAGAAATGTAGAACCCCATTATATGCCATTAAAATTAGTAACAAAACAGTGGAGAGTATATAATATGTCCATGATTAGACAACACAAAAAGGCGGGGTAACCATTGGCCGTAAAATATCGTTTTCCACACCGTAACATAAAAAACAACATATCATAGGTACACAGTCTTCTGGGATTATATTGTATAGTATCATATGCTAAATAGACACATCAACGTAAATATTTTCTGTATGCGATTTTCTGTACAAACTGGAAAGTCTTAAATTAATAAATGAACTTTAAAGCAAGACAATTACTAAAAGAATTAGTTTTCTGTCTCCTGTGTTAAGTCGCTTACCACACTATTTTAACATAATATTTAGTTTATTTATAATTTAAATATCAAAATCTAAGGAAGTGCTTATTGTTATATATTAAACAATGCGCGATCATTTTGCATTTTCGTATCAGTCGAGCGCAACGTAAATCGATGTGATTGAACACCCACATTGAAATACCTATTGTGGTAACCGATTTCTTTTTAACAAATCGTTTATATTTCTAGAAAAAATTATCAAATTATGACAAATGAAAATAGGTATTCACTACTTAGGTAAAAATTAAGGTATAGGAATGTTCATATCCTGAAGATAATAGTTTAGGGAACCTTCTACAAAATATAAACCTGCAGTAAGTTGAACTTTTAATTTAAGGAAAACGGTTGAAATTCTTTTAAAAACACAAACGTAGGAATAATTCTAATTATCTGCAATTTACGCAAAAAATGAGTCTAATAATTAAATACACCCTACTAATACACTATTAAATGAAATGAAATGTACAAGATAAATAAACGTGCAAAGCTCATGTTCTTGCCAAATCATGCATTACATGTAAAGTAGAACCTCGGGATATGGCAGTAAATTTAGTAACGAAATAAGTACAATCGAAAATACACATGTATATATAATAAATAACACCGAAAGTCGGGGCAAATACCAAAACCATGGGCCTAAAAATATAGTATTCCGCATAGTAACCTAAAAAAACGTATTCTACTGCTACAGTATCCCAGGGTTCCACAGTATTTTTTAAATTGACTGAGTGTTTTTTTTTTTTTACATTAAAAAATTCTACTATATATTAATGTCTAAATGCATTTAAAATGTGTTTTTAGTTAAACTATTTTCATCTGTATATCTATGAAAGTGAAAAGGTGTGTGTGTGTGTGTGTGTGTGTGTGTGTGCAAACACACTTATTGCTTAATATATGATCGACGAATTTTTGATTAACGGACTTGGAAATTAATATACTACATTCAGACATTTAACACCCATTCATCGGTTTTCATACGAGGAAAAGGATGGAAATTTATTTAAATTCATTAGAATGACTTGGGAATGATCTGATATGTTACTGTGTGCCCACTGTTTCCAAACTTCGCATGCGCAAATCGTTCCCGTGATAGCTTCATAATGTTAAGAATAAATAAATTTGAAAACACTTTAAAATTTTCTAGTTAGCTGACCTAAAAGGAGCCATACTTGACAAATCGTGGAGGTTTTAATTTCTATCTCAGGTTTAAAATTAAAACGTGTCCTCTAAAATTCGGAACTTTTAGAAAAAATGCATAATACTTGCATGCATATTTACCCGTTTGTACCATTTTTTTTTTTTACTTTCTTTTCCAGACAAAAAAAAGCTTTACGTTTAATACCGGGTAACGCAGGGTACATCTAGTATATTTTTAAAATGTTACATATGTGATGTCAGTAGAATTTTCAAATTTCATCTGGGGAATAATGCGTAGAAATAAGTTTTATACTGGTATATACTGAAATGCTAGTTACATAGAAAGGGTAAACAATAGAAACGTGAATGATTATTTTCAATTAATCTATACCGATTAGATAATTTCGGTGACCGCAACAAAAATAGAGCTCACAAGGTAAAATGTATTAAAACAAACACATCATAAGTGAACATTAAACCATGTTCAAATGCACATTATTTCAGAAGATAGGCGCGTCGTTGTATTCATTATTTAACGTAGGCTAAGCCGCAGGAAATATTCTGCATCTTGCTCATTTTAAAAATGATATCAAGACGGAGGTACTTATGGAAATAATTTAAACGTTTTATGTTCAAATAGTATTTAAATTTTTTATGATATTTATATTTTTAATTGTTAAGTTAAATTATAGAGAAGTCAAACACTTACACGAGATTTATTTCAACACAGTATTTTTATGATTACAAAATAGTTGTTTTAAAAGCCTGATTACTTCATTTTAATCTGAAGTCGCTTACTCCAAGTAAAACTTAAAATTATATTACATTTCTACTATATGTCGGCACTGACATTGTTGGCGAAAACTTTATTTCCATATTTCTTCGGTTAAAGTAAAACAAAAGTATCATTTTAGCTGATATTCCTCTCCGCTTATTAAAGAAATATTTTTAGGAGCGCTTTTAATTCTGACAGAAACATATTCAATTCTTCGTAGTTTTTACTATAAATTACTTTGTGTCAGTTACGTGTTGTGGAATAGATCTACAAAACAAGGTCCATAGTTTTGCATTTAGACAAATGTGCGATTAATTCTCCCATATAATTTCATTATTGTGTACTTTCAAATGATTGCGCAGCTTAAGATTCCAAGAGATCTCTGACAGCTCGGCAGCTTTTCTTTATTTTATTCATACATTTAGACTAATTGATTATATTTTGTTATAGTGCTAATACTATGAAATTAACTTAATTAGTACATCAGCTTTTAAACTAAAACAAGTTAAAGATTTTTATGAACATTTTATAAAATCAGAACATATAAAATAGTTTAACATACGATTTAGTTTATTTAATATTTAAACATCAACATCGAAGTGCTTATAGTTATATATTAAATAATGCGCGATTGTTTTCCTTATTCGCATCAGTCTACCTCCAACATTAATTGATGTGATCGATTAGGCTATATTGTATTTATCTGGTTGTCTGACCAGCTCTATGCACATTGTATATTAGGCATATTAAGGAATGAGAACATTTACAATTAAAACATAACCATGTTCGTGTGTAGTAACTTATAATCTCACGCCAGATAATTGGGTTAAAATGTATTACTGGTAATTTAGGAAACATTTTACTGTAAGCTGAATACGTAGAAATAATAAACAATGGCTGTGTGTATTCACATATCTTTTTGATAGCTGATATCGCATATCAATATTTATGACAAACATCAAAATGCAGAAGGCAAAACTTTGAATAGCTACGAACAGGAAGGGTTACTATTAAATGTAGCGACTCTATGTTTCAGAATATATTTTCCCACATAGCTACATCTATTCTCTGAGTCTCCAGCTTTTATATTTCTATCGTACTTTAACTCCGATGTCTATCGCAAACTTTTAAACCGATGAACCCATCTATTGATACCAACTTCATCGGCTTCGTAATCCTTTTAACGGAATCCGGTAAATATGGATCACTTCAATCTTTCCTGAGTTGGTGGATTCAGTGGTACGTCTCTCCTTCCCTCGTACGTTTAAGAACTCTTTTATTTCATTGTTTCAGTATATGAAAAACCCATAACAATTTCAGGCCATGAATAAAACATTCAGTGATATTAACAATGCTATGTGCAATCCCATTTTATCAATTTTGGTGAAAGAAAACATATATGGGGTTTGTATTACTGTACACATAGATTCCAAAAAGTTCTCATAAAACAAATATATAACAAATAAATGTTATCAAAGGCAAGATAAGTTACTTTTCTGCCAAATTGGATATATATTTTTTGTTTTTATTCAATGTAACATATTTATATAGCTCGAAAAACGTACAGTGTTTATCCATATATTCGAAAATTCAAGATGGTGCCTCACACCCTCTTTAACACCGTAAGTATGGAAACAGATGTTATAAATAAAATAATCTATATAAAATACTATTAAAAACCCGCCGAATATATGTCAACCTATGTCACGGTAACATATATTGAGCGAGTTTTTAACAGTATTTTATCCGGTGTTTTATTTATAACATCCTTTCCCACACTTATCGTGTTAAAGAGAGAATAAGACGCCATCTTGAATGCTCGAATACATCGGTAAACACTATGGTTTTCAAACTGAATAAACATGTTACATTGAATAAAAACACGAAAAAATATATCCAGTTAGGTAGAAAAGTAACTTATCTTGCCTTTGATAACATTTATTTGTTATATATTTGTTTTTGACAACTTTTTCGAATCTGTGTACAGTAATATAAACCCCATATATGTATATATAAAGCTAGCCTATAAAGTCAAAAGTGGCTTCGGGACTGTGCCTGAATGTCCCAACCAGCAGTAACTAAAACTGTCTACATTGATTCTCTAAGAATTAATCGCTACTATCCTTATAAGTAAATTAATTGTAATTACTTAACGTTTTAAAGATTAAGGGAATTGTGTAAAAATGAAGCCGTTCAATTATGATCTTCCGTTCGTTGATTGACTGCTGTTCAAATGACATTTGTATGCGCCTGATTCTCTTCAAAACTTGTATTTATTACCGATGGCCTAGGAGAAATAATAGCCTACGAAGTCCAGGGGTGCTCTACAATTGTTAATACTTGTCACTTCCTACACTGATTATTATACACCCAGTTGTCTGTAGATATGAAAATATCCCTTATACTTATAAGAGGTTATATTATTTAAAAGATAAATAACTAGTCATCATTTTCCCTGTAACAGTAATTTTTTTTTTTTTTCAAATTTAACATGGACCATACATTAGGTTAAAATAATATTCATACCAGCAATTTCGCAGAAACAGGAAACTAACTTCACATGCGTAGATATATCACATGTGACCGATTATTAAGCCTGTTTAAATTAAATAAAACCGCATGTACCTAGCAACTACAATATCGCCTTTCCTTTGTTATCATAATCGGATAGGTTTTTAGTTTTTCCGTTAGCGGAGCATATAAATGCAAGACCAAACTACTAGTAAGTAGATCCATAGCCTTTTGTTATTACCTGATTTTGACGCCATTATACTATTTATATAGTATATATTTGTGTATTACATTTAGCCTTTGTTTAAAATATCTGTATGAAATGAGAGTATGTTTTTTTCTACACAGTGATCACCCCCTATCAATGCCCGGAAGCCACTCAGGGATAAGGGTTATTGCAAGTACATTACGTTAGTGTGGAGATTTGATGAAGTGTTTACTTAAGGAGGCGGTTCATTAGGAATTTGTTAACATTGGACTTGAAGACATCCAAGTTGTAGTCCGGTCGGAAGCAAGCAGACGGAACAGAGTTCCACAGGCGTGCAGTTCTAAGAAAGAAGCTTTGTTCATATAATCCGCGTTTTGATTTATGCACAGATATAGAGTGGGGGACATTTTTCAGTGGATTCAGCTAGACTGGTGTTTTTCCTGAAAGATTTTGCGAGGGGGGACCAGAGATTGGAGCTCAGACGAACACCTACCATGGAAATAACGATAAAACAAGGATAGGCTCGCAACGTCTCTTCTGTGGGAGAGAGGTTGCAGAGTAGAGAAAAGGGCATCCCCCACTAAGCCACGAAGTCTATTTTGTACTCTGTCAAGGCAGGCTAGGCTGTTTTTAGCAGCTCCAGCCCAGATATGGCAACAGTATTCCATCCTTGGACGTACTTGGATTTTATATTGATAGAGAATTGCATCAGTAGTGAGATATCTTCTGGAGCGGTAGAAGGATCCCACCATCTTTCCAGCGACCTTGGCAACAGACTTGATGTACGTGTTCCATTTCAGATCAGGAGTAAAGGTCAAACTCAGAAGCTTGTCAAAACACGGGACCTCACCCAGACAAGAGCCATCCATCGCAATTGATGCCAGATGGGGATCAGAGCGTTGATGATGTAAGGATAGGAGTTTGGTTTTGGATGCATTAAAGGTAACCATCCACATCTTCCCCCACTGAACCATGCGCTCGATATCAGAGGAGAGAGAATCAGAGATAACTTTGTCATTTACAGCCTTTGATGTGTTGCCGTAGATGGTCATGTCATCAGCATAGATGTCAACGAATGATTTAAGTATGTGTTTGTGCAAAATCCGGCTGGGCGTTATTGTATTAATTTTTAATACGCGTTTGAGAAATATTATATAATGCATAGCGTTTTATTTTGTCTAATTCCAAACTTATTTAATGAATTTTGCTCTATTGTAATGCACATTTTCGTCAGCGGAAAACCTATTTTTTCAGAACGCAATTAATAATGAAAACAATATATACTTTTGCGTAATTACTTAAACTGTAATCTTAAAGAATGTAAGCCTTATCACTCGTTGAATCGTTGTTGGCATATTCTCACGATATATTTACAAATAAAGAATCTGAAAATTCTAGACACAAAGTTTACATTAATAAACAGAAACTGTAATAATGTGTCTCGCAACATCTAACACCGTTTTCAGGTATATTTTTTTAATACCATTCCAAGCGCTAACCGCAGGAACAACTGAATCAACGCCGTTGTACATGACAAATATACTATTAATCTGGATAATAGATTGCTGTTAGAATAGTATGCTAATTATTCGTATCTATATATGGGTGTTTGATGCTTATTTGTAATTTTAAGAATCTTTTAGTTTGACTTGGTTAGTCCGAAGAAGGATCATATAGTCATATCAATTGAAACAACTTGTAATGATTAAAGCAGTAACAAACACGAGGCTTATATAAAATAACATATTTAACTCTACT
>NC_136482.1:119260814-119323314 GCF_053919585.1 Euprymna scolopes | reverse complement strand
AAGTAATAATTTTTCTCTAAAACAGATTTCTTGCACCTTCTACAAGAGATACATACAGTAAATTTAAATATCATAAGTGTCGGTGTTCATGAAGTATTTCAATGGGTTACGTATGATATGTGTAGGAATTAATTTGCGTGTTTAACTACTTAAAATTTACATTGAATCTATCTATACTAAATATGGGGCAATAAGCTAAAAATATTATTTACATTTCTCCAGACACACTTCACACACTTCAGAACATTTTAGTGTTAGTCTTAAAAAAAATAGGAAAGACTGTCGCGTCTGAAATCAAATCGATGCCACGTAACAACCTAAAAACTTCACGTTTTTAATAAAAACGAATAAGACATTCATAACAAGGCATGAAAGAATGTTATGAGCTTCAAGCCGTAGAATTCCTAACAAAACGCTCCCGAAAAAAGGTTTTAAATGTTTCTCGGTAGAAATAAGAATATATTATCCCACATTGTGTAAATGTATCCATACACATTTCACAAAACTAATACTTAAAAATAGGCAGTATATAATGCGGCTCTATTGCTAAACATTAGATAATGTATATTTGTGTAATCTTACCACACACATAAAATATTGTTTTCTTTTAGTATTTACATTATTCTATAAGCCATCTATATTCAGAAATATTTCTTTAAAGCAACATTTGTTGACCAAAAGAATTCTAAACGCCAAAATACAAGATTTAATTTCTCCGAATCGGAAGACAAAATAGAAATTGATGACCAATGTTTGTTTATATGAATCCAAAAATGGTAACTTATTTACGTAATTTTTGAATCGGAGTAAAAATAAAATAGTTTCTCTCCGTCATGGAATTATAAACGTCACAAATAGAATATCGATAAGATATGAATTTCAGTAACCGATCTCTATGTTCTGCGGATATATATACATTTTGTTGATGGATATATATTCTGAAGCAAAGACATCAGCGTTGTGCATTTCGGTGTTTAAAATAGTTTAATTTTGGCGAAACTACTTGAAAATTTTACATAAAGGTGCTAGAGAGGTAGTGATCTTGAATGGCAGAAGGAAAAAAGGTTTGCATTTTAGTTGTATAAAAATATAAAGATTAGTCATGTTTAACGATTAGCTGTATGTAAATGTTATCTTATCAGTTATGATACTTTCCAATTAAGAAATCGTCGCGGTGTTTTCATGACTGTTTACAATGTAAAATTTGTAATCACTTTTACTTTTTGAAAATAAATAAACATTGAAATAAAAGATTAAATCAACTTTTTCCAGTTTTCCCATGGGAGCAGGAACACACACACACACACACACACACACACACACACACACACACACATATATATATATATATATCTCAAATATTAGTAATTAAAATTCTATTACGAAAATTGATTAAGTTTAAAATCTGAAATATATATATTAATCCGTCAGATAAGTTCCTTCATAAAATGCACTTTTATATACTATATTAATTAAAGACTGTTACTTAAATACTACTTTAGAACAAATTACCTATATATTACTATATTGTACCCAATATATAATAGTGATTGTAATTGTTAAAAGTATCCTTGCCATTAATTGGGATCTAAACCAAATGATTCAGAGCTATCAGCAGATGGATAAACTGGTATATATTAAGGGTTAAATTAAACGTTTAATAAAATCTTTTATACCCCATGGTAACTATTGTATTATGTATCTCCTCTCTAGGGAGTAAGACACAGCGGTTCTTTGTCGGCTTCATTATTTATTTTGTTTAAAAAGAACTTGACCAAACAGTTTTCAGTTAGTGGCGTTAAACCCTTATGACTGCAACCTACATAAGCAAGTTTGTTTCTGGGCCATACTTTCTGTTTCAAGTAATTGAACTCTTTCAACATTATTCTATTTAATATTTTTTTAAAAAACATGAATAATTACATTTTCATCAATGTAAGTGATTTGTAGTGCCATGCGCCTTTCATATCTAATAAATGTTAACTGTTTTGATCTACACTTTGACGTAAGCATGGGTTAGTATTGCATTTATATCGCGAAATATACCTCTGTTTTTATTTAAATATATTTTCACCCGGCAGCAAATACTAATGATATATTATTTTCATTGCTAATGATAGATTTTTTCATTGTAAATTTATTACTAAAAAAAGCCGGGCTACCCGATGTTGCTCGGGACCATATAAACAATGTGAAAATTGAAGTTGATTTTGAATATAATTGTTCTTTGGAAAGAGAATTGTTTAATGTGCATATAACATTTGCTCTTTCGAGCAAAACACTTTACTTACCCTAGAACGGCTATTACAAATTTGAAAGAATTGTACTTTCCTTAGGCCAGGTAATTTACAGAATGTATATGAAATAATTTTACCTTTTTGGGACGGGCAATTTACAACGCATATCTAAAAAAGGTTTACCTTCCTTCGGACGGGTAATTTATATACATATAGGAAACAATTTAGCATACTATCAACAATTATTTTATTTAAAAAAATCATTAATCAATTAACTCACATTTCATTATTTTTCATAATTCTTGTATATGTTCTGTTCCCATGGGAGCAGGAACACGCGCACACACACACACACACACACATATATATATATATATATATATATCTCAAATATTAGTAATTAAAATTCTATTACGAAAAATGATTAAGTTTAAAATCTGAAATATATATATTAATCCGTCAGATAAGTTCCTTCATAAAATACACTTTTATATACTATATTAATGAAAGACTGTTCCACCTCATCAACACATGTCACTTCCAGGAGTAGTACTCACTTTTTCGAAATGCATGATTTCATTATAAATTGTTTGTATTTTATGTTTTATATATGCGTACTACACTGTAGAACCATCTTATTTTAAATGACCATAATTTTCCATGGTTTTAACCCACATTATCGCCTCCTTACACAAATATTAACTATGTAAGGATGTCATTTAAAAATATACATGTCATAAAGTAATGTTTAAATCGTCAACTGTTACAGCCATTTCCACCACTGACTTCTTATCCCCCACCACGCTGTTATAAATATACATTAAATAAATTAATGTCTAAAACGTAAAATGTTGCAGATATTTCTGGAATTTACTTTGTACGCCCCACCCCAATGTTAAAAATATGAAGGAAATATAGTAACGTTTAACTCGTAAACGGGGTCGGCCATTTCCTAGGCTTATTTCATACCCCCCTCATTGATTTTAAAAGATACATGAAACAATGTAATGTCTAAATCGTAGATTGTTTCAGCTTTTAATATTAGATAAAGTACTTTTGATATCGTAAACTGTTTCAGCCGTTTCCGGGCGTTACTTCGTATTCCCACTTCTTTTAAAATCATATATTAAAGTGTTTTTGAGATCATAAACTGCTGCTTTAGTCATTATCGGGACTTACCCCATACTCCCCTCCCCATATCTTAAAGTATATGCTGTGTCGGTTATTTTGTATTTTTTTATTTTTGGAGGAGGTGATGCCTTGTGGAAAACTATATTACGCTTGCTTGGTTTTTTTTTTCTAAGATCAAATATAGTATCTGTTCTGACGCAGCATTTCAGCTAAATCATCTACTGCCCCCTCTCCATAAACAGAGTGGTGGCAATGTTTGGAGAATGAACAGGCACTAATTCACCACACCCCAACCTCACCTAAAAGAGGTTTGGTAATCCCTGGCAGCCTCCATAGTACTTTTTAAAGTAACATAATCGTGCTTGTTCCACCTCATCAACACATGTCACTTCCAGGAGTATTACTCACTTTTTCGAAATGCATGATTTCATTATAAATTGTTTGTATTTTATGTTTTATATATGCGTACTACACTGTAGAACCATTTTATTTAAATCCATGCTACTCAAAAATATATATATTTCAAAGTGCAGTCAATGATTAGGCAACACTTGCGTTACAATAAACTAATCAAGAACGGATCTTAATGTTAACTAATACTAAACAAAAATATAGCTAATACATGCCAGTTTCTTATTTAATAAATTCTTACGTGAAATGACACTAGTTTAAATAATACCTCCTCCTCCCCATATTAAGAATGGCTTTCTAAATAATGTTATCAATTCAGCACGGGTCGTATCTCGTGTGTCACCCCCCTCCTCAGTCTTAAAATAATGTATGAAATTAAGTAAATATGAGATCGTAAAAAAAAGATTTATAGTTTTGTTTTCATATTTAAAATTTCAAACCGCGAATAAAATGTACGTATGTGTGTTTTTTTTTATACAAACACATAAAAATGAGATGGAGTGATCAGTTAGAATTGAAATTAAAAAGAACCGAATGCCCCAGCCTGAAAAAAATGTGCGCGCGTGCGCATACAAAACAAAATGTTGGCGAATGTTTAATGAACATTTTACATGTAAACTTACCGATGTCTAGATGCGATATACATGCATCCAAGCAAAGATATTATTCGCTATAAACCACCCTTGGTGCAGGAATATTATTTACTGGGAATTTCAGTGCTATGTGAACAGTATACTAGTAGTTTACCTGTTAGATATTTACACACATAAGTCTACTCCTTTATTTATATAGAAGATTATGGCGCTTGACTGAGAATTAACATTAAGAAAGGTGGTGACTCGTAGTTAAAATCAGTGTTGAGAGAGATTCAATATAACTTCTCTTCCTTGACGATAACCCGTACCAAGTCGATCATAAGAGTGGTGTAAATTCGTCAGTACAATAAAATACAGAAAAAATAAAATAGCAAATATAATCAAGAGTGTGTTTAGTCTTCTGTTTCATCAGATACTGGTGTTATCACAGGAAGAATTTTATTAGGAATAACATATGACAGCTTCTTCCCAATGGCCGAATTATTGCCAACCTTGTTGCTTGAATATCTTACAATCACACTTTTCGCGTTTGTTATTGCATATATATCATAAGAAGCTGTATATCTAGTCCGCCAAGAACAGACAAAGCCGACCTCTGTAAACATTCAGCAGGCGCCCTTTTCTTTCCCCTGCAATGTTCCTACACAAGAAACACCTGTCTCTAATCTATCCTTATTTTTTGGCAAGTGTTTGTCTCGGTTTTAATCTATGTCACTCTCTTTTACAAACAAAACTATAACTACAACTATAAGCATTAAAGTTGCCCCTTATATATCCGTGCCTAAACGTAAACGCGCCTTCCACGAAGAAAGTTTTATTTTCTTAGAACTTTCTTCTGTTTCACATGTTTGTTTTCCAGCGGACTAATATATTGTTTTCAAATTCAACCAACACCTGCTCTTGTAAAATCGTATGCTTAAATATTGAAACTAAACTAAATTTTTATTAATATGATTATTATGCTAATGGCTACTCTAAACACATTAACCTTTTTCCTCCAGTGGCCGCCGCACCTTGATAATTGTTGACTCCTTTGTAATAAATATGAGTACGCGTTAGGTGTCATCGTACTTACAGAAACGCCTCTCTATTTTTCTTAGTGGGCTATTAATTGTAACAGTTGTATTGCCAGATTCATAAATTCGGTTTTTAAAGTGACATAGTTTAGATCGACCGTAATGTGTACACCCACGCACTAATTGCCCGCACATTTAATGTGATTAAATGTAGATCAAATATTAGGCTGGAGTAGTTTTAAACAATGAAGTGTATCATTCATCCGTGAGTGATTTAATGTCTCATCAAGAGCAATTCCAATTAAAAAAATCCTTCACATACAATGTTAATATGTCCTTTAATATAGTGAAATAGTTAATCAACCCTAATAATTAACTGCAGCTTACCGTTATCACCTAGCAACAAGACTAATAATCACTAATTCTTATGCGTGTTAAAACAAGTCAGATGAACGACCATAGTTTCTAAATTTTGTAACAATTTAAAGCGTACTCATTTTATTATTGGCTGCTTTTGATCCAATACGGAGTTGTATTCATTGGGCACATGCTTATACATCTATATAACAATAAGTTAAGTTTTTCGGACTCTGACATATTAAAACTTATATTTACTATCAGTATTTATTTACTTCTCTAGGAGAACAGAATGTGACATAAATTCGTTTTAATGGGGCGGAAAACCACCTCCCGAAAAGGCCAACTGGAATTATACAAAAAAAGGAAAAAAACGGGAAGTCTTGAATTATACAGAAAACATGCATAAACACATAAGTGTTTCCTCTACATCGATTAAAAACACATTAACTATAGTTTATCATCAATGCAGACATTGTACTCTGATCTTACAAACTGCCTTATATACTCCGTCATCAAATATGCGAGCAATTACATGAAATTTCAGTAATTTGCATATACAGTCCAAACACTACCGTTTATATTATTTAATCATTATTCATGGTGTCTTAGAACATGATTTAATTCATTTCACTATTATATTGAATTACATTGATGCAGTTTGTACATGTTGCATGCTTTCGTATAATTAAAGGGGAACATTTCTATCACGCATATATATATATATATATATATATATATATATATATATATATATATATATATATATATATATATATATATATATATATAAATGTGTGTGCGAAACTCTACAAAACTTACATCTGAATGTTTGGTCTACTCAATAATAAATTTAATATATAAGGTATTTAAAACTGTATCAGACTGAAGTTTTTTTTTATTCAGCCGATAGAGTATCTGCTTAAGGCAGTAGAAAAAACACCTTGGTGTGGATTAGGTCGACTGTAATCGTGTTTGCAGACGCAGTTATATATGGATTAAAGAGTGTTATTTATGCGCTAGACAATGTTTTTTTTTAACACGGGCATCGCCACATTATCAAGGCTAAGAAACCACTAAAGGATAAAGATTAAAGAGTGTACAGTAGAAATAGGGCAATATAGTAATCGATGGTAATGAAAATTCGGTAAATTTGTTAACTTATATGGAATGGCTCACAAAGAACTTATTTACATTAGACTTGAAGACAACCATATTGTAGTCAGCAGGAAAACAGAAGACAATTCTACAGGCGTGCAGTTATAAAAAAAGAAGCTTTGTTCATGAAATATACGTCTAGGTTTAGGCATACATAAAGAGTGGGGGGAATTATTCAGTGTTTTCAGCTAGACGAGTGTTTCTTGTAAAAGTTTGGCGAGGGGGGACCATAGACTGAAGCTTAGTCAAACACTTTCCATGAAAATAACGTTACATCAGAGACAAACTCGCAACATCTGTGAGATAGAGCTTGCAGGCAAGAGAAAAGGGCATCTCCTACGAGGCTACGAAGTCTATTTTGAACTCTATCAAGGCAGGCCAAGTCCTTTCTAGCAGCTTCTGCCCAGATGTGGCAACAGTATTCAATCATTGGACTTACCTGGCTCTTATATAAATAGAGCATTGCATCAGCAGCATCTACTGGATCGATAGAAAGATCCCACCATTTTTCCAGCGACCTTGACAACAGATCTGACATACTTGTTCCATTTAAGATCAGGAGTAAAGTTCAAACCGGGAAGATTGTCAAAACTTGAGGCCTCCTGAAGACGAGATCCATTAATTTCAATTGATGCCAGCTGTGGTTCAGAATGTTGATTATGTAAAGAGAGAAGCTTGGTTTTAGATGCATTAAAAGTAACCAACTACTCGTTTCCCCATTGTACCACGTGCTGAAGATCAGAGGAGAGAGAATCGGAGAGAACTTGGTCGTTTACTGTCTTGGATATGCTACCATAAATGGTAGTGTCATCAGCATAAATGTATATGAATGATGAAAGGATGTGATTCGGAAAATCATTAATGTAGATCAGGAAAGGAGTTGGGCCTAGGCGGGTCCCCTGAGGGACACCAGCATTAATACTGTGAGCTTACGATTTTACCCCTCAACTACTACTCTTATGAACCTATCAGATAGAAATGGTTTAATAATTGAGAAGACATTTCCAGCTATACCATAGCTAGAGATCTTGTGAAGTAAACCTTTATGTCATACCCTATCAAAGGGCGTATATATGTCAAGAGCAATTGCCATAGAAAAGTTATCTCCATCGAGAGATTTGCCAATCCTGTGAGATGTAACTCTAAGCACAGGTGCTGTAGATCTAGCAGGACGGAAACCATATTGAGTGTCACTAAGAGGGTTATTTTTGTTGAGATGGTTGATTAATTCTGTATTTAACACAGTGCAGCAACTTACTCATGACGCACAGGAGACTTATTGGCCTGTACTGAGAGGGGGATGAGCGATCACATGAATTTTTTAATACAGGGCATACTGATGAGATTTCCCAGAGTGATGGGAAGCTATTCTCCTCAATACAACGTTTAAACAGTTTTGTAAGTATAGGCGCTGTTTTTTGTTGAAGTTTTGAGTACTATAATTGGAATACCGTCAGGGCCAGACGCTTTATTGGAATCAATGTTTTTGATGTGATGCTGTCTTTCTATCGATTCTACCTGATGCCACAAGAGTCAGCCTTTACTTTTGAGATCACTGCTGCTATTATGCACAAAATCATAATCCATATATAATTGGATTTATAATCAATGTTTAATATACATGAATGTAATATTAAAGCTCATTTCCGGTCGGAAATGTGTTTTCATGTGTGTTTACTTTCTATCTTGAACACCTTTTTATAATTTTATTTTTTAGTGAGTAGATTTGCTTCTAATTAGTGCGATATTTTTACTGAGGCGCGAGAGATTTACATTAATATTGTCAAAGTGTTTAACTCTGAAAAAGATTGTATCCGTGTATAAAGTGTTTAACGTAACTTAGAATCCATATTATACTAATCGCCTGTACGTAAAACGAAGTCATATATATATATATTAACATGAAAATAGCTTATATTTATACACGGGAATAATGTATGATGCAGTAAAGAGCTATGGAAATATAGATTTTTTTAGGGTTATTTATATTACATTGGCCTAGTATGCTTTAAAAAAAAACATGAGCATGCATCCTTAGCCAAGGGAATAACGAAGTTGCATGTACCGCTGTTTGTAAAAAGAGACATGCATGTTATATATTTTGATATTGAACAAAACAGAACCAAGAGAAAACTTCCAGCATTCCGCGTTGGATTAATAAACCATTTTTTCTATAAAGGAGATTGATCGTTTAATGTGAATGGTCTAGAATAATATCAAAATATAATAGAGAAAATGGATGCAATCGAATTTTAAAGATTGTGCCAATTTCCATAAAGATGCTTGGATGGGATTTTTTTTCTGAAAAAAAAAAGAACAAAATAAAAACAAACCAACCCAAATATATATTTTTCTAGACACTAACGGTGGATGGCATGGCGTGCTACATTGACAACTTACAACACGGACGCTGTTTGATTTCAACATTAAATAACCCACGGACAATATGAAAGTCGATTTTATTTTAGTATATAGCTATAGAAAATACACGATATAATTGTTAAGGAATTATAAAACTCTAATACTAATTCGCTTTTGGTATAATTTAAATAAGTTTATGGAAACTGTACTTATTACTAATTTACTCTGGTATTTCAATGCGACATAGATTTGGTATATTCTCTGTGAGATGTATAATATTTTAAGCCACCGATTTCCGACAAAATACTTCCTGGGCGACTCGTATATTGATTGATTCCATAGTCTGGTTCTGATTTCAGTTAAGAGGATCGGTAATGTTACATTTTCGGATATATGATATTTCAGAGTATTATGAACCCCCCTTGTTCTCAAAATATCAATGCTATTATCATAATTCACTGTCAATAATTCCCATGCTAATGTAATAAAATACCCACATATATGGACTTTCTTAGATTTGATCATAGATTTGCTAATCTGATTATGAATATTTCCCATTCGATTAGGAAGTTCTCCGAATAGATCCGCTTGAAAACGACCGAATTCATGATTTTACTATTTTTGGTTTTAATTATTTTTTTTTTACAATCTTCACTATATCGTGCGTCTTTTAGCGGACCGGATATTAAAAAAAGTGTCTATTCTCTATTGATCTACTGCATAAGAACGATATTATAAAAAATTCCAAAAAACAGTTATCTTGCAGAGTAAGCATATGTATATAACAACAGTATAAATGATGGAGATAAGATGTAGAAATTCAACTTAAAAGAAATATTTAGATGAGGCATCGGTTTATTCGAAATACATTTAAATAACGACCCCTTAATTTGCAGATTTATAGACAGTTTGAATGCAGAACAGATGATGTAAATTTCCGTACATATATTTTATTCTAATCTCGCTACTCTTATTCTACCCTTGATTCTTATATTCCAAGCACGATATTAGTGAGACTGCAAGAAAAGGGCACTTTCAAGGTTATAATATATTTTAAGTTGCATTTTATTAATTGACGAACTTGTAGTGTTTTATGGCATAAAATAAAGTGGATTACCGTCTTTTTAAAGCAATTCCAACAAAAGAAACTAGTTTACTTATTTTGACATCTTAGTTATAAATATGAATGTGGGTGAGAAATATTCTAACAATATATGGGTATATTATGTATATGAATATTATGTGTGTATATGAATATTATATAATATTCATGCACACATGATATTCATATACGCACATGTGTATATGAATATTATATATGTGTATATGAATATTATATATGCGTATTGTAATATTATATATGATATTGAATATTATGTCTTGTAATATTACCTGCGTGTATATATTTATATATATATATGTGCATATATTTATGTGTGTATACTTATCGATGTGGATATAAGTGTATGTGTGTATTCGATTTGCTTTCTATGAGTTTTGAGAATACATTTTTCGAATCGACACTTTTTATACTACGCTCATAAAACCCTAGTCCCTGTTCGAAGTTATTGCCTAGTATGTATAGCCCTTGTTTTACTGTTTAGCCCTGCATGCACGCGTATTTAAGCTAGTATGCGTAGGCGTGCCAATGACCACCATCACATCCTCTTGCATGTACTTTCTCTTGATATTCTTGAGCTATGGAAGTAACAGGGAGCAAGGTTTGAACTATACCGAATGTTAGAAGACTGGACAACACTCCTGGTAATATAGTATGTTTTAATACAGTTTTGAACTTCTGTATTCGCGCAAGAACCAGCCTCTTAAATTATTACGTGAAATCGAGTGTACAATCGATATCTAACTGTGCACTTACTTGTTCTGAGGACACACGTCCGCCTTGATCCCTGAAATTCATTGTCTGACCAATTAACTCTGGTTCTCTGGCTTTACTTTTCCAACATCTATTATTTCCTGATACAGACTCGTGTCTTTACTTGTCTCGTTTATGCTACTAAAATAACCGATGCCCGATTCACGCATGATGCTCTAAAATCAAACTGGAACTTTCCACATATTTCTTTGGAATTTTACTTTGTTTAAACTGAGTATTACTGCATATCGTTCTTTTAAAATGCCATCACGTCCAAATGGAATTTTTGAGAAATTCACTTTCTATGAAAATCGTAATGTGTTAAGTAGTAGTAAAATAACCGTCGTAGCTGTTCATTAATGAAATGACGGACCAATTGCCATTTTTTATATTTATGGCATGAACATAGTGAATTTTTACGAAACTAGAACAATACTAAATGCGTGTGCTCAAATCTAGACACTTCCGGGAGCAAACGTCGTATATTACATACATATTATATACCTACGACATGTGCGCGATGTATGCCTACGACAGATGCACGTACGGTATGTGTGCGTTGTATGCGTATAATATATATATATATATATATATATATATATATATATAAAACCATATTATAAATAAAAATACTAATAACGAACAAAATAAATGCAACTGTAGACACCGACCACTTTGGCCAGTTAAAAATAAATGTCTAACAAAAAGCGTAGTTTATCGGGCAACAGTATTTGCGAAAGAAACCCCGAAAAACAAGAAATATTACGTAGGCATAACTACCTTAGATTTAAAAACCCGATACTATGACCGCAAAAGTACATTCAACAATAAAAAACACCGTATAAAAACAACACTAGCGAATAAATACTGGGGACTCAAAGAGGACATTCACCGGTAGTCGAATGGAAAATAATAAGACAAGCTACCAAGTGTAGGCATTTAGACGACCCATGTAGATTATGCCTTCATGAAAAATGTGCTATCCTGTACTTTAAAGAACCCCAACATCTATTAAACTGTTGAAGAGAAATAGCAAATGACTGTGTTCACAAAATAAAATGTTCTCTAGGATAGTGATACAAAATAGTTTTAAAACTAACAAAAGCAATAGAACATAAACAAATTAAATAAACATTAATATACATGAACGATCACACATGTATGTATATGTATACATATGTATATATATATATGCATATATGTATGTACACATATGTATATTTATATATAAACTAAACAAATGTCTGCCTTAAACCACTAACCTATTTTTAAAAGTGATCCTTTGTTCGATAAAATGCATGCCCATTGGCTGATGGTAAGGTGCGCGGTGGATATTAGAAAGATGATTGGCTAACTAAATCCTCAATAGAAGAGGACCATATAAAAACGATAAACAACCACAGAATTCGCGCATAAGCCCGAAGAATCCTAGAGTGGATGAAACGCCGAATATTCAGTGTAGCTTAATCGCCATATATATTTTATAAATTACTAACAAGCTCTACCTACGTATTGAACACTTTTGAAGTAAATACTTAAAGTTTACGCATAAATCTATACTTTCGTATATTAATTTTATGTGAGTAAATAAAGTAATTATACTTAGCTCCTGAAACAGTCGAGCACTCTCAAAAGAATTTATTTCACCACATTAAAAATAGATATGGAAAGAGTTAATTTCGAAACATCGCTACAAACATCCCCACACCCAGAAAGCATAGCTATATTATTAAATATATCCAAAAAACATATGAACAAATACGCCGAATGCGATGGCGAGCAAATTTCTTCCTTAACAATTAAAACGTAAACAAAAAAGAATCCTATTGTTTGAGAGCCCTTAAAAATGCGAAAACAGTAGACCGTTTGATAAAGTTTGAAAATGGCCTTTTGAACCTAATTAAAACCTTAGAATTTCATAATCAACCTAACAACTTCCAACGGCAACTACGCAAAATCGTTAGAAACATAAACAACTCTAATAATTTTTTTGTAAAACAGATCAAACCAGAAACTTTTATAAAATAGACAAGCAAGAATATAACAAACTAATCACAGAAAACATTACAAAAAAACTACAAAAAACTAGACACAAACGAATGCGACTACATAGATATAATAAATACTGAAAGTAAACAAATTACCGATAAACTAAAAATTAGCGATAAAGTTGGCAAATTGAAACCTAGAGAGTCATACATTCTGCTTTAAGACCACAAATGGGACTTAAATAATAATCCCAACACCCGCCTGATGAAACCAACTAAACCAGAAATAGGTAGAATTAGCAATACGACACTTTTTAGAGTAAACAAATGAATAAAACAAGACCTAGAACTAAACCAGTAGGCAAATACTACCGAAGCAATAACCTGGTTTAAAAAATATAGAAAACAAATATAAATGTACGTTTATACAGTTTGATATCATAGACTTTTATCCCTCGATATTCGAAGAACTTTTTAACATTCCCCTAGAATTTGCCGAGGCATACACTGGTATATCATCGGAAGAAATCAACATCATTAAAAATGTAGAAAAGCAGTTCTAATAAATAACGATAAAAACTAAAATGAAAAATTCGTTTGATTTGGCGATGGGTACCCGGTATTCTGCAGAGGCATCATATCTGGTGGGATTATTCATTCTATATACCCTCACAAGCATATTCGATACTACGGATATCAGCCTATATAAAGATGATGGACTATCTATAATTAAAAAAAACAGTCCAAAGTCAAGGAGAAAACTTTAAGAAAATCATACACAAGGAACTGTAAAAAGTATGCCTAAAAGCGGACGTATCAGCTAACATAAAAATAACAAACTCCCTGTACGACAAGTTAAACTTAGATAAAAACACATATGAACCATACTTAAAAGATAACGCTACTCCAATTTACGTAAACCCTAAGTCCAATCACCCACCATCAATCAAAAACACATTCCGAACTATTTCGTAAGTAGACTCAGTAATAACTCAACCGATCGAAATGCATTTAACAGGTCAACCCATATCTACGAAACAGCACTAACAATAGTGGATACAAAAATATCGATATCAAATATAAGCAACAAACCACCAATAACTATAATAAGATTAAAAATAGAATAAAAATAACTATAATTTGGTATACGGGCCCCATACAATCAAATGTTAAAAACTAAACTTGGCAAGATATTTCTAGATTTTATTGAAAAACATTTTCCCACAACAAACCCCTTACACCAAATCTTCAATAAAAATACCATAAAGTGGTCCTACAGTTGTTGCGAAAATTCAGAGATAATAATTAAAACACATAATAACAAATACTAAATAAAAACAATGTAAATTACAACAAAATAAACAATAAAAAAGTAGACACCATGATAAAAATAAAATTAACACTAGGAGAAATAATAATAATAATAATAAAACAAAGATAAACCAACCGCGGACAAGAACAACCATACTATAAATAAAAATACTAATAACGAACAAGATAAATGCAACTGTAGACACCGCACACTTTGCCCAGTTGAAAATAAAGGTCTAACAAAAAGCGTAGTTTATCGGGCAATAATATTTGCGAAAGAAAACCCGAAAAACAAGAAATATTACGTAGGCATGACTACCTTAGATTTAAAAACCCAATACTATGACCACAAAAGTACATTCAACAATAAAAAACACCGTATAAAAATAACACGAGCGAATAAATACTGGAAACTCAAAGAAAGCGGACATTCGAATGGAAAATAAGACCAGCTACCAAGTGTAGGCCTTTAGCCGACCCATGTCGATGATGCCTTCATGTAAGATTTGCTATCCTGTACTTTAAAGAACCCCAACATCTATTAAACTGTAGAAGAGAAATAGCAAATGACTGTGTTCATAAAATAAATTCCCTCTAGGATAGCGATACAAAATAGTTTTAAAACTAACAAAACAATAGAACATAAATAAATTAATTTAATACACATGAATATACATAAACGATAACACATATATGTATATATATATATATATATGTATACATATATGTATATATATATATGTACACATATGTATATTTATATATAAACTAAAAAATGCATGCCTTAAACCACTAACCTAGTTTTAAAACAGATCCTTTGTTCGATAAAATGGCTGCCCATTGGCTGATAGGAAGGGGTGCGGTAGATACTAGAAAGCTGATTGGCTAACTAAATTCTCAATAGAAGAGGCCCATATAAAACGATAAACAACCACAAAATGCGCGCATAAGCCTGAGGAATCCTAGAGTGGATGAAACGTCGAATATTCAGTTTAGCTTAATCGCCATATATATTTCATAAATTTATATATATATATATATATATATATATATATATATATATATATATATATATATATATATATATATATATATATATATATATACACTATGATGCGATGGCTTGCTAAAACAAAAAAGCAATTGCAACTGTTTTCATTTCTAAGTTTGTGATCATGCTTATATTCCTTTATTTTATGTAAAGGTTCAACATTTTTACTCATAAATTATAGGCGAAAAAAACGAAATTACACTGATCTTTCTGCGCAATGGAATGTTTCTTCTGAAAAAACTAACAGAACCCTACTATAAAATGGATTGCTGTACTGAAAAGTCAGTAATATACAATTAAGTAAAATGTTTAGTTGAAGCATTAACACACGAGATAATACTGATGAATATTATTGCTACTCCTATAGGTACTCGTTAATCATTCCAAGAAAATCTCCACAATAAATTTCCATTAGATTCATTTGGACAGGTACATCGGGCATAGTAAACATTGCAAACAAATTTTAGATAAAATATTCCTATTTTTCAACAAGAGAATTTTACCTATACCGTCAAAAATCAGTCATATAATGGTTCATAAACTTTGTAAAATTTTATTACATTCGATATAAATTACTGCTATTTTTCTATTCCTCCAAGATAACTGAATGTTAAGCTTTATTTTAGATAAGAACATCCCCGTAATTTGGATTTGTATAACTTGCCAGACACTGTCCCCCAACGTATATGGACAAGAGAGACACTAAAAAATAATATGAAATGTGGTCTTAACCGATACGTATTTCTAAATGCAAAAGAAAAAAAAAATGAAATTCTTAAAATATTATGCAAGCATGCCCTCGTGATTTGAAAAGTGTGCGTTCGAGATTAAGCTGCCGCCGGGAAGTTTCAAACAAGTCATTGACACCATGCTCGCTGATTTTATATATAAATATATTATTATAATCATCAAATTATCAAAACATCAAAAAATATAGAAAACAATAAAATCTAAGAATACGTATTTAAAGTATGATTTTTTCCATGAGATGAAGTATTGCGGACATTATTGATGAAAATAAAGTCAACCTTTTTCCAACGACATTTACATCCATTAGAGACGTGCCGGCAAACAAAAAGGTTTAATCTGGTCAATGCTTTCTGATACTGCTAAGCGACCACTAGGTGTTCATCATAGATGTGTACGACCTAAGCGCATATCTAACTGTATTATGTAAAAAAAAAATGGAAATATCTGGAATTAAATTTTGTAGTAATGTCAAAACGGCACTTATAGTAAAGAAACTATACGCGCGATCTTTCTTTCATTCGCACTAAGAATGAAGAAAAATGAGAATACACAAGACGTGTATAAGGTGTCATAAAATAAGAGATGAAAACATGATAAATATTTAAGTAACATTGGATGAGACGCGAATGAATTAACCTGGCTTGGAGGTAAATGAGGCCGTTCTTCGTAACATCTAGCCTGCAGGTAAACGTTACAATCAGTAGCAACCTTGCAGAACCAGCCAAGTCCCCCAAACCAAAAGTAGATGTAAGGCGTAGTATTTAACATTGGGCTGAATTCCGAAATTTAAAGTGTTTATGTAAGCAAACGGTGCCTGAATAATTAGAGCAATTAGAGTTGATTTGTGAAATAAGCCGTATAAAACTCGAATGTGAAACTGAAAAGGCTGGGCTGTCAGTATCCCGAAAAAATCACAATGCACATCGTTTCACAATTCTCACGGCAAGCGAAAAATGATATTGAAAGCCACGGTGTTAGCAGCATAACTTTAATAGTAACTAACTCATTCCCTGAAGACTGACATACAAGTCGTAAATAAAAAAAATAGGCTCAATCATCCTGCGGGAAATGAATGCCATAACAAAATCTCGGCGGCGTGCATATCGAGAACAATTGCAAAGTACTTTTTAATGAGGCGACTCCCGCCTTGCATGCGAAAATAGAACATGAACAACATGAATTTGGCACAGTCCGACGAACGCACCAACTCTTAGACGGTGTTGTGGAAGTGATCAGGTGATCAGCTGCTAGAAAAATTGTGCAATAATGTACCTCAGTATAACATACCTACAAGCGCTCCCGCAGAATACAATAAATTACAAGATAAGATTAATAATGAGTGGTTTATTATTACGAAAAAACTATGGGTCCCCGAAAAGACTTAATTTACTAATGTCAATCATTCAGCAAAACAAATAAGAAATAAAAGGGGTTGTCGGTTATCTGGAGAAAAACAAGGGTTGGCCACTTATGGCTCGTGCGGACATATGAACTCCAAAGTTGAGAAAGTCGCGCAAAATTAAATTTATCTGTATTAGATCTTTTACAAGGCATATCGTCAGGACACGTGCACCGATCAATGTGGTCCTATCAAACTGTCCTCATTAACGGACAAGAATTTAACGTGATCGGCAAGTTTTTGGAACTTAGTGTTACATCCATCATGCAAACAATTTCTTATATTTTTATGTAAGATAAGCGCATACACCTTAGATAATTCTGTATGTGACGGAAAGTGGTGTAGCTGCATTTATTCAATTTGCCCTCCTTTCCAAAGATCCAGAGAGGCTACAGGATTGATGTGAAAAGCGAAAAGAAAGACAAAAATTCCAAACATGTCTTTTGTCGCCTTTAGCCGGAATATGTAGGCAACTGTTGTGGCACATTCAGAGGAAGGCTGGCTTCCTGGTCACGTGTCGTTTATAAAGCAGCTAGCATGTTACGATACCACTGGGTGTGAGGACAAAGTATACGATACTCCTCTTTACACCGCGATTAAAGGTGCTATCTCATTATATTGCACAAGGAAGACCAAACCCTAGGAAAATTGATGACCGCCAATATTTTTATGCATGAGTCTATGCAACTTTTGTTTCGGCGTATCAATGATAGGTGGTTAGGCTTTAGTAGAGGATACGTGTTGCTTCCTTCAAGAAAATTGCTTCCAATATATTAACCTCGCAAGATAGGATATGATTATTAAAGGATACACGAGGCAATACACTGAATCACGTGTTTGTCCGTAGGTGTTATCAGACACACTTACTGGCAGGTACAGGCAACACTTCAAATTCATTGCTAATAAACGCTTTAAACACCGGCTTCACTGAGATTGTGCTATATACCTACACTGTTTCTGTGAGCTTAGTTGGGTTTAATCAGATCAAGATGCGTCACCCAATATGCGGTAAATTATGGTGGAAGATGCGCACATTTCCTTGCGAAACATCGATGCTGGGGTGTAAAAACTGTTGTCAGAATATGATGCCAGTCGATCGATGCGTCACCTGTACACTAGTAAGAGGTTTATTAAAATGTAAAGTAAACTTGACAAAAATTTACAATTGGTATTTTCCATTATGCGGGGCTCAATGTTTGACATTGATTGTGGTCCAACTTAGTTTGCTTTCTTGGAACACCTCTCTCGATTCGTTGCTACAAATTATCGGGGCCCGCCGACAGATATTCTGACATATAATAGCACTGCCTTTCAGAATAGCTTTTTAAAACTTCCTAGACGAATGGAAAGCCGGATATAGACTCCGTTGTGCATACGTCCCCTCTGCTAATGGCATCATAACAGAACTGTAAAAATGATAGCCCCCCCAAAAAAAACAGTATTATACTCAAAGCAGTGCATCAGTTAAATGTCAGACAAAAGCATGGCATTCCCTCTAGCGCAATGCATACCAGTATGGTATATCTCTTGCATACGGCGAAAAGAAGCAATGGATAACCAATTTCGGGACACAATTAAAACTCGACTATCTTAAAAAAAACCGGGTGAATTAGTGTGGATTAATGATTCACATAGCCGATGTACCACAAGATATCGAGTAGGACGTGAGACCATAATTACCAGTACAGAAACACATTTGTTGAAGAAATGCAGATTGGGACTTTGTCCGACCAAGTTCTGTTCTGATATGTAAATAGATGAGTGATATGTTTTACAATTAGAGAAACACCATGTACACATGCACTCAACATAAAGTAAGCTAATGCTTCTAATGGAGACCTAGTAACTGTTGCACTGCAAAAAACGGGCACGGTGTAAAAGACCATATCCCGAATACTTCATGTGTGATCATAGTTCTGGGGGGGGAAGTGCAGTTAAAATATTATAAATAGACTTTGCACAAAGTGACAAAATGTGTGTTTTTCTTCCGATAGCATATAGAAAAAAATTAAACGCAAAACGTGTACCTGGTTTTCTGCACGAACATGTAAATTTCGTAAGTTTGTGTGTTTTTTTTACAGTGCGCAATATGGTGCGTATAAAAGAACCTGGCTGGGAGGGAAGCGAGGCAGTTATCTCTTACATATTACATGGACAGAAATGATACGATCAGTCCTGATCTTGCAGAACAATTTTCAGAGTGCCTCTTAAAAATTAGACTCTATCCTGAGATCTTTTTCTAGTTAGTACGCTATAAAGCTGAATATAATCATACCGAGCGGTGCTAATTCTTACTGCATCATAGCAGGTATATTACACAACATACCTACTAAATGTTGAAAAAAAAACTTAAGAGGCGTTGTGGAAATCTATTAAAGACGAAGATGTAGACTACTCCAAACTGTATAAATAGATCGATATGTACCGAATCTAGTGCTTGTGTATTGCAATACACCTTCTCGGGTATGATTACTGCAATGCAGTTCTTTGCTTATTCTGATTTCTTCTTAGTACAATATCTTTTACTTGCGCATATAGGTATGCATGTCTTACTTAATGTAATGACTATTCCAATCTACAACAATAATCTTTATGGGGGAAACCCACATTATACTACTTTCACATAATTTATCTACAATGCACATTCGCTTATTCAGTGTACTTTTTTTCTGATGGACACTTTGTTTTTTGTTTTTTGTTTTTTTAAAGACTTTTAAAATATTATTTTTCACTGTGGATTAAGAGTAATTGGAAGGATTCTATCGTAATAATATGACACGTGCCGTGGAGTGATTCTCGTAATATTAGAAATGGAGAATCTCATTATATAAAATAAAAAAAAGATGTGCGCTTGTATGTATGTCAAATAATTTCGACACGCAACAGATCCTCACGTGATCGGTATCGTTTTTAAGCTCGCTCCTTCGGACGAAAGATATCGAAAATTCGCAAAAAACATTGATTTCTTCACCATCAACTCAGCCGGTTGTCCTAATTTCGATTCTCTCGACTTTTGCTCGCTAGATGGAAACACTAACTTTTTTCTCTCTCTCCTTCGCGTTAGGGTTTCGAGTCTACCTGCATACTATCTCTTTTTAATCTCCCCACACCCAAACTGCCCACTGTTTTAAAAAAAATATATTTTGATTCCCCCGGCGTTCTTTACTACACCTCCACAAAGTCGGACCACGCCAGATTGCACCTGATAGTTTATTTTATGTAAACAAAATTTGTGTATATATATCTCGCAAAAACTTTCAACAGGCCCGTCGGAACGTGAAACCATCAGAATCTTCTATAAGCTCTGTTGTTTCTTAGACAATAAATATCGCAAAATTGACCCAGCATTGCTTCTTTCTATGCTGTTTTATACAAGGAAGGGTCGCTTTTTTGTCGATATTTTTGCGAGCCCTGCAAACCTCGCATCAACGAAGTCGCAAAAAACGCACATTATATTGATCGGACATGACATCACAATCGGGGTAGGTGTATTGATAAAACCGTTTTCAGTTTCCGCCTTCTTTTCCTCCTTCACGAGCGGGTTCGAGCCTGCCTAATAATTTTTTTTTTGCGCTAGCTATTTTGGATTACCCTTACGGACACCACCATACATCCGGGCAACGCCAGCCACTCATGCTATTCTTATATATAATAAGGTGCGGTGCATTAATGGGTTCAATTGTCAATTTTTCTAAGAATATTTCAATTCAACGCAGTATTTTACATCAAATAAGTATTTAAATTTTTTTTTTTTTTAAATCGTGTTAAGTATGTGATTGCAATAGTCGTGTCGTGTAATAACAAAAAAAAACTCTGCAGAGGAGGCACGACATCCAACTACTTTATTGAAGCGGGCTTCAACATATGTAACTATGATATATATTTTCTGATAGAGTAAAACTATATCATTCTTATTTTTAATGTCTAATTATTAATATCCGAAACTATTTAAAATAGTGTTAACATGTAACTTCATAAATAGTAATTTTATATTTGCCATTTGTTTATTAAATATCTTACGTGAGGGGCTTAGTGAAGATTGACAAAATACCAAGTAAAATGTTTTGTGAAAAACGCTAAATAGAATGTCAACAGAAGTATGTTTTGTAGGCAACCCAGTGTTCTATGAAATGTCATATTCTCATCAGTATGATCTAATAAAATTTTCATAATTCATCCTCATCAAAAAACAAGAACAATTAAAGATATTAATATATTTAACCCTTTATTCGATTCGCAATCTGCCTTACATTGCCCCTTTCGCATAATGCTTTTAAACATACTTGAATTTATGCAAATTTTGTGATTTATATATAGTATGTGTTGCATTGGGTAATTATATATAACTCATAGCAGTAATATTGAAAGTTGAAATGACCTAACCTTGGTGTTACAAGCTAGTATCGGAACTAAAATGTGTAGCTTTTTTTTAGTTGATAGCATTTAAGATTTCATTGGTTTGTTAACGACCTTTTCAAACATAAACGTATACAATTTAAAGCATAGCTTGATGAATAAAAGAGTTTCTAGTAAAACTTGTCAGGTCTAAGTTTATATATCTTTAAAATGTATCCCTATTAGATGCGATTTTAACCCGTACAGATGTTCTAAAATTTGTTCTGATAGGTCGAAATTCTTTATATGCTGAGTCCCAAATAAGAGTTGGAATAGTTTACTTTTTTCTGAGAATGTCACCCATAACTAGAGAATATATCGTTATTTTTAGTATATCACATTAAAGGTAGTTAATGTATCCAATTTAGGTGGAAATTAATACACAGCTGTATGCAATAATTCAGAATATAAACTGATAACAGTTATGCTTAAATTGACTATTTACATTAAGACAGTAAATAAGGAAATGTGGAAGAAGTTGAAATGAACACAACATTCATAATGTGTCATTTCGAGAATTTAATATATTATTTACCAAGAAAAAATATATAATGTATAATACATATATTAAACGTTTAAATAACTGTTAATATTGAAATGAAAAACGTCAGAAAAAATGTATAATTTATGTAAGTAGATCGTACCCTGATACAGACGCTGATACCTCTGCGGCGTAGGGAATTTAATTATTATTGTATGACTATTGTTTCTACGGTGTGGATCAATATTTATAATCATCTTATAAGGTTATACTATTATTTCAAGTCGGATGTTTCGATGCCATTTAAATTCTTTACTGATTTTTAAGGTGTAGAAATATTGGTAAAAAATTTGAATCAATTTCATAAATAAACGAGCACCATCAAAAGATAAACCTTGTTCTGTTGCATACGGAAAGCATAATTAATATAACTTATATCACCAATCTAAACTTAACCATATTCGTGTTCGTGCGATGAAATAAAGACAAACTGCCAGTGGAAAATTTCATCATTACAACAAAGTTAATGGAATATTAATCACGATTTATCTTAGTTAATAATAAAGTTGATTAGATTTTTTACTTTGAACTTACTCAGAAGTATGCCAACTTTTTAGAGCAACTTGAACTCAATATCGCTGTGAACGTTAAGCGATGAGGTATTTGCTCGTTCCTTCTAAAATATTGTGTGTCAATGTGACGACGACAGTTTTGATTTACTTATTTTCCTAATAATGGAAAGTCAATTAAAAATTATTGTAAGGATATCTAGCTCCACCAAAGAGGTACACATTACTGTACGTGAGCATAAAACGAATTATGAGGAGTTGATACAGCTGTATGAAAACAAAATATATTTATAATGAAAACAAGTAGTTCCATTTACGTTTAAGTTTGAATACACTGCCTTGTTTTGGTAGTAGTATAAATATCATTGAGACGATTCACATTTGAACATCTCATCACTAATTTCTAGATAGGGAATTTGATATTTGCAGGGTAATCGCACGTTTTCGTATGGCATTATTTAGCGTATTTTATATCTTAACATGTAAATATTTACTAAAATCATACTTTCACAACCTTAACAGGTGAATTTATTGAGTCTATATAATGTTAAGGATTTATCCCAGTCGGTGAAAAATGATATTGACATTGTATGTCAATACAATGAGTCGAAACTGAAACACTACTCACCACTTTGCCGTTTGTTCTGAGGTGTATATTATTTATTAGAAATTCAATATGTCCATTCATGTGTTATATACACTCTAAGTTTATGGAGTTTTTTTTTTTGTATTTTACTATAAAATTTGGTCTCTAATAAAAATCATTAGATCACCGTAAATCTATAAACCGTCTCTATTTGTATGACAATATGATTATCTAAATTATTTTAACTTTCAGATTATATGGGGAATGCTTTGCTACAATATCGAAAGTACATAAAGGAATACAAAATCATTTATGTAAGTTTTCACTTTGTCATTTCTCATTGTTACTATATTGATGTATTGACATCGTTTCATGAATTATTCATACGTTAAATAAGTTTAACACTCTCCTAATTTCTTAGAATAACCAATTCAACAACGCTCCTCTCATGACTATCCAGAAATTATGCGTCAGCTGATTATCATATTTCAACTTTTTCTTATTGGAGCGTTTTGTATGTATGCATAGGCTTATGATTTGTCAAATTATGACGTGTTATTTTTTGTATACTGAAACAAACATTATCACTGAATAAAGTGGAAGTTGCTTTTCTTTTTTTCTTTTAATGCAAGGCCATAGCCAAAACGTTCATTTGACAATGCCTCTTATTCAGTATTCAGTGAAAATTGTCTTATACACAATTCAGACATAAACAAATATATATATATATATATATATATATATATTTAAAATTTTGCACTAATATCTGATCATTTTGTATAAAATATCTATAACAATATTGTATCTTCATCAGCATTTAATTATTAGCATACTGTCTCGTGTTTATCATAAAATGTAAAAAAAATACAATTCTTGGTTGCGCTGTTCTTCAGGAGTCAATCAACTGAATTAAATATGCAAAAATATATGCGCAACGAACGGTTGCTTCTTTTCTACAGCAAAAATGCAAACCTCCAACGCTTGTGATTAGCAAGCGTCCTTATCTTAATACTTTGCAGTCATTTACGTTGTTTCTTATAAACATTATATTTTTCCCGCACATCCTCCGATAAAATGCTCAATCCGTAGCAAGATTTCCACTTAAGCAAAATGCACATATAGAAACCATTTTTAATGTATAATTTCTATAAAGTGTTTAGAGTGCATAACATTATTGTATAACTGATCATGTCTGTTAGATTGAACGACAGTAAGCTATTCACAATTGCATGTATTAAGCACTTTTAGTTTTAAGCCATTAAAATAGGCTTAATTCTTTGTAAGTAGGAGATTCCACACCACAAATATATTTTACATACTTGTCTTTCACAATCTGTTCAGTAATTAAATTAAGAAAGCACGAAGTAAAAATAATCAGCATAGTGCCGCAATAATTCAGGTGGGATACAAATATACCTCTATGTGAAACGATCAACAATATTAACGATAAATCGGAGGGCGTATGAATAAAGATGAACAAAGAATGTCGCTTCGCAAATACGTGTATCGATTGAAAAATAATTCCGCTCGCTTGCAGGTGTTCAGATTGCTTCGTATCTATTTGCAAGCATTTTTTTATTCATTGAAATAAAGTCTAAAGTGGTTTCGGTCGACTCCGGGCACTAAAATGCTCCTTTTCATGAGGAAAAGCAGGATAAATCGATGGTACCTATATTTTCCTAAGACAATCCATATTTACTACCAATAAAAACGCAGGACTTGTTTATAATATACAATATATACTATATAAATGTTTTAGTCTCAGAATGAAGAATAAAAATTGAATTTTCATTGCATAAACAATTTTTTGTATAACCATCGGTAAGTTTACTGTGCGGACCAAAACTGTTTTAAAACTTATAATTAGACAACAACCATTATATTCTCACAAAATAGACTTTAATCAATAGTTCTTTTTAAATATCTGAAAATTTATTTGAAAATACCAAAGCAAAACGCCATTTCAAATTCGGAAAAAAATAAAAGAATTTGTAATAATTAGAAAATATTAAGTAGGATACGAGTGTGCGACATATTATTATTATAGAAAACTTTGTGATTATATTTTTTACTTGAACAGTGTGCGATCATGGTAAATAATAAATACATCATAAACTTCTAAACAGACGATGAAAGCATTGAATTTTATAAAGGTTGATTTTTGTTGTTTTTAGGAGAATAGTTACCAGTATATACCATTAATATGCTTTTGTAATTCTTAATCGACACCATGTCGATAGAGAAAATTACATTTCGAACTTTTATAGGTGGAATCTATTAATATCTCTCTAATTACATCACAAATCTTTATCGCTCTTGAATTTTTATCTATAAACATATTTATGTGAAATAAAATTCATATTAAATTTCAAAGCATAAACAAACTGTTTAAAATGCCTACTAACGGCAAAAGTGAGAAAAATGAGTGTTTGCCCCCTAGAATATGTCTGTTAATCTTGCCCATCTTTTATTACGAATAAAAAGTAAGATGTGTTGGCATAGACAATAAATTTAAGGTCAATATCGGCATCTTAATATTTGCATTTATCCTCAGGGCCAGCATGTCCAGCTTCGACATCATTGTCAATACCTGTCAATATACTAAACTTAATAGATTTTAGAATATATTTATTTTTTGTGTCTGAATTATGTTTCTACGAACAAACATGTAACAAATTTTCTAATGAGGTAAGGTGTGAGATTAATCTAGATATCAATAAGAATAACGCCTTATTTATCTCGTATAAAAATGTACATAATATTTTCTTTCCAATATAGTAAATGTATGGAAATTTAATACACAGTCGATTTAATATCAGTATTATTTATGATTTCATAAATATTGTTTATATTTTGCTGTACTTTCGATATCTGAATATCGGAATCGGCGTCATTTACGATGCGTGCTTTAATAGACTGAAACAATCGTGATGTCCATAGAACTCTACACTAAATTTAGCCAAAGAAAGACATTTGGTATGATTACTTTTGTAAATAATTACGAAACTATATAAAATATAGCTTACTGAAAGTGTCACGTTTCATTATTTAAGTTGCATTTTAGTATTTTATTTACCTACATATTCTAAACACAATTTAAATTATGCAGTCTCTCTCTCCCTCTTTCTCTCTCTTTCTGTATATATATATATATATTTATATATATATATATATATATAAGTTATAATTATTAAGCCATAACCTAGATTTAAGCGATTAAGCCATAACCTAGATTTAAGAGGTCAAGAAACTATATATCAAGGCTAAATAGAGCACACACAAAGGAACAGGGCAACCAGAGGTAAAATAGGCCTTTGTCCGATAAATGCATGCTCATTGGCTGATAGGAAAGGCGCGGTTGATACTAGAAAGCTGGTTGGCTTACTAAAATCTCAAAAGAAGGTGTGTATATAAAAACGACAGACAACCGCAACATTCGCGCATAAGCCCGAAGAGTCCTAGAGTGGATCAAACGCGGAATATTCAGTGAAGCTTAATTGTCATATATATATATATATATATATATAATATAACTTACTAACTAGCTCTATTTTAGTATTAAGCAAATTTGAAGTAAATACTTAAAGTTTACTCATAAATGTAAATGTTCGTATATACATTTTTTGTGAGTAAACGAAGTAGTTATATACATATTATATAAATATTATATATATATTATGTATATAGTATGTATATTATGTATATAGTATGTATATTATGTATATAGTATGTATATTATGTATATAGTATATATATTATGTATATAGTATATATATATTATATCTACAGTATATATATATTATATCTATAGTATACATATATATATAGTATACATATATTATATATATATATATATATATATATATATATTATACAGATATTACATATATATCCAATTGGGTTTTGGGTAAAGATCAAAGTGTAGTATCTGTTCTTCAGATACTGCACTTCCATTTCTTGTTCTCTTTCGGTGGAGGAGTAATATATATATATATATATATATATATATATATATATATATAATGTTGAGCAAAAAAGAGTGGGAGTAGGAAGGAAGGCTCGAACACGTACTGCCACGGATGAAAAGAACGGGGTAAAACCTTACGTTTATGCTGTTGCGTCCACTTGCAAAACGGAGGCGACATATTTTTTAAATTAAGGACAGACAATCAAAAGGAAAGGATATCTTAAAAAAAATATCGGCGAAAAATGTGCCCCCCTTGTAGAAAAGTTCCTAGTTTAAGGGGAAGATATTAATGTTTTATGCCAATTTTGCGATATTTGTCGTATGAAAGGTTGTACTTTATAACAATGCTGATGTTGATAAAATCTGTTGTCTCGATTGAAACTGTAAGGCAGACATTCAAACACATTTCTACATACATTTCCATAGTGATAAGTAAAAGTTTTCGACCCAGACGGATGATAAACTTGCCCTATCTCTGAATACGCATTATGTAACCTTTTAAATATGCAGACCAAAAATTGTCTGAGTAATTTGGAAGAGATCGCAATTATGGCCCCTTTGAAATTTATTGCTTTGGGCTCAAATCATATTATTAAGTTAGATCCATGTCCAAGGAATCTATATCTAAAATTTTAAGTGCGTAGACTCGAAAATTATCAGATCGTTGAACTTCGACACCTTTATCGCCAAATGTATGCCCGATCACATTGATTTTCCCAAATCTCAGTACCCTGTATATCAAATTTCGAGTCCGTAGACTACAATTTGACAGTTACTGCGTAGGGAAATGTAGAGACACACATACACACATACTTACACAGACACGTTCACTTTTATAGATAGGTATGAGGCGGGGGGGAGCGTAAAATACGCTTATATTTTAATTTGTCCAGATTTCGTATATTATTAAGTCGTTATTTCAAATGGAAATAAAAACTATTTACGTGCTATCAGCTAGAATCGAAACCGGTAGTGTAGTATTATAAGCTGTTTACTTTACCACTATCCCAAGAGAACGCGCTTATTAATTGTTTAAAATAATTAATGAAGGTTAATACAAAAATATTTTCGACGATGTTTAATAATTTTCCCCATTTTTGCACCCCTCCCTCTTTACAAAACAATTTCCTCAAGCTAAAGATTCGTAAAAAACTGTCCGTAAAATATACAAAAAACGATTCGTAAGTTTAAGGGGCCTCTGTGATCTTAAGTTTCAGTGGAGATAATTTGAAAATGTCGAGACACAGACACACAGACGCATACACACACACACACACATATATATATGTGTGTATGTGTGTATGTATATATATATATATGAGAAGACGTGACTGTCATTCGGGCGGTCGGTTTCTCATCCTGGCTTCAGCCATTTGCCTGTCTAGCCGCACTGATGAGCTGCAAAACAGCACTGTATCTGGATTACACACATACGTATTGAACTTCTCTTAAAACGGTTTTAGTTTTCTCTTGCCAAATGCCGGTACTAGTTTTCCGTATCAATTTCAAAGAATTACTTTTTCTCCTTTTTGCCGTCTCATATTCATGTATATATTTTGTAAGTTCTTTTTATTAGTTACTTTCATAAAAACTCGTGTACACAAATACAGAAAAAAACACAGATGTTATTCCGATAAAATATTTAACGAGATTCCAAAATAGTTGAGTAGTTTTCTGTTGGAACAAAATGTGTAGTTGCATCATATACAAAACACGTTTAGAATATACATTACTATCTGATACGTGAACAGAAGAAAGTTACTAAATATAACATGTATTTTGATTCTTAAAAGTACACCCTGCGCCTTAAAATCTTATTAAGGAGCAAATAACATTTTAATTGAATAATATATAACTATAATCAAATATTAATTAGATGGGCATGAGGTAAGATGGAGTGCACGGCTTATCCTGAGTTTGATTTTAATTCGGACTAAAAATATAATTTCCATTTAAGTGCATTAGAACCAATAAATATAGAGCTTTGAATATGAGCTGTAACACTATTCGGCATGTGAAATTTGAATTAAAGGGGACTAGTTATGTGTAGTATTATTCATCGGACTAGTGTTCTCATCTTGAGTGTGATTTTCACAACGTTTCCGTCGATATACCCTTCGACCGGATAATAACAATAAAATTGTGGATATGAGTTTTATAAACTTTAAAAAAATATAATTATATATGCATGCGTGTGTGTATTAAACTATGGAAATAAAGTCCTCAGGTTAACGGTCATAAAATACACCCTAAATCAATATTCGATTATTTCTGGGCCGATTGTTATTTTTGAAAAAAAATTATTAATAGCACTGGTAATATATTTGTTTGGATAAATATCTTGCATTAAAGCAATTATAACAAATAAGTACCCAGCAAGTCTGTTATATGCAAAAAGACACAGCTACAACCTATTATAGATTATGTTTTAATAAATGCACCATAAGAAAAATTGTAATACTATGTAAACAAAGAGTTATAGTAATTTCTATGGGGGTCTACATATTTACATTGAAATATCACATGCCCGCCTTTCAATAAACAATTATATATATATATATATATATATATATATATATAAATATATATATATATATATAATGTATACATATATGACAAGGGCTATGACAACAGAATATTGCTTTCATTGTTTTAACTCTGGAGTATATATCCGACACGGTTAATCAACCGTGAGCCACACCACTTTATATAAAAGCATATAAAATGTCAACGCATACACATTCGAATTCAAGCAGAAGAAAAAATATGTTGCTGTACTAGCCCTAATAATGACATACCATAGTACTATCATAATGTGATTTAATTTAAACTGCAAAGTGAGAAAAACTTATTTCAAAATTTCCAACGTCGTATGGAAACCTTACTCTCCTATTTTAATATCAGTTTCTTAATATCTGGATGCAATATAAATGTATCTCAATTGAGTTGTACTTGCTGTAGTAATGAAATTGCTTGTTTTGCTGACCGTTAACCACTCCAAATACTAGATGGAACGCGTTTTCAAGTAGTTTTTACTTTTAAAGAGTCGTTGTAAAACAAATGTCCTTCAAAAAAAAAAAAAAAAAAAAAGAAGCGACATAAATTCTCGGCTTATTAGTATCGGTTTCACTCCCAGAAAATTATTTAAAACTTACCAAATCAAGTGACATATTACGCCATCTTTTAATCCCAAAGATATTTCTCGCAATAGAAATAAACAATATGTCACATTAATATCTAAAATATATTTTCCATTGTTAGCCTCTGTTCTAATATTTGGATTTATTTTTAAAAGTAGTGTTTATTACTGCAATAAATTAATATAGATTTATTTATTTTCTAAACGCAGGATCAAGTCATTGATATTACGTTAAAGAGTAAGAATGTAAGGTGCAAGTACAATACTTTGTAGTCTATCGTTAAAATATAATTGTAGTATTTTATCCGGGAGAGACTTGGGGACCCATATCACAACAAAAGGGATATTCGAATATCATTGTCATTCTAGATTTTATAAGATGATTGATCTCATTTAATGTTAATATTAGTCTTAAATATTTTTGCCAACAAGCGGCTCTATATACAGGTACATAATAAAATAATACTCGTCTACGAACAGATAAAACATCATTTTGGTTAGAAAATGATTCTTATCTCACTTCTTTGCATACAGTGATAAAATGAGTTAATGAAGGATGATGATACTAAACAGCCTTTCAGGAGTTTTTTTTTATACATTTGTATAACAATCATTACAATGTTCAGCAATTATATGTCAAAAACTTACTTAACTCTTAATATTAGATTAAAATAATGATTATTCACATTTAGTACATACTAGACTACCCGTGACCCGCTGGGTCAGTATGTTAGATTAACTATGGAATTAATGTATGAGTGACACGTCTGATGTAATGAAAAGTTTTTGTAACGTAACAGAAACATTTCTATGGAAGTATATTATTATGAAAAAAGAATATAGAAAGATATCTACGAGTCGTCCTGTTTATAATTGTTTATTTTGGAAAAAAAAAACTTAGAACCATTAAATTATAAGTGGTTTGCCATACTGAACATGCACTGAACAGATATCGTAATACTCCAAGTTAAATTCAAATCTTGATATATCTTTTTTAAATGACATTGTTAGTTGAAAGTGCAGAATAGATAAAAACATTCTCCCCATGTTAAGAATGGATTTTTAAAAAGTAAATGAAAATAAAATGTAGCTTTTTCATTTATTTGTGAACAAACATTCATGGCCCATTGCGTTAAAGATTCATGTTAATAAGGGCAATAAAACTAATTAAGATAATGTGGAAATGAATGATGTAAAAAAGTAGAAAGTATTAAAGATTGTTTATTTGGATAATTTAGACAGGAAAATAAACAATTGGGGCGCTGAAAACGTGCACAGTAAAACAATACGTGTTATTGTGTTGATTATTTATTTCTAAAAAAAAACACATTTCCACGGTTATTTATTTATGTTGGTAGTGTAGAAGAAAAATGTATAAATGTTTTTTAAGAAAGGTGTTAAAAAAGGGAAAATAAATTTAACAAAAAAAAATTCTCTTATAGTTGTCCACGGGTCAAAGTTGATTTATTTGTCCGAAAATTGCGACGGTATAGTTGTAATAAAGAATAGTAGCAAAACATCCCCACCCTTCCATGTTAAATGATAATTTCTAACTAATAACGCTAATATTTCAGTCCGCAGTTCAAATTCTGAAAAAGTAC
The DNA here is from genome assembly GCF_053919585.1 of Euprymna scolopes. Classification (NCBI taxonomy): domain Eukaryota; kingdom Metazoa; phylum Mollusca; class Cephalopoda; order Sepiida; family Sepiolidae; genus Euprymna; species Euprymna scolopes. Next base: position 119,290,937 of record NC_136482.1, on the reverse strand, counting down.
ACCTTGTGTTTATTTGTTTACGCTGTTATGGGTTTATTTATGTGCACATGTGCAACCGGAAGTCGTAAACCGGATGTGTGCTTACAACACTCATTACAAGGTCATTTGATTTTTATGATTATATAGATTTGATATACGAGGGTTTTACAAATGTAATGATTCTTTTTATTCAGCCATTGCATTATGATTGGTGAGATGATGCATTTATGCCCTATAAGTTTCATCCTTGTAGTTTATATTGAAGTTGGAAAGCTTATAAGATAGCAACCGTTTTGATAGATATTTAACTCTATTACTCAATACCGGTTAAGATGTGTTTAATGTTTACCAAGCCAATGCAGATGATTTCAGGGAAGTTATGAGAATATATCGTTGATTTTTAGTAGTATGAGAGAAATGACGGTCGTCTCTGCATAGCAAGAACAGTACTGCTAGCTTAAATGCATTGACCATTCCGTTTACTATAAGAAACAATAAGTTCTGAAGCATAAAATATCACCGGTTCTTATAGTAAGTTTCATCTTCGTAGGTTTTCAATATATTTTTGCAAAAATAAGCAGTACGCATTACGGCGCGAATGATCCTCATATTAAATATTTAATGAGAAAAACTTCAACCGTTGTATTTCCTAAGCAACGCCTTATATTTAATTTGAATGAAATAAAAAAAATATTATTAATTTTAAATTGTCTTTGTATTATTTATTAAAATAACTAAAATATATACCTTATTATTTATTATTATTTATTATTTATTTTTATTAGTTATTATTATTCCGGTGAATTATTTCTTGACTACAATTCTTACTTGCAAATACACTGTTTATTATTTCTGTTTATTATTAAATAATCATAATACAAAACATTTTCTGATTTGAAGTTAGCTATACTTATTTGACTAATTATACATCCTCATACGAATCTTGCTATTCCGTGACGCGAAATTTTAATGAGTCATCTTGTAAGCTCATATGTAGACATGAAATGTATATTGAACCTTTGTACAAATGTTGTCGCAGAAACCGATTATCTCAATCTTTGCAATCGATAATCTAAACGTAATTACTTAAGATTTTCACAAAATGCATTTAATTATGTTATGACCACATAACTGATTTTTTTACAAATATTTCATATTTAGATATTATAATTACTTTAGAAAATTTAACATATAAAGGTACCATTCTTAAGTCAGGAATTGTTCAATCAGGCTGGGAAATATTCGTTTTTTAGTTTTCAATGGAAAGTAACTTTTTAGCTGAGCTGTTGTCTCCGCAAATCGAAGCACGTTATAATTACATGGGTTTAATATTTTTTAACTTAGTGAATTCTGCTTTAAACATCGTGCTTGACAATTAGAATCAAGGCTACAATAAGTAGCGGTCATTAAATATGTAATACCTCTATTATAATCATTATATGCACGCCTCCACTGTATCAGTTTCACTAGAATATAAAATATACTTCAATCTCGTGATGTTACTTATTTTTTCTACATTTCAATGTGACATTACTTATTCTACTATGCAGACTTCATTTTCCATATAACTTTTTCTACAAACAGTAAAGTTAAATATTGATATATCTGATAAAATTGTTTGATAATTTCATGAATACTTCATTTATTAGTCTCAAAACATACAGCATAAATTATTTCCGATTGTTTAAGTTACAAGTGTCATTTCTGGTGGACCCGGCATATTGTTACCATGGGAGACAACAGAATCCAAATATGGCCTTCTACGGGGAACTGGGGTATGTTACACGCAAGGAAGGATGGCTTAAACTTTGATACCAAAGATGTAACAAAGCGGCACCTGAAGGCGATGAATATCGATGGCGACAGTTTGGAGAGGCAAGCCAAAGAAAAGAGTCACTGGCGTATCAGCATCCACAAAATAAATGTCAAAATACAAAGAAACGTTTGAAAAGTGTTACAGCTGGAATATTATCGAAGACACAACCCTGGAACCATCATATGTGGCGCCTGTGACCGGATCTTTCACACAGAGACAGGTCTACCTCATCACCGAAGGATAAAGCACCGAGTCCCCAACTAGACATCGTCAAGACTGACAGACTACCTGCTGGTGATGATAGCTGGATAATTACATTACACTGTTTTTCTTCAACACATTTTGAATGTAATTTTTGTATAATTTTGTAACGAAAAACACATAGGAACAATCCTATATTGTATTACACAAGCGTTGAAAATTAAGTCCTCGTGAACTATTATTAACATGCAAAAATGGCATTGGTTTTAAGATTTTCTTTTTGATTTTTTTGGAGACAGATCGTCTTTTTAATAATTATAATTCGATAAACTTATACATCGTGTATTCTTCCACTTTTACGGTAGACGAAACCTACTTCCATCAAAAGTAAATTGAATTCGGGAAAACTGTTTAATTCGTTCACGTTGAAACCTAGAAAAAAGCGAACCCGATGAATTTAAATAATACAAGAATAGTTGTATTAACTAATTGTTTCGTTCGAATTTCTTTAGAGATTTCTCACTTCATCATGGCTCAATAGAAGTTTAGGGGATGACATCAGCGAAACAATATGCGGATAAGATCGAAGATTAAAACTACAATTTTCAATGTTTTTTTTTCGCATTACTCATTTACGTTAACGAAACTATTCTTCAATATGAAAGTTATAACTGATGTGTAGCGCTTTCTATAAATATGCACACACATAATTTGTAAGTAGATGTGTTTAAACTTATGAATACTATATGTCTTAAAATGAAAATTACCAAAACAGGTATAGTGTTCTTTTACGTTATTGTTATGAAGAATAAGTATGCATAATCGTTAATACTTAGTAACATAGGGCTTCCTATATTTTTATAGAAGACGCTATTAACATTGAAATTATACTGTTATTATATTTTAACCATATGCTACTCACGGGATCTTAAATTGTATTCATGAATGCTGTTTGTAATTTGTGCACTGTTTCGTATTATAGATATTAATAACTATTTTTAGTATACCGTATATGTTAATATTAAAACAAGGTAACCCGATCTACTGTAACATGTTCAGTAAGCTAATCTCGCTATATGATAAATGTGTTCCTATCTCTGTTTTTACGACACAATATCTTCAACTAATCTGTAAACAATGGTATTTCAACAGTTAGACACGGCGACTATAAAATATTTATAAAGGGTCGAATAGATAATTTACCCTTTCAACTAAAGATAACGTATTATATGATGGAAATATTTAATATGAAGAATGCGCTACACATCGGATTTTCGATTCATATTAGCTTAAAATTTAGGACTAATGCATTTTCCTCGTGTCACCTAATCGATGTTGTACTTGATTTCATATACCAATGTTGAAATGCATTAGTGATTTCATAAAAATATGGAACATCTCCTCTGATGATTATTTTCTATTAGAATCAATGTAAATAAAAACATGTTTATTTTAATTTGAATATGATTAATATTGAATATGTCAAGTCACCTGTGTTTATCAGTCATTTATCTTTTTCCATCTGTAAAAACATTCATAGAAAATTGGTTTTCTTGTTAATTACATTATAACTTTTACCATCATTTCCGTGTTAATATTCCTTTCTCAGATTCAGTTTCATTACATTGTGTTTCTCATTAATATAAGCTTGCAATTTCAAAACTGCTAATGTTTCTAATTCCCTTGAAATTTAACATGATGTTCGTCCGAAAATTAACAAAAAAATCAATAAAGACCTAGTACGTTTATTGTAAATATAATTGGAATAGTTTATTACGAAAGTAAATGTTTTCACATCAAACGATTAATTTATTAAATTACTTCATAAATATTATAATATATTTGTGACATTAACCGAATAAGAATACTTCTTGACATGAATCTTCAACCAAAACAAAAATGAGAATCTACGTCATTTACATGCAATTGAAAAGTATGTTGAATTTCCAGGTACTAAATTCGAACGTCTATTCCCAGCTCGTTTTGAATAGAATCATAAAACGATGTTTCGTTCATTTTGATATGACACTGAAAATCTCCATTTATTTAAGCAAAATTGAACATATCGTAAAAATGTGGGAAGCTATTTCGCAAAGAGCTCCATTCCGTTTCGAATTCTCTGATAAAAGCCAATGTAGTAAATCGTGACAAAAAATCCGATTTCGATCCCCGATATGCTGATGGCGAAGCACTGCAACACTTCTGTGCAATACTGCAGATACACTGGCTCAGAAATCATTGGCGTGCTTCTCCGTCGGCATTCGTCTCCAATGCCTAGGGGAAAATGTTAACTAGTCCAAGCTAGATCGCCTAATGTCCAGTTCAGACCTTCCTCTTGAGAGTGGACTCCGGCTTCGATTTTATAGCCACTGAAGACGCTTAAGTGTACGAGACTAATAACAGAAAGCCATTGTCCACTAAGTATAATTATGTAATTGCAAGTTGCCTAATAAACGGCGTCCATGTATTTCTAAATACACACTTACGTATATCGACCGTAAATATGTCGGGGGCATCCATATTAAGCAGTGTAGCCGGCTTTCCGCAGAGAAAAAAATCTGATGACTATTAATTTCACAAGCGATACCCAGATGAATGTAAAAGATTGACAAGAAGGTGTTCGGCTCAAAAAATGCATTAATTGAAACAAGCGCCATAAAAATCAGCACACTTTGCATAAGCGAAACAAGTATAATAATGCAAGTTAACTTAAAATATTTCCCTACTTTTAAAATGAAATCGCAGAAAGCAATAATTTTTACCGCTTAGGTTTTTGAGGCATTTCTCACGCAGAAAGGTATCGAGAAGCTTGATAAGTTGTAGTCGGTAGGAGAAAGGTCTTGAGCGTATAGCGGATAAGGCAATTACTTTGCCCAATTCGTTTTACGTCCGCGGGTTTTGTTTAGCAATGTGAGGTCGAATAATGTCGTGAAATATAAATAGGCCTTTTCTACTGACTAATGTTGGGGGTGGTTGACGAAGTTGCTGATACATTTGATCATTTTGTTGAGAGTACCCCAACGCTGTAATGATTTTCCTGCATTAAAAACACTTTAAAATAAAGACTTGTCAAACACCACCAAACAATCAACATGGCTTCATTTCGTGCAACCCTAGCTTTAGAAATGTTCTTGGTTATTTGTAGGCGTCTAACCACCGGACTGAGTGTCGGTAGTTGTCGTAAGGAACCCACTTTTCATCGTAACTCACTGCCCGGTAAAGAAAGTTCGCGTTCTTTGTTGTATAAAAAAGACAATAACAGTTCATAATGGCGTTTCTCTTTGTTGTCGTTCAATTCGTGAAGTACCCATTTATTCAGTTGTTTGTGTCTTTTAAAATTCTCTCAAATGGGTTGAAATCATCGTATACGTAACGTCTAAATAAGAAGCAATATTTCGAACAGTTCTACGTAGATTTGCTTCGACTAAAGCTCACAATTGGCCAGTGTAGACATCCAATCGCCGAACGCTATGCCCACCAACTTTAATACTCTCGTCCTTGCCACAGAATCTCTTTATTTTATTGTGCTGTGCGTTTTGTAGTGCTTCCTATGCCAAAGGTCCTGGATATGACCTTAAACTAGATCCAGTAATAGGGCCCCAGCTTGCGGGTTTTGGGGAGTGTGGAGGCACCCTTTAATTACCATTTCTCCCAGGTCCACTCTGACCCGGAGTGGTGGTAGTACCTGTAAGGGTCCCAATTATGGGTTATATAGAAACTGATTTGAAAACAACAAATATATTCTATTAAAAAATATTTCTTCAAAATGTTTGGATTCGGCATTAAAAACCCCGAAAAGGGCTGATATGCCGTAAAACAAAAGCAACCAATCCTGGGCCAAAAGATGCATTTATATCGTGAGTTGTTTAAACAGCTCGTTTGCATGGCTTTAATTCAAAAATAGAAAAGTGTGCGAAACTGCTATTTTATTTTGTAGTGTTGTCTTATTTTATAAAATTTGTTTAAAAATAGCTATTCAAAATAACGTGTTCAGAGATATATAATAATGCTGATTATTAGATGTGTAAATTCTTATGATGTAAAATATTTAAAAAATTGTTTTAAATTTTTAAGCACTGGTTCCAACAAAATCATATTAATGACACTTAATACAATCGGTGACATTGTTGTTTTAATGGTTTATTACATCCAGAATTTGAAAGAAATATATTTAATTATATCTAAATACGCTACTTTCCTAACTATTTCATCTCTATTTAAAAAAAAAAAAACGTTTTATAGATTGTGCTATATCAACAAAGTTATTGAATGGCAATATAACTATTGTAGTTCGTATTATGCATGTAATATTAGTGTATTAAAAACAGTCATAGAAATAAATACTCAGTTTGGTAAAATATTTAACTTAATATTTAATACATACATTAATATTAAGATATATAGCTTGCTAATAAAGATGGGTGTGCCATCAGATTATTCTATGCTTAATATCCACATATATTAGAAAAGATAAAATAGTGCACAAATTAGAGGAATGCAATACATTAAGAAATATATAAACATGAATATGATAAATATTAACACAACGATTACTACATTGAATATCATATTAATTTGTTTATAAACATATACGATGGTTTTCTAAAATTATTCTTGTATCACAAAGAGGATATGTAAGATAATTAATACCCCTAGCATTACATATTTTCTTGCATAAGTATCTACTAAGGTAAATGTACGAAAAAAAATCAAGATATATTTGGTACAGGCGAATTTCACCTATTTGCCTAAAAATCAAAAACTGCCCGGACATATTTGCATTGGAGTTTTAATAATCTATTAGTTTTTTTTTTACAAAATAAAACTTGCCGAACAAATAGATGTTTATTATGTACATTAATTTACGTTAACCTCGTGAAACTAATATATATATATATATATATATATATATATATATATATATATATATATATATATATATATATATATATATGCAGTGAGGACGATAGATATCGTTCAAAATTAAATTCAATAAAGAGGGATAGATTATTTACATCGGGTATTGCTGGTAAAACAGATGTGAGTGATGGGAAGACTGGATAGAACGCAGAAAACCGATACTGTGAAAGAAAAATTAAAACAGACAGACGAAATCGTATTTAGACAACGGAAATCAAGTATCTATTTTTTTTTTTTACCAAAAATATTTAACAATTCTCAGTGAGCTATGTTACTAGTATGTGTCAAGCTCTGTCTTGTCAAAATCCGGGTATTAGTTTCGGGATATGTCCTCTATTTATCAAAAAGAAAATTAAATATGTCAAAAATGGCTTAAAATGCTGGCCTAATGAAACAGCAAGTAATATATATATATATATAGTGTTTAACCCTTTTTATATTTCATCTTAACTCTCTTCAATACTCTCCAGCTTGTCTTCGTTCCCCTCCAATCGATTTAGGATATTACTCTTAATTTTTCTTTTCTATAACGGGAGGACTTCTTCCGAAATTAAAAAAAAATGTATGTTGCTTATATATATATATATATATATATATATATATATATATATATATATATATATATATATATATATATATATATAATGTGTGTATGTATGTATGTATATATATATATATATATATATATAATGTGTGTATGTATGTATGTATATATATATATATATATATATATATAATGTGTGTATGTATGTATGTATATATATATATATATATATATATATAATGTGTGTATGTATGTATGTATATATATATATATATATATATATATAATGTGTGTATGTATGTATGTATATATATATATATATATATATATATAATGTGTGTATGTATGTATGTATATATATATATATATATATATATATAATGTGTGTATGTATGTATATATATATATATATATATATATAATGTGTGTGTATGTATGTATATATATATATATATATATATATATAATGTGTGTGTATGTATGTATATATATATATATATATATATATATAATGTGTGTGTATGTATGTATATATATATATATATATATATATAATGTGTGTGTATGTATGTATATATATATATATATATATATATATATAATGTGTGTGTATGTATATATATATATATATATATATATATATATATAATGTGTGTGTATGTATGTATATATATATATATATATATATATATAATGTGTGTGTATGTATGTATATATATATATATATATATATATATATATATAATGTGTGTGTATGTATATATATATATATATATATATATATATATAATGTGTGTGTATGTATGCATATATATATATATATATATATATAATGTGTGTGTATGTATGTATATATATATATATATATATATATATATATATATATAATGTGTGTGTATGTATGTATATATATATATATATATATATAATGTGTGTGTATGTATGTATATATATATATATATATATATGCGTGTATTTTTGTTGAGAACATAAATATTACCAGCACCACAAATAAAGACAAATTATGGACGCATGATGTATAGGTTTTAAAAATCTGTGTAGAATAGAATTATTGCCAGTAAAGAAGGCAAATAATGATTTCCTTAACTGATATTTTAAAGCGAGGAACAAAATACGTATAATGGTTTGCTTATTTTAACATAAAAAGACGTTAAAAAAGTAATACAAACTACATCTGAAAAGCGTATATATTATTTTTTTATTACATTTTCACCCCAAACGTGTCATATTGGCACAACTACTAGTGTACTATGTTGGGATTTGGGCAGCAACATGTCGGTTCACGTTACACTTGAACTTCCGCATATCAGTACACTTGGGGAAACAGGGACCTAGAATTGCATTCAAGAGTCTAGTGGTTCTGGGGAAGAAATAACTGGAGTAAAAAGATATTTAACATCTACGGATCTCTACAGTGTGGGGGGTGGGATTTAGCTGCCTGTCGGTTTTGTCGAGGGTGTCTACGTCGTCGGGGCACAAGTGTCTGCAGTTCGCTAGTGCATTCACCATTAAAATACTTATAGAACAGACAGAGGGATGGGACATGTCGTCGATGAAACAGAGGCTGAAGCTTAGATGCCAGTTCAGGGCCTATCAGATTGACGACTCTCTTTTAAACCTTGTCTAATAGAGAGATACTAGTAGCAGATGCACCAGCCCAAATATGACAGCAATACACCATACATGAGCAAATGGTGACCTTATAGTGGTACAGGATACTTTCGTGTGTTAGTAGTTGTCTAGCACGGTAGAAAGATCCTACCTTCTTTGCAGCGGCCCTGGCAATGTTTTCAATGTAATTGTTCTAACTCATGTTTCCTGAGAACGTTAGGCCAAGTAGTTTGAAAGATGTACTCTCAGATAAAGTCACTGGTTATTGCTATTGGTGGCAGAGGTTTCTTGTAATTATTGAACTATTGGCTGGAAGGGTTCAGTGGAGATTGATGCAAACCGACCGGCAAGCATATTAGCCTTGTCGGTTGCTGAGCAAACAACCGCGTGATTGTTGGTTAGTGGAGGAATTGTTGATTGCCCATTATTTACGCCAATGTTGTAGATTTTCCAGGAGTCACTAGTTCCTAATTTTTGTGCTTCGATGCGGTTTTTAGTGGTTTCAGTAAATTTTCTCTTAGCTGTCGCTATTTCTTTCTTAACGTTATTTCTAGCTTCTATATACTTCTGTATGTTTGAACTGGACATGTCGGTTAAGTCTGCGTATGCATGCTGCCTTTAAACAATGGTAGTTGCGCAAGTAGAAGTAAACCATTGGAGAGAGATTGGGGTTTGCTATTAACTTTCCGCATGGGAACATGTGCTTTAAATACCGTTTTGAACCATTCAGTGGTCTCATTTGCGCACTGTTAAGCAGGAAGAGAAAAAATACTTCCCCATTGGGCATCGCTGATATCTCTGATGGCTTCACAGTCAGCCTTTTTATAATATCTCGTTGTTTTGAGCACTGGGCTTTCAGTTTTTGGTCAAGAGTTTATTGCGATTTCGACCATGCTCACTGCATGATCAGCGTTCCCGAGTGGGGTGTCAGCATTGCTTATACAATCATCGGGAACAGTGGTCAGAAACAGATCTAGAAGTGATGAGTGTTCTTGCTGGTAAAAGGAACTGGTTGGAAAACTAACCATTTGTGATAGTGAGTGAGATATAGCGAATCTATGCGTTGTGCTGCCCGCTGCATCTGTGTGAGTAGAGAATCCAGCCAGTTTTTTGTGGTGGACATTAAAGTCATTAAATACATGTACTTTTGCGCTAGTGTCGATGAAGAGTGCTGTGTCTATGCTTTCAGAAAGTTTGTTTATTATGGTGCAGTCCTGGGTCGAGGGAGAGCGGTAGAGAAAATAAAATAGCTAATGTTATGTTGTATGTTCAGTCTAAAGCACACAAAGGCTTGATCGTCCTACGCTAGGTTTGTTTCTCTAGTAAATGGGAAGGTGTTACGAATATAGACTCCAAGTCCGTGCATATGTCTGTCAGTCCTTGCGGCAGAGTGGGAGATAGCCACGCATGTTCAAGTAGTTAGAGAGATGGAGGAGGTTAGGTTAGTCTCACTTAGTGCTAAGATGCCCTGGGTATTTGTTAAGAGAAATGCTTCAAAATCAGCTAAATTAGTTCTAAGCACACGGATGTTCGTGAATGCAAGCCTCAAAGGGGGAGGTATGTTGGATTGGTTTGTCACTAACCTGGTTTAAGCTTATTTATTGTACTGTCATCAGGTTTTTAAAGGGTTTCAGTTAGGTAATGGGGAACGGAACAAGAGGTTATGCAGTGTATAATACATGCAACACAAATAAACCATCAGCTGATCTTTCTTCAACTAGGATTATGGTGACAGGAAAGCCCATCGGGGATGAGTGCAGGGTCCGTTTTAGCCAGGAACACTGAACCCGGTGCCTTACACCCATCAACCCAATCTAATTGGACAGGCATATGTGGTACTCAAGCACTCCCAAGTGCCCAGTTTTTAGGGGTGGGATTTGTCCGGAGTGGGGAAAACGGCGTTCATTGCCCTAGACAAGATACTGAGTGTTTTCTCGAGTCACTGTGATAGCGTCTCTGCGCCTGACTAATAGGCAAAGGAGTATGGAAGTCTGGCGATAGACAACCTATCTAGTCCCTAAGCAGTTTCGGTTTGCAGCCGGTAATTTGTTTGAGTCACCAGCTCTAGTAAGGTTGCCATCCAAGACTGGAGAGGCCTACTTCCTTTCGGCTTGGTTTCAAAGTTTTCCTTCTCCTAGATGGATGATCTGTGAAAATCTACTGGGTGCAGACTTATTGTTTTTCTGTTTGGAAGTCACCATCAGTCTGAAGTTAATAGCATTGGTTAATTTATGCCCTTTTTTTTTTTTTTGCAAAAGCGATGTACACACACACACACGTGTATATATATATATATATATATATATATATATATACATATATATAATTACCGAAAACAAGTATATAATAACAGTGTTAAGATAAGAATTTGAATTCTTTTCCTTATATTTTATACTTACACTATAATATACTAAATAAAATTTCTCGTAAAGACAAGCAAATCGGGGATGCCAATTTTAGTTACGTTCACAAATCTAAGTATTTAATGATAAATTAACAAGACTATATCATTTGTTTTAACTATGACGACTTTAAATATTTTTAAAAATAATTTTGCTGTATATGTGTATATACAAATAAAAAGGAAACACATACTTTTATATGAAAATATATATTTTTATCAAGCAACTGAATGCACGAATACAATTGAACATGGAATTGTTACTGCAATGTAGTCGATTGGGAACAAATGTAGACTAATTTAACTAAAATGTATAACAGAGGAATTTGCGTGGAAGTTAATATAAAAGATGTCTTATTTTTTTCAGTTGACTATTGCATATGATTTCGTACATAATTCTGCTCAACTTTTACACATTGCATGTACATTGCAACATTTAGATAATACATTTGTTGATTAAGCGTGTATAAATGAATACTTTGTTTATCCTTAATTGACTACATTTTTCGTATCAATAAAATATTTTATATTTTATCTTATTCATTCATTTTAATCCTGTTACATATATTTCCGACTAAATATGCGATTAAGTTAAGTTTTATATAAGTGTGCGATATGAGTTCTATTTAATTTGCAAAAGCGTAAACCGCTGTGTATTATAAATATCCCTGATTCCTGCTCTGCTCACCGTCAAATAATCATTTTTAAATTAATTGACGCCGTTTCCATAGTAAGCAAATCGACGTGGCTATCTTCATATCCATATGTAATCACTCTTAGATAATGTAAGCTGCACAGCTGTTCAATGTACAAAATTGATCATTTGTTTTAATAACAATTCCCGAGAGTTGGTGATATTTTTGATAGGCCAACTATTACATTCTACACATCCAGTTTGAAATAAAACATATGCACATTTATTAAGTCTGCCGTAATTTTCTTTCTTTTTAAACCAAAGAACAACCACAACAAAATCCAAAGCTGACGAGTTTATTTTCTGTTCGCTCTATGTCGTCATAATGTTTCTTATTATTTTGGTGCAAAAAATAATGTTTTGACATTGAATCAAAGTAAAAAAACGACCCTATTTTTGCACCAACCTAATAAATTGTGCATTACATTTTTCATGGTAATACGACGTAACATTTATTAGAATGAGTCTGTTTGCTTATTACTATGGAAATAAGTGGCAGATTATTTTGGAGCCTTGCTTACGTATAAATTTGACTACAGAGAATGGAATAATTTTCGCAAGATTCGTGTTTTCGACATCAATGCCAATATTTTATTAATATATACTTTAATATGTTTCAATATATAGCTTTGTTTTGTAAGACTATTATCATGAGGTTTATATTGAGTTTATTTCCATATTCCCTACTTTGTATGTTTACTTTCTAAATGTAGATGTTTACTTTCCTTTGGTTTGCCGATGCTACGGTTGAAGAGTTGCGATCTTATTAGTATCATCTTTAATGACCAATGTTTTCCTTCATTGCGGAAAATCCTAATGCTATTTATCGAGCAATGTTTATAGAATTCTAATGACCCGCAATATTCTCGAGTTGCGCTTCGCTACACGATTTAAATAAATAAAATTTAAATATCTGTTAACGCTCATATTAACTGTCAATTGCTAACTGTAATGAATACACTGTGTATACATTGTGATTTTAATAGAGGTTTTTTCTCTCGAAAATTGCCCTTCTAAAAACAGTTTAAAAGTATAGTTTTAAAAGACTAATTTATAAAGTTGTAAATTATACGCTTCGATAGCTTTGAACATTTAAACTTATAACATTAAATGCCTGGTTATATTTTGGTGGAGTAATTTGTTAATTTACACACGGATTACAATTCATTTGTTTTATTCTTTCCAGTACTAGTGAGACGTTGTGTGTATGAATATATGTTCTATAACGACGCACATGTTGTATAGTGGTTTATCTTTTTCTATATATTCATGTACGTGTAAATGCGTTTATGTATATACGTCCTACAATTTAGAGGATCGACTAGTGTGTTTATTGTAACATTTATACAACAGTTCGAACAGGAAACTATTGACGTGGACGTATCGAAAGAGTTGTAGACAATTATTTTCAACATATGTAAATAACACTATACATAATTGAATTATTTACGAACATTTTCTTATGATGCGACCGGCATTTTCGAAGATTACACGTTTATACGTATAGCTGCCTGAAATGACGCCACTCCCTGCGTCATAGACTAACTCTTGAGTTGCACGTTCCTTATGATGTCCAGCTAACGACTGCCAAGGATCTCCCCAAATCTACATTTTATCACGTAACGTATCTCATTACGTGGCTCAGAACAACACCTGATGTAACGTCAATCTAGTTATGTGTTTATGCAAACCCTAAAATAATGTTTACATCTCTTTTCACATTCCCATTGCCATATTATTTTTATTATATCAATCATTTTTTAATAATTGAATTGTTTTTACTAATCATGATTGATCCAGCGACCTGCCGTGCCTCGAATCAATTATTATTATTAGTAGTATATTATTATTATTATTATTATTATTATTATTATTATTATTATTATTATTATTATTATTATTTGTATTATCATTAATAATGTTAGTATTGGACTCTTGGCCCTGCTTGCCACAGTTAGCAGTTACAGCGCTATGACCACAGCCCAAACGGTCACAACATTACACTAGTTATAACATAACAACATTACACTATTCCTTACATGAGAATACATGTAAAATGTATTAACTTTTTGATAAAAAAAATATTTCTAGTGGATATTTGAACACTTTAATTAGCATTGTAAATAATTTCTAAATTGTAGCATATATTTAAAAAAATCTATTTGTATTAAATACTATTTTACTCCAGGGGTAATTTAGAATATTAAGCTTTATTTTAATGACACACAAGATATTTTCGAGATATCTCATTGCATTCGTGTGTAATAAATCTCGGATGCCAAACATTCGTAGTAACACTTTACAAACTGTGAAGCCCATTCAACAACTTTTGAACACATTTTATATACGCTATAATGAAAGAAAAATAGGGAATAATATAGGTTCATGAAAATGTTACAAACTATGTATAGACCATAATAAGACGGGGGCAAGTTATATGATTTATTTTTTTAATTGTTATAGTAATTTGGTACTATGGACATCATGATATAACGTTGACTAAAATAAACATTACAATTATTTTGCACCAAATGGGTTCAAATAACATATTTATATAATTATGTAATTGATGTAAGCGTTCATTTTTTATCTACGTATCGTATTCAACTGTCGAATGAAACGGCTGCATACACAAGTATAATATTTCTTCCATTTATTAAATATAGATCAGAATTTACTTCATAACAACGATAGTTCGCAAACAGTTAATGTCTAAATGGTACGCATTAGATAAATAAGAGTTGTTATACTCTGAATATTGCAGAATATATGCATTGCATTTGTAAAACTCGTTGATGTAATAACATCTTTATAAGGAGCTTAAATCTTTTAAAAAATCAAATCTTATTTCTGATTAGTCTAGTACAAAACAAACAATTCTTGAAATGGCTGTCCGAGTATGACAACTTCCATCCCAGTCGTGACAAATATCCCATATATTGACATAAAAAGATTATCAACTATGTAGTTCTTTTTCCCCGGCCCTATTGGTTTAATAAAAAAATAAGGCAAACTTTTAGCATTAGTCATGAATAATTCTGACAAAGTTATGGGGACAATATTCATTGTAGATTTTTTTATAGGTGTTATAATTTTACATAAAACATTTTTATGCTATAAAAAAACTGGGTTTATTAATGTAGGATTATTTAATAATGTTCAACAATCTTTGATTTTAGAATGAATCAACAATCCTGTAGATAAGTAGTCGGCTGATATTCTACTTATGTTGCATGTCTGGTATTCTGCAGAACTACTTTGTAAAATTGAAACTGTTAGATACAAGTAAACTCATTAAAATTAAACGGGATTAGAACCTGTTGAATTATGTCGCTTAGCAAACAGTGCAGATATCTTAGCGCTAAGTTAAATTAACTTACACTCATCCATCCCATTTAACCATTTTAACATGCTTGATTATCGCCCACTTTGCAGTAAGTACTCGGTCATATGCACGTACTTGGAGTCGATGTGCGAAACGCCTTCCACTTTACTAGAAAAAACAAAACTAAAATCAGACGACCAGACCTTTATATACGTTAGACTTAACATGCAACGAAACACTGGTTATATTTTCTCTACCGCTATCCCTTTACCCAGGAGATTACTCTAATCAATCTAGTCGCTGAAAATATAGATAAAACACTCTCACTCGATAATAGTGCAGAAATACATTGGCGACTTTAATGTTCCAAACAGTAATTTGCTTGGATGATCTGTTTACAAACGCAGCTGGTAACCTAACACATTGCTTCCGTATACCTCATTGTCTATCACTGACGGTTATATTGCCGACACGTTTTAGAGCTCAGCAAGATCAACGTTCATAACTTTTAGATCTATTTCTGACCGCAGTTCCCGATGACTGTGTTACAAATGCCCATAGCCACTCGAAAATGCTGATAACGCTGCGGTAATGGTAGAAATGGCCCTAAATTCTGAACCAACGCTGAATTGCCATTAATCAAAACAAGTTATTATAAGAAGTCTTGCTAGGAAGCCATGGGGGAGCTCATCAAAGACGCACCACGAAGATATATATGTTCTCTTTCAGCTGAATGGTGCGCAAATGAAAAGGTTTCAAAACAATTGCAGCACATTTCGGTCGCGGATATTCTAGAGCAACCCCATACTATCCCCCATGATTTACCTTTACTTGTGCATATGCAATTACTAAACGGTTGCATGTAAACGTCCAGTACAAACACAGATTTAATTGAGCTTTGAAGTAATTGTAAGAAAAAATAGCGATAGCTTAAAGAGAATATAGGGAAACCATAAGAAGACTCATCGAAGCAAAGAAATACGAACCCCGTTATTCTTGGAAAATATAAAACTGTTTAGTAAGTAATGGGCGATCAACGAATGCATTAATATGTAACAATCATGAGGTTGTTTTCATGGCAACCGAGACGGATACATGCTTGCCAGTCGGTGTGTTTTAAACTCTTATTTGGTACCACCAAACCCCTTCTCCCCCGACTTTACTTTGCAAACAGATGCCACTATAGAGCATCTGAAAATAACCCTTTTTTAGCTGTATCCTATAAAACCTTAGACACATCAGAAGCATGTAGACCCGATATCATCTGAAAATGCAACACAAAGTTTGTTTCACTCCTCTTCAAACTTTACAACAAATGCCTAAACGAATCTCGCTATCCTGACTGCTTGAAAACTGCTTCTCTTGTGCCAGTTTACAAGATTTCATGCGAAAGAACTAACCCATTAAATTATCGCCCCAATTGCCTCCTCTCGTTTTTTGTCCATATTTGAGTCTATAGTTTATCAAGGTCTAGTGCATCGCTTACAACTGATAAACTTCTAACCGACCTAGAATAGGGATAAAGCAAGCACGCTCTACACCAGATATCCTAACCTTAATCTTTGAACGTGTATAATACACACTGGATATGCTAGCGAGAAATGGGCAGTAGCTACAGATATATCGAAGATTATTTACTGGGTGCGGCATAATTATCTAAGGAAATAAGAGCATACGGTATCATTGGACGAATACGTAACATAATTATACCGTTCTTAAATAAGAGAAAAGTCCAGGTTATCCTAGACAGTCGTATATCTTAACAATATGATTTAAATGCGAATGTTCCTCAGGGGGTCTATCTTTGGACCTTTTATTATTCCTAATATTCATAAATGCCCTCCCTAATAAAATTGTCACTAACATTGTTATATTTGTGGTGACACCAAGCTCTATAACAAGCACGAGGAGAATACAACTGCTCACATATCTAATGAAATGGCAGAAAACTTAATGAAAACTTTAAATCTGTAGTAGAATAAGAACAAAAATGGATGGCCACATTCAATGCTGCCGAGACTAAGCTTGTGTTATTAAATAATTACAGGAAACCACCAATAGCTATGGCTAAAGATACATTGCCTGTAATATTACTTTCAAACTCCTTTGCTTAACGTTCAAAGAACATCAGTTGGAAGTAATACAGCGAGGAGGGTGATATCTCTGTACCGTGCAAAAAAGTTAATGACGCCTGAATGCATCCATCATTTGCCTAGGTATTGAGATTTTTTTTAATTTGGGCTAGTCATTTGCTACTGTTCCTTCGTGCGTGACAGGATTCGAGAGTCGTTTCCCTGATTGTCTCTTATAAAAGCTTCACTTTCTGTCCCAGCGACACATTTTTCCATATCTCTGCTTATTCTACAATTGTTATGATAGATGTTTCGACGGACTATCATCCCTGACACTCCTTAGATGTAAATACTCCCAACAAATCCGACAAGCAACCAAATTCCACACCTACATAGATCACTAGACAATAAAGGCTTCGTCTAATTGTCTTCCCCAGAACTACTAGATTTGGAACTCACTTCCAGGTTCTACTTCCCCAACTGTATTTATATGCAGAAGTTCAGATATTTGAACAAACGCCCTTATCAGTTCGTGTCGCGTATTTGATATGAGATGTTAATGTTCGATATAAGATCATTATAATAAGAACAAATCGTAATATAGATATCTCTGTCTGAATAAAGTAACGAAGTTGTGTCTCTGTCATAACAATTCTTTCCGTGCCATAAAGGAAATAATGTCCTACTATTAGCGGTTTTGCTCCTAATTAAGGGCGAATTTGTTGCACTGACACTGTAAATCACACTGCTTTTGCTTAATCAGGTCAATATTTTAAGTTATGACTACATGTAGTGTTTTTTGACATTTTGTTCACATTTATACATATGCGCAGATGGTTAAATGTTGGTGGAAGTAAGATATTATGTTGAATAAGTGTTTGGATTGAAAATGATTATTGTAATTACAAGACATATTTTGGGCTGATAGTTTTGGGTGATTATGTCGAAAAATGGATCAATTTGATATCATGAAATCTCGAAGTTAAAATAAAAACAATTTGTGTTCAGCATACGCGAATGAAGACTAGTATGTACAGAAGGAGTTAGCCCCTTCCACAGAAAGAAACACCCTCAAGGACCTCCTCATGAACAAATAGAATGCTCTTTCCCTGCTGCACATCAAGCTCTGGTTAATCAAGCAGTTCACCAAGGCTTTGAAAGATTATGACTGACTCACTTATTTCTGCCTTGCATTTCCAGGATTAAGCATGGATAATTTCGAAGATGGCATCTTCGTTGGTCTTTAGATCTGGCAGCTCGTCAGAGATAAAGAGTTGAAAAAATCAATGAAGGGAGTGAAACTAGAAGTGTTAAAGATATTTATTCTGGTATTGAAGAACTTTGTTGGCAACAATAAGGCAAACTACATAAAAATTGTAAAAACTATTCTGACTGGTTAAAATAAGAGCTGTAACATAAGCGTCATGATCTACTCCCTATTTTAACATATGGGCCGGTTTTCTGAGAATGTAGATTCAATCAGTGACGAGCATATGGAAAGATTCTATCAGGACTTGAGAGAGATGGAAATCCTATATGAGTGTAACTGGGATGCTGTCATTGTTATTGGCTATTGCTGAAACCAAGATTGAACACTTCCTACCACTTGAAATTCCAGGAGTTCAAAGAAACGGATGTTCAAGTATTGAAGTTTGAATAATGGTGAAGCAACATGCAATTTACGTGTATCTTCTTTATTAATAAATTCATTTAGTTTTCTGTGATCGATGTTTTTTTATCAGGTAATCAATATATTTTGTTGGCAAAATAGTTTTCTCTTTAAAATATTTAGAATGTGTTGACAAAATCTGATAATGTCACAAAAATTGAATCGATTTTGTTTTAAAATCGGATTATTTTAATGCAACTGAGCATTAAAAAATAATCTGATCGAGAGAAATTGATTCCATTTTCCGATTCAGTAGCGTACGAATACCATAAACCAGTTGTAAAAATCTAGACAACATGCAAAAAGTAAACAAGTTAAGCATCCATGTTCCCCGTAAATGCACAGTAAACGAGGCATAAAAATGACTAAATTCATCATCGCCCGATTTTGATCAAAACTCGTCAGGGGACGTATAATCCTGGTGTAAATAACCTAATGCTGTAGTTTTAGGTATTATATGTAAACTTGAGTTCTGCACCGTGCAGAAAAAAGAAATGACAAAGTTCATCATTCGCCCCCACCAATTTAGTCCAAAAGTCCCCAATAAGTTAACATATTTAAATTTGAGTTTAGCACAATGAAAAACTGCTAAATAGACATAGGCAGAATATTTCAGATAAATATGGTAAAATAGTCCCAATAATTGAGTGTTTATTAGTCCTAAACCCCAAGAGTCACCGCGAAGTATAGACAAATATAATTATATAGGCACTAGGTAGTTACAATATTTCATAAAGTTTTATGAAAATTCAAAGCAGTTTTTTTTTTTAAATAAGCACGTCTCCAATGTAGCCATTTTAACCCGAAAGGCCCCCTGCGAAGGGGTGTGTTGCAAAGATTTCCCCCGGAAAATCTGTTCTGTACTGCTTTTACTCATATAATGTTTACTGATTGTGCAAAATTTCAAGAATCCAATACGTACTTATTGAGAAATATGCAGACAGATGAACAGACAATGGTCAATTTACACGTCCGCCCTCCTGTTGTAGGGGAACCAAAAATTGTTGGCCAGTGTAATTTATTCTAAATATATACAGCTTCGAGGTCATATTTCACCTGGTTAATAAACATTTATTTCTCAACTGGATTTTTCTAGCTATCTTTTCATACGAAATGAATACTATGTTTCTATATTTTTCAGATGAGATTTGTTTTTGTTGTTTTACATGGTGATCACCTTATCAAGGCCCAGGAGCCACTCTGGGATAAAGGTTATTGTGTGTACAGTAAGCAAGAGGATAATATCGTAGTAATAGTTGACATTTGAGATTTGATAAAGTGTCTTAGGGGGGCGATTAATGAGGAATTTATGTTGGACTTGAAGACTTCCAAGTTGTAGTCAGGTTGAAAACGAACGGAAGAGAATTCCACAAGCGTGCACTTATCAGAAAGAAGCTTTGTTCATGGAATCTACTCTTTGATTTTGGCACAGATAAAGAGTGGATGAAATTGTTTACAATGGTTTCATCTCGACGGATGTTTATCGTGAATGATTGGCGAGGGAGGTCCAGAGATTGGAGCTCGGACGAGCACTTGCCATGGAGATAACGATAAAACAAAGACAGGCTCGCAACGACTCTTCTGTGTGAGAGAGACTGAAGGGAAGAGAAAAGGGCATTCCCCACTAACCTACGAAGTCTATTTTGTACTCTGCCAATGCAGGATAGGCTGTTTATTAGCAGATCCTTCTAGATGGGGCAGCAGTACTCCGTCCTTGGATGTACTTTCTTTTATAAAGATAGAGAATTGCATCAGTAGTGATATATCTTCTGGAGCGGTATAAGGATCCCACCATCATCCCAGCGACCTTGGAAACAGATCTGATGGTACGTGTTCACTTTTAGACCAAGCGTAAAGGTCAAACACATAAGCTGGTCAAAACATGGAGCCTCCCCAGGAGGAGAGCTCTCCATATCATTTGATGCCAGATGGGGATCAGAGCATTGATTGTTTAAAGATAGGGACTTGGTTTTATATGAATTAAAAGTAACCAGCCCCCTCTTCCCCAACTGTACCACGCGCTCAAGATCAGAAGAGAGAATCAGAGAGATTGTCATTTACGGTCTCTGATGTGTTGCCATAGATTTCAACGAATGATTTATGTGTTTTAGGAGATCATTGATGCAGATCAGGAAGGGAGTTGGACCCATGATGGACCCTTGAGGGACTTCAGAATTAATACTGTAGGCCTCTGATTTCTTCCCATGAATCACTACTCTTATAAGCCTATCAGAAAGAAATGATGTAATAATTGAGAAAACATTTCTAGTTATACCGTAGATGGACATCTTGTTAAGTTGGCCCTTATGTTATATGGTTTCGAAGGCCTGTGATATGTCAAGAGCAATTGCCCTACAAAAGAATACTTTGTCGAGAGTTTTACTAATCCTATGAGATATAACCGTTGTCACATCTGCTGTAGATCTAGCAGAACGGAAACCATATTCCATGGGTTTCTGCTTAGGTGGTTGAATACATTATGTAATATGGGTTCCAGCAACTTACTCATGACACAAGATACTTATTGATCTGTACTGAGAGGGAGATGACTTATCACCTAAGTTCTTAAATACAGGGCATACTGAGGTTTTCCAGGGTGTTGTAAAGCGCTTCTTAAGGCAACGCGTAAACAGTTTTGTTAGTATGGGGCAAGTTCTGCTCGAAGCTTTTTCAACACTATATTAATTGAATGCCGTCGTGCCAGTTGCTTTACTGCAATCAAGGTCCTTGATTTGTTTGGCGACCTCACGCACAGATATGTGTATATTGCATAGTGTGTTGTCTGTTGTAGGAGGAAATACGGGGAATAGATTTCCTCCGTCGCAGAGGGTAGAGTAAGCTGCAAAGTTCTTGGCAAATAGTTTAGCCTTGTTTAATGCTGAGAAGATAACCTCCGTCCATTGATGATTGTTGGGATAGAACGCACGCTTCTGTTCAGAACCCTGTTAGCTATTTGTCAAACCGGGCGGGAACCAAGCTGCTGCTAAGCTACTTTGGATTTCACGGACTGAGCATAAAGCTCTCGTGCATTGTTTATTACTTTTAACGTGGTTGCTTGCAGTCTTGAAAGCAACTTTATTCCTAGTACATCTGTTACGTTGGTTAGTCGTATTATTTCGCTTTTAGGACTTTCTGTTCTTATAGTGGTTCCGTGGAAATGATAATCGGAGAAATAAACTAGAACTTTATATTCTGGAGTTTTAATGGTCAATTGTGGGCGACCGCAAATACAACTAAGTTACTGTAAAAATAATGTCGTTTTTGATATGAAGTTAAATGTAAAAGCGACACAATTTTTGCACCAAACTAATACGGAATGCTTAGGACCTATATTAAGTCGTGGCTGACAGAGCGGGAGTATACTACCATTAGGATGTAATTAAGAGTTCGTATTAAATTCCTTGCAAATTCTCGAATTCGGAAGAAACATATTCGCATACGACAATGTACACCTAGAGAAAGTAGGAATTTACACCGGCTTAAACATGGCATAAATTGCATTCAATATGAGGGCAATAGTCTGAAGTATACATATAATACGAAACAGATAGAGTATACATCAGATTTAGTTGTCTGATTTTTTTTTATATGAAATTATTACTAACATTGTGAACGATCTTTCGTAGGGATGAATAATGAAAATAGAATATTTCGCACTCATGATTTTCAAATCGATTGAAAAGCCACTCTATTTCAGCACTCGTCATGGTGCACAGGGAGGAATCTCACATGTATCTTGCTATGGCTTATTGTACCCAAACATTTTAGCCTAAATTGCATTGTGGAGAAGCCACTGTGGATTTTATAAAAGTGTTTATATCTAAGAGCATTAATTAGTTTGAAACTTAAATCAAAATATAAAAAATACAGCTGTGCTATAAACAAAAACATTCCTTCCGAAGGACGTCCTTTCATATAAGAAGATGCTGTTGATTTTTATGTAGTCTATTAGATTGGGTAGGAATAATCTTCTCAAGCGCTCATATGATAGTAGGTGGTGTAAACTGTCAATTTTGTTCAGATTACCTTCTCCCTCTTTCATAAGATTAATTTAATTATCGATACTTTTCGAGAACATTCCGATACAAAACCTTCCTTATAACACTGCCAACCCTATTAGGTGTTTTTCTGTTATAGTAAATAAATCGTTCACTCATTTTCGAGTTCACAGGAAACGAATTCTTACAAATCAAAGGAAGAAGCGTGTTTATATCAAAGTAGAGAACAGGACAACTTGCAGAACTCTTTCAAATTCTACAGAATGCCAAACAATTTTAATAGAAGAATGTTTTTATAAATCTAACATCTTCGTAATTAGGGCAAATAACAGCTTTTTTAGACAGAAAAATGTATAACTTATCTAGTAACTGTTTATTACGATTTCAATAAAAAAACATCATTTTTTTTAAATATAGAATCACATTGTAAAGTGACAATTTTAAAATTCCTATACAGAATCTGTTAATAGATATTTTGGCTCGTTTTCTGTGTAAATTTACCTTTTTTTATTAAAACTGTCGCAGACATTTCGCATTTAATAAAGTACCGCTGCATGCCGTAATTATCACTGACATTTTTCTTAAATTATTACAGCAATTATTGTATTTGTCTAATAATATTCTACAAATAAACTAAATTAAACGTAGATTGTTTGTAAGTATCCTGTACAATTTTGTCGACGTAAGAGTTTTTTAGAAGCGTTAGGCATTTTGAAATTCTAATAAGATTTTTCAAAACGGGACTCCCGTCTAATAAATGGAGGGATAATAAGAACATTATATAGAGTTGCCATAATTCTTGAATACCCAAAGTGAACTATGTTACTAATAGGCAATCACTGCTCTGAATGGATATTTTAGAACCACGTCATTCATTTTATGTGTTCTTATTCTCCCAAGTTTTTTTTTAAATATAAAATGCAATGAATGATGCAGTATATACTTATAGATTATTTGGGGAAAAGAGAATGGCATGAGAAGTAACATTATTTACAATCTTGGTTATATAGAAGGGGGCAGAAAAAGGGTTACAGTCAAATTTTAAAATATTTTTAATGTTAGTTTTAATTGAAAAAACACGGAGAAGCATATAAACCTATCTTCATCCGTGAACAAAACTATTGAAAAACATTTGCCTTCTTTCTTATGCATCAAGAGTGATGGCCCAGACGGTTGGAGCTAGGGATGGGTCCTAGATAGACGACAATGTTATCAGCGTTTAAGGCGCCACCAAGGTAATGGTGTGATCATGATTTGGGCTGGGTTTATCGGAGGTAATTTAGTCGGTCCGTGGAGAGCTCCAGAAGGCATAAGAAAGAAGACAAATGTTTACAAAGTATTCTGAAGGAGCACTTAAAACCATGGCTGAAGTAGCAGATTGTTGACATTTAGAAGAACCAATAGTTTAATGCAGAATGATGCTTCCTCGCAAATAAAATCAGAGTACTTGAAACAACTGCGGTTCTCTACGCGACGGGAGATGGAGTGGTTTACAAATTCACCAGATTTGAACCGAATTGAGAAACATTGGAGTATCATCAAGCAGCCCCTCTCTACAACTGACTTCCAATTTAAGAGCAAAGATGTGTTGTGGGATGCTCTCCAAGAGATATCGCCAGGAATAACTGTAGAAGAAATCACAAATTTGACTAAATCTGTGAACCAACGTCCTTTAAAAGTTTTTCATGAAAAATGATCGCATATTCCATACTAATTATGTCAACGTAGAAATTATGTAGTTTTTGTGGTTCTAGTTTATTTAATCCTTAGAAAATTATTTCAATAAACAAGTAATGCGTATATTTACCTTTTTATCTCCTAAATCTTGACACACTATTGTCATCAGATACCGCTATCTTCTGCCATAGTGCCGTTTATACTGGTGTAAATACTATTCTTTTCCGACTAGAGTAGGTGAATAGTAGTTTCATGGGGGTTTATTGATCCGTTCCTTAAATATTTAAAGAAATAGAGTAGCATAGTAAAATAGATATATTGACGATGTGTGTACATTTTACTGTCATATAAATGATGTTGTAGTGTACACAGTCAATAATTGATTTTTACATATTGAGTAATTCCCTTACATTTAAATATTTAATCAGTTAGCGTAAACAAATGTTTTCTTGTTCAGTTTTATATGATATTGCATAGATTTTGTAATATTTTTATAGTTTAATGCTTAACATTTTCTCTCTGAATCCTACCTGAGAGAATAAAGCATTAAGTATAAAATACAAAATATACTTTTTTTTAAAATAATTTATTCTAGTAAACATCAAAATATCATACTTCTGAAAAATGTAATCATTACAATGATCGCTCTAACTGTAATAAATCGTCAAATGAAACTTTTCACCCCCCCTTTTGTATATCACACACACACATACACACACCCACTCTCTCTCTCTCTCATAAATATATCTGTGTGAAGAGAACGGTGTTTGAAACTTGCGAAATTCTCAGTGTATGAAATAATTAATGCTCCTCCTTGAATTTCATTCCAGTCAGAACGCCATCGCTTATTAGATAAGACCTTTACCATAATGTTACATCCAATTTCATAAAAAAATTGAAGGAATTTAAGTAGATTATATTGTATGTAAACAGATATCCATATCCCATTTCGAATATTATTCAAACGCGGTAATGTTTGAATATATGGTTCAGTGGCAGTTTAAGTCATTTAGAATTTCTTTAAAGCTACACCACTAACTTATATTTCGACCAAATTTCAAACACTTATTACCGTTTAGAGATCATTTTCTATGCTGTATTTTAAACAAAATGCTAATTTACATTTAATAGAAAAGGTTATTATGAATTAATTTGTGCTGAAAATCGTAAACAAACGTAAGGAGGTTTGATGTTTTTTTATGACTGGTTTTCATAGTACTTACGTTGCTTCAGCGACTACTGTTGCTACCAATTCACCGCTTTCTCGAAAAGAAAATAAGAAACTGAAACAGATTGAATAAAAAAATGAAGGAGAGATACTTGTGGGGCTCAATTGAAAGCAGACTGCTGCCGTACATAAGTCTGTTTATGGGGGTAAAAAGACTGAAATTATACTAAGAACAGGGAAATTTATTAGAAGCCTGGAAAAATTATGGATTAATATAGAAAAATGCGAGCATGAAAAGCCGTATAATAAAGCTTAAACATGGGCAAGTAAAGTTTAAACTGAAAAAGAAAAGGAAAATATATTCTAGTAAAAATATAAGAAATTTATAACTTAAAATATGGCAGTATTAAGAATTATTTTAATTCTACGTATAGTTCATAATCAATTCGTAATGCTGCAATATTTTAAGTTATAAATTTCTTATATTTTTTATTAGACTATATTGTTATTTTCCTTTCAAATTGATCAATAGTCCTTTACTTTTCTATATTTAAACTTAACCATATTACTTATGTTCGCGTTTTCTATTGTAATATATATATATATATATATATATATATATATATATATATATATGTATATATATATGTGTATATATATATGTGTGTGTGTGTGTGTGTGCGCACCCCCGCGAGTTTGTGATAAATCTATTTTCAAAAAGAATTAACGATTTTCTTTATTGTCGTACTTTCAATGAAACCCAAATCTCTATTACTGATACATTGACACCAACCTATGTATTCACAGGGAGACGCAAACGTGTTTGTATCCGTTACGACATTGGTTGATGTAGGATTCACTTTGTTTTATTTCTTTTACTGTACTGATGTTATGTATATTTTCCATTTTATTATTTGAATGCAGGGCGATATTGTTTTTTACTTTACCAGTATACCGTTGGTCGTCACTTTTTTCTCTCGTGCAATTTTCTGTGTGCCCTTTTATCTTTCCTATAGTATTTTCTCTGACATATTTCCCCCTTTAAATCTATGACCTTATTGCTTTGTATTGTAAATTATATTTTCATTAGTTTATTGCTGCTTCGTACACCAAAGACAATGCTTTTTATTTAATGAAAAAAATAGGTAATGATTTGATAGCTTTGTAAGCATGGTAATATATTTAAACGACACCGTATTTATTAGAAATGATTTCATAATTCTGTACACCGAAAAAGCATCTTATAAAGCGCATTTTACAAAATGAAATCTTGTTTTTGTTTTGTACACCTTGTACACTACAACAGCTAATAGGTAAAGACGTGGACACGTGGTTTTCCACATATAATAATGTAATGGATTGGGTATATATTTAATAATTTAGTGTACATTATGAATACTGTTGTAATTTTAAAAGGATACATATGTATATGTGAGCGTATTTCCAAGATTTCAACTCCAATCCCAACTAGATATATCGGCTTTCAAGTATAAAGCAATATTATAGACATGTACTTAAATTCAATGTTACATTTCAGAGCAACTATATTGAATATATCTAGCTTTGTGTATAAGAACAGATGAAACCTCCGTTCTATGGCCTACTTTTGTCAATAGTAAATACACTATGACAAGTATAATTAAAATTAAAGACATAACCGTGTATTTCTGTTACCTATAAAATCTACAACTCTAAATTTTAACTAACAATTATCATTTACGACTTACTAATGAAGATTATAATTGGCATGTTTCTCAGGGTTCTTATTCACATTTTTAGTCAGCACACAATTTATTTAATCACAGATTTTTCATTACAATTGAACAAAGCATAAAATATCATTTTTCTTGTAAGTTAGTGTACTTACTCAGATGCATTTTCCTTTCAAAATCTAAACAATAAGTACTTTCTAAACTTTCACAGTTAGGCATTTGTAAAATGTGTGTGTGTATGTGCGCCTCGTGACTACTGATCTAATCCTATGCGAATTTTATGCATACGTTTTCGAAATAGAGGTTGTGGTGTAATTAATATACGTGTGACTGCCCAGAAATCTCTGAATTACCGAAATTAAAAATGAACAAAAATACGATTTTGAGATTAACGCTGTTATTTGAATCTCTCTGAAGAGAAATATGTAAACACAATATAATTTATGTATCTAGTGATAGTTTGCTTATAATTGTACTCTCAATTATTTTCGTATAGTAATCAGATTGCGCCCTTTACGTTGTGCATATTACTGTTTTTAAAGATACACTTAATTTAAACATTTTTTTTCAAAGTTGCGGGTCACTAGTATCCGTATAACCGATTGTTATTCCCATAGTAATGTTTCCACGAACTAGCATATAGTTTTTGTTGTAAAATAGTAGCACATACACTCGCATTAGCTTTGTGAGAAACCGCGCTATAAGTAAGCTAGCGAATTTCACATGAGTAAATGATGTTATTCCCAATTGCGCATCTAATCAATTCGTGACATTAACCCCTATCCTTGGGCTGCCATAAAGCTTTACAAATATATGCTATACTTCAAATTCTATTTTATTGCCCCCATTAAACATACCGAATAATGAGTATGCCGCTCAAACTTGGATTACTTACGGATAAATATTGTGGTGTCTTTAATCCATGGAACTATATTTTATGATTTAATATGCTTTTCGATATATCAGTGATACAGAAGAAAGCAAAGTATTAAATCGTCACTAGGCATAGCGTTATCAAGATGAATAGAAAATACGCAATAAAAAAAATACAAACCTAATTCGTAAGAGGTATTTCAAGAATCTGTTTGGTAAACAGAAATAGTGCCGTTTACTTAATAATATCGTGAAAAATCACAAAAAAGCGATAAGAGTTTTAGACGATATTAGCTTCGGTTCGCTAGAGCGATTTTAGTTTTCGAAAATTCTTTTTCGTTGTATATAAACGAATTGGCAATGCCGACTCTGGTAAAAGCTAAGTACATTATCTAGTCTATATCTTTGTTTAGTTTATCGAGATAGAATTATTGTAGTCGACGACCTTACGTTTACCTTTCTCATCGTGTAGAGGATTGTAAAATCGACACTATGTATTGTATATGTAGCATGATATTTTCTCATTGACCGTTGCTCACTATTTTTTACACTTCTATAGTTTTAGCAGCTTCCTAATTGAGCTAGTAGATGTATTAGACGTGTAAGATAATTGATGTTAGATTTTATATCAGTCAGTAGGTTGCATTAATCTCTTTCCGGCTTAATGTTTATATAAGAATATATCGGTCCGTTGGTGGAGCTAAACCTAAGTTTTAAATCATATTTTAATTCCTAACTCGCATCATCTTTTTTTTTACACGGTGGTCACCACTTATCCACGCCTAGAAGCCACTCAGGGATAAGGGTTATTGCAAGTACAGTACGTTAGTGTGGAGATTCGATGAAGTGTTTACTTAAGGGGGTGGTTCATTAGGAATTTGTCAACGTTGGACTTGAAGACATCTAAGTTTTATTCAGGTGGTAAGCAGGCAGACGGAACAGAGTTCCACAGGCGTGCAGTTCTAAGAAAGAAGCTTTGTTCATGGAATGCACGTTTTGATTTAGGCACAGATATAGAGTGGGGGACATTTTTCACAGTGGATTCAGCTAGACGGGTGTTTTTCGTGAAAGATTGGCGAGGAAGTACCAGAGATTAGAGTTCAGACGAGAACCTGCCATGGAAATAACGATAAAACAAGGATGGGCTCGCAATGTCTCTTCTGTGGGTGAGAGGTTGCATGGTAGAGAAAAGGGCATCCC
The DNA here is from genome assembly GCF_053919585.1 of Euprymna scolopes. Classification (NCBI taxonomy): domain Eukaryota; kingdom Metazoa; phylum Mollusca; class Cephalopoda; order Sepiida; family Sepiolidae; genus Euprymna; species Euprymna scolopes. The sequence continues at coordinate 119,261,056 of NC_136482.1, read as the reverse complement.
CCACTACGCCACGAATTCTATTTTGTACTCTGCCAAGGCAGGATATGCTATTTTTAGCAGCTCTTGCCCAGATATGGCAGCACTATTCCATCCTTGGACGTACTCGCTATGCTCGCATCTTGCGAATCAAATTTTTTGTTTTAATCATTTAATTTTCTATCATTGTGTTCGATTTCATTGATTTTATTATACATTTTAATCAAATTATAAGGAATTTATTCCTTTGGTTCACTGTCAATTGT
>NC_136482.1:119214327-119240714 GCF_053919585.1 Euprymna scolopes | reverse complement strand
TATATGTGTATATATGTATATATATGTATGTATATGTGTATATATGTATATATATGTATGTATATGTGTATATATATACGTATATATGTGTATAATATATATATGTATATATATATGTTGTTGTATGTGTGTATGTTTATATTCATATATATTTATATATATATATATATATATATATATATATATATATATATATATATATATTACAAGCGGAGTGCTTACTTGTAACATACACTTTAATATAAAATTTAGAATTATGAACATTTATAAGTATATTATACTACACCTAATATATACTGCGGATTTATAATTAAAGAAAGAACCCGTGCGCAACCATTCAAAATCGAAAAGAAAATGTTTAGCCTGCGATTTATTTCTGCCTCTGCTGTAATCACTGAGCTATGCAGATATGTTTGCTGGGCTAAATTTATTACAAAAACGAATAGCTAATTCGTGCCACATGCATTTCGTAATGCTAGCGTTAGAGCTTCACAAGGCAAATTTTATTTTAATGTTTTAATTATATATTTGTATTAATTTATTCGGGTTAAATTCGAATACAATGTTTTGTGTAGATTCAAAATATGTTACATATTAAGTTTGATGTCCGTAGACCAAAAGGTTTATAGGTTTCGTAGGAAACATTTGTAAGCAAAAATATATACGTATAAATGTATATGGAAAGAGTTTTGTGTGTACTATGCACATTTTACGTAAATATTACGCAAGCATAAATGATGTAGAATATCTGTAATAAAATTACACGTAATGGATAATATAATCATAACATCAGAACAAAACAAATAAGGAATTAAAATGAATGTTTACAAAAATATACAAATTAGCTTGATATTTTGCTAGTGAATGCAATTTCATGACTCTCATCTGTGAAAGTTCTATTTACTTTATAAATCAATAGAATGAAGGTTCATAACGTGTGTATGTATATATAATATATATGATTACCTGTCATTTGGAATTTCTGATATCATTTCTTTTCTACTGAATTATGTTTCTTGTTTGATTTTATTTTGTTAATATATTGTGTATGTAGCAGTACTAGTTATTCGTCAGACGTAGCACGGCCTTACATGTGTAAACATATTTAAACTCATGCAGACTACGTATGTATTATATAATCAATCGTCTGTGCATTATTATATATTATGAGGAATAATTTGCCCGGTTTACTTTTCGCCAAAAATAAGGGCATTAATAATAGTAATATTAATATCATTCATTAAATCACTTCTGTGTACTTATAAAATATTATGTCAGCTTATATTTGTAGCTTCTGGATTGATATCCTGAAAACTTTTACATCAGATCGATATTTTGTTAAAAAAATATGAAAACGAAGAAATTATTAGCTGCGATTTAAAAGGGTACATAATGTTTAATTTTCCTAAGTACTCAATGAAAAAAAAAATTGTAGGGTTTTCCCGGGGTTGAAAATAGACCATTCCATCTGAAGTAAATTTTTCTACCACTGAGCTATATGTTCAGATGATATTACATTTGTTTTTAAAAACAAATATTTTCCATTGGGCTGTGTAGCATAAAATGTACAGCCTCTAATTTTGTTTCTTTATCTTCTAGAGAGACTATTTCCACGACAACTTTTTTTTTTCATTTTGTTTCTTTTTATTTTTTATTTATCAGATTAATTAATGTACAAAACATATCTAATACTAATTCCCCAAAGAACTTACTCCATGTGAATTTGAAAAAAAGATACATTCAGCCGTTTAGGAACCTGCGACGAAAGAAACACTCACAAGCCACTTTTAAATAAGAGTGTAGCTAAAAATAATTGTCTTTTTATGATTTTACAAATGTAAACTGAAAAGATCTCAATTGTTGTGTATCAGATTTACAAGAAAATTGTCACAGTTATTTAGTCAACCGGGCAAATTATTCCTCGTAATCTATATATCTATAAATACGAAATTGTGTGTGTGTGTATTTCCCTATCAAACTACTGTAAATTTTAAGTCTTCTGGTTCAGAGTTTGACATGGTAGGTATTGAGAAATGCAAAATTTTTTTTAATCGATTTTCGGCAAAAAATGTGGCTGCGAACAGGTAAAATTTCTACAATCTTTCCATTCTAAACTCTACCGAATCTGTCTGCCTATTTTGAGTCTAAACACCTGAATTTTTTAATGCAGCTTACTTGGGCAGGAATACAAATTTAAGTTTTTAGTTGAGCCCCCGAAATTAATTAAGGGCTCAAATTTGGGGTCAAAGTTTAAAAAAATAACCTCTGCGGTCTCTGCAAAATAACGCAGATAATTTACTTCAAAACATTTGGAAGTGGACATAAAGTATATTCAGACATACGGCCAGCTTTTACGCGGTTTTTTGCCCAATTTTGGCTACCCAGCGACCAGTTCAAACGATATGACTTTTACTGTGTCTAGAGAACAATTAAAACAATTTTGGATCTAAACATTTAAAATTTTACCTGAAGAGCATTCAGACAAGCCGCAAGATTTCAATAACTTTTTGGCTGAACATAATGTTACCAAGTTGTCAAAGTTAAAGCAAACTCTACCAAAATCGTCAGCCAATATTGTGTCTAAACACTTGAAATGTTAAATGTAGGTTACCAGGGCGCAAGTCAAACTTTTAAGCACATGTGTGTATAATATATATATATATATATATATATATATATATATATATATATATATATATATATATGTATCTCACAAAAGTACCCGTAGTTGGCTGGGTTCAAAAACAGTGTACAGAAAATGGACTCCTTTATATATGAAAGCATGATAGCTTATGAAAAGGAAGGTTTTTTTTTAATTCAATTTTCACCCCAAACAAGGCACAGTGCCACTTTGAAGCAGGGGGCTACTATTAGGGAATTAATTAGCGGGGTCATTATGAAGGGAGAAGAGTAGAAAGATGTTTGTTAACATTACACTTGAACTTCTGCATATCATTGCAGTTGGGAAAGCAGAATCCCGGAAGGGAGTTCCAAAGACCCGCAGTTCTGGGGAAGAAACTATTAGAGTAAAAGGCTTTCTTGCACCTAGGGATCTCTATTGTAAAGGGACGAGACTTAGTAGCTTGTCGGGTTTGTCGGGGGTAGTAACGTCGGGGAGGTACAAGTGTTTGCAGTTCGTCAGAGCATTCACCATTGAAGTATTTGTAGAACAGGCAGAGGGATGCCACATCTCGTCAATGGGACAGAGGTTGAAGCCTAGATGACAGTTCAGGACCTATCAGGTTGGCGACTCTCTTTTGAACCCTGTCCAGGAGCGAGAGACAAGCAGCAGATGCACCAGCCCAGATGTGACAACAGTACTCCATACATGGGCGAATGGTTGCCTTATAGAGGAATAGGATACTGCCAGGCGTAAGTAGTTTTTTAGCACGGTAGAGGGAGCCAACCTTCCTTGCAACAGCCTTGGCAATGCTCTCAATGTATCTATTCCAGTTCATATTCCCTGTAAACGTTAGGCCGAGGAGTTTAAAAGAAGTACTTTCAGGCAATGTGTTCTTGGCCAATGTCTATTGGTGGTAGAGAAGGTTTCTTGTAGTTATTGAAGGAAAAAAGCTTAGTCTTTGCACCATTGAATGTGACCAACCATTTTTGTCACCATTCCACTACGGATTGGAGGTCGTCCTCTAGTGTTTCTGCCATTTCCTTGGATATGTGTTTATTTGTTTTCCCCTCATATCTGTTATAGAGAGTTGTGTCATCGGCAAATATACCAATCTCCGATACAATATTATCAGGTAGGTCGTTTATGAATATCAGGAATAATAGAGGTCCAAGGATAGACCCCTGAGGTACTCCCGCATTTATGTCATATTGTTTGGATGTATGTCCGTCAAGGACAACTTTGATTTTTCTATTACTTAAGAAGGATTTAATTACGTTATGAATTCTTCCAGTGATTCCATATGATCTAATTTTCCTTAGAAGACCATCGTGCCATACCCTGTACAAAAGCCTTAGATATATCAAGGGCCACCGCTCTACCCTCCCCTGTTTTATCCAATGAACGGTATATCCGTTCAGAAACTACAGTTAAGATATCTGCTGTTGAACGGGCTTGCCTGAATCCATATTGTTTGTCAGTCAGCAGTTTAGCAGCTGTTAGGTGCTGGACTAGGGCTTGATTAACAAAGGACTCAAATATTTTGGCGAAACGCGAGAGGAGGCTAATTGGGCGATAATTTAGTTGGTCAGTTCTTTCACCAGAATTGTTGAAGACCGGTACCACAGAGGCGGTTTTCCAGCAGTCGGGAAAACAAGATTCATTAAGGCATTTATTGTAAAGTTTGGAGAGAACTGGAGCAACCTCGGCAGAGCATTTTTTTAATAGCACAGCCGGGATGAGATCTGGTCCACATGCTTTTGAGGTGTCTAGGTTTTTTATAATAGCACGTACCTGAGAAGGGGTGATTTTCAAATCGTCAAGTGTGGCGTCTGTTCGCATAGGAAAATAATGGAGTGAGTGGTGTACCGAGTTCAGTGTGGAGTTTGAGGCAGACCGACTGGCAAGCAGATTAGCCTTGTCAGTTGTCGTGCAAGCAACCTCATGATTGTTTGTTAGTGGGGGAATAATTGACTGTCCATTATTAACTACGCTGTTGTAGATTTTCCAAAAATCCCGGGTTCCTAATTTCTGTGCTTCGATGCGCTTTCTGGTGGTTTCAGAGTAATCTGTCTTAGCTGTGTCTATCACTCTCTTACAATTATTTCTAGCTTCTATAAACTTCTGTGTATTTCAGCTTGATTATGTCGGTTGAATCTGAGGAACGCATGATGCCTTTGACAAATGGCAGCTGCACAAGCAGAAGTAAACCATTGGGGAGAGTGGGGCTTGCTATAGTATTTCCGTGCGGGAACATGTGCTTCAATAGCAGTTTTGAACCATTCAGTTGTCTCATTTGCACACTGTTCCGCTGGAAGAGTAAATATATTTTGCCATGGGGCATTTCTGATGAGCTCCCTGATGGCTTCCCAATCAGCCTTGTTGTAATACCTCGTTGTTTTGAGAAGTGGGTCTTCAGTTTTAGGGCGAGAATTTAGGCTGATTTCTACCATTATCACAGCGTGATCAGCATTCCCGAGTGGGCTGTGGGCAGTTGTTGTACAGTCATTGGGAACCGTTGTCAGAAAGAGATCTAGAATTGAGGCATGTTGATCGTGCTGGTCTGGGAAACGTGTCGAAAATGTAACCAACTGAGATAGGGAATGAGATATAGAGAAGCTATGAGTTGCGCTACCAGCTACGTCTGTGTGATTTGAGAATCCTAGCCAGTTACTGTGGTGGACATTGAAGTCACCAAATACATGTATTTGTGCGCTAGTATCGATGGAGAGTGCTATATTTATGCTGTCTGAGACTTTGTTTATTAGGGTACCGTCTTGGTTTGAGGGAGAGCGGTAGAGAAAATACAAGTAGCTAATATTGTGTTGCATATTTAGTCTGAAGCACATAAAGGCCTGGCCCTCTGATTCTAGTTGTATTTCTGTAGTTAGGGGGAGGGTGTTTCGAATATAGACTCCAAGTCCATGCATATGGCTGTCCGCGTCCTTACGGTATAGTGGGAGATAACCAGGAATGTTAAAGTGGTTAGAGGGAATGGAGGAGTGAAGGTTAGTTTCACTTAATTCTAAGATATCCGGGGTGTTAACAAGGAGAAATGACTCATCATCTAAGTTAGTTCTAAGCCCGCGGATATTAGTAAATTCAAGCCTTAAGGGAGGAGGCATGTTGGTTTTCTTTGAGTTTGGTCCTGGTTTAAACGTAACTTTTGCTTGAGCTGTAATTTCATTTAATTTTATTTAAAAGTTTCAGTTAGGGTGGATGAGTGAGGGGGTGCTGGACAAGTAGTTGTGCAGAATACCAGACATGCAATACAAGTAGACCATCAGCTGTCCTCACCCACAGGATTGTGGCCTCAGGAAAGCCCACCGGGGATGAGTGCAGGGTCCCTTTCCATGCGCGACATGGCACTACAAACATCCCGATGATTGTAATGAGATTGCTTCGAATTTGGGGGTACGCAAACCAAAGCAAAATGTGATGAAAGTAAACATAAAATTGATAAACCCCATAATATATTATACCATACTTGTTCACACTGAAACACTAATCACAATATTCTGTTGATCTATATTAAATAAAAAACTTGTTAAACCGTGTGATATATTTCCATTCTATGGAGGTCAGGAGCGAACGAACACCCCCATAATTTTATTATACCATATTTCTTCAAACTGAAACTTAATTATCAAAGTATGCTTATGTAGTTAATGAAACTACAAGTAAGTCACAAATCTTACTTGGTTAAAAAAAAAGTGTGAGGTAAGGGGAATAGGAGGTAAAAGAAAAATGATAAAAAGATTTCACATGAATTGATAGTCCGGTGAAGGGAAAAAAATCCAAGAATGATAAACTCCAAACACGGTCGAATTAAACATTTCCAATCCAACAGGTAAATTCAAAATGATCCAAAAGGCAGAATTTCATTTGTAATTTTTTTCCAAGGAATTCTGCCTTTTTGAACTTACCTGTTGGATTGGAAATGTTTAATTCGACCGTGTTTCATTAAATACTTTTATATGCAAATCCGATCCCGCATTTTGCTAATTCTTGCTCTCTGATGAGAAGGAGAGGATTTCTTCGAAACTCCGCGGATTAAGAACTATCCACTTATCTTGTGCTTCCTTTTTAAAACTAAATATTTTTAAACTCTTTCTCAAGATGTCTTTTAACATGTTTTATTAATCATTTGTTCATACTCTACTTCCTTTTCGGTTTTATTGAGCTTTTACATCTGGTTGAGATTACTTTACTTGTAAATATTAACTCTTTAATATTTATAATATATTCTAAGTTTACCATTTTGATTACCTTGGTAAACTTATGGTAATTTTATTTATATTTATATATATATATATATATATATATATATATATATATATATATATATATGTGTATTGTGTGTTTTTAAAATGTTTTCAACCGAACTCCTAATAGTTATTGGTCTACAGCCATGAAACACTATATATAATGCAAAAATTTATATTTTCGTTTTAATCCAGAACACTTTGTATAAAAATGTTAACATAAAAAAAACACACACAATGAAGTTTTCAATGTGAAGGTCGAAAGCCTGTATTACGAAAATACATGCGTAACGTAATAGCTATTTTTAAAGGTTTTAGTTTTAAGCCTTCCTGCAAAAACGTCGTCATGCGTGTACGGAATTGGTTCATTAAACAATGTACGGTCTTCTAGAACTGAAAAATAATGCATGTTATATTCATACAAGAGTTAAAATAATACACGTTATATTTATAGGAGTGTTAAATAAGCATAAGTAGGTATTTACTCCATGTTTTTACCTGTGTAAAATGTCTAATAGAAATATTTCCTATCTAATTTACCTAACTTCTTAATTTAAAATATATCTACAACTAAAATGGTCATTAATACACTGAGCAAAACATATCTTAGCAGCAAAACACCCCCATATATTTTCGTACACAAAATATAAGTATATCAAATGTACTATATCAGAAAAGCAGTTTAACTAACATTGTAGAAAATTAAAAATCGTGAGAGAAAATTCTTCATGAAATCACATAAATTTGAATCCTACGCATTGTAAAAATATGCTTGGAATTTACTTCACCACAAACAAATTTAAACTAGAGTTACTTTAGATACTTTTATACATAATTATAAAAGAATATTTGGTAAGCGGACGGTCAGTTTTCTAGATAAGTCTTATACGCTCAAAAGTATTTATTCGTACAGGTCCAAGTCTATTCTTCCGAAACAAAAATAAGTTTTTATTTCAATTTTTTCTTATGATTAGGAAATCATAAATTGTTAATATAGTTTAATGATGAAGTATTTTGAACGGACATTTTCAGCAACTCACAACTGATTAAAAAAACATAATACCGAAATAAAATTAAATGATAGTAAAAACGGATTAACTTGCAATCTAAATCAATTTCATAAAAAAGGTAATTGAGAAGAAAATAGACATATGTAGACACATCTGATTAGTAAACATGTACATAGTAACCTTTAATATCATCCGAAATTCTACATCAAAAAAGGGTTTAATTACTTAAAACATATACTTTTTATCTATATAAATCAGATACAACGTGTTCCTTTCAGACGTTTGCAATTGCCAATGTCGGCGTTATTAATAATACGGTACGTTATTCGCTATGTGTCAACGAATAAACTTCAACGAGGAATAGTGCCGGGGCCTTCCCCTTGTAGTTGACTAGATTTACTCATAAGTATAAGAATTAACATATATACCTACATATTATACATATAGAGTTCTAAGTAAGTCCATGATAGATATTGTAACAGTACATGAAGATTTGTTGAGGTATGTGGACGTCAAGTCTCATACATAAATATTAAATAACCAACAAAATATTGATTAAAATATCTCGTCATTGGCATAGATAACTCTCTGTTTGCTTTCTGTATAGAACGTGTGGTAACTTATTGTGTACCATTTTTTTATTGGCTTTCTAAGGGTTTTGGGCACTTCCCGTATATTTCCTTTTGACTTCAAATTTTTATTCTGATATTTTCTCTTTCTTTGGTCTCTTGTGTTGACCTTAAGTTAATTGGTTGCGCCGTCAACTCGCTTTATTTATAGTAGTCCTGTCCACTTGGGGATGATTTACGATGGAGCTTTTCGACGAAAACGTAATCTAAAACGAATAATTCACTAAATATTGTTGCATTGCGGTTACACGATCTAGATCAATACGTATGCGTCAACGTGTTTTCGGATAAACTTAGATGTTTCTGTTACACAGGTGTTGTTTTGAGATAATTGTGTTTCTTGAGAGCTATATTCAATATTTCATATATTTGAGCGACATATTTAATAGAAGTATCGCTAAAACACATGTATGTAATCAGGTCTTAGTTTCAAATATTCGGACATATATCTGACATCAGTACGGATGATCATGTGTATAAACTCTTACTTATATATAGTAAGATGTAACCATACCTTAGTTTCTAGTAGTTAGATTTATATCAGTTCTGTTTCGAACATCTAGGTGTTCGAACATCTAGGTGTACAGCAGATGTTAGTCTTAAAAAAGTAGGATAATCCCACATCTAATTGACTTATATCAAATAAATGCATGCACTTGAAATTCATCTTAATATAGCTCTTTCAGAGCGAGACGAGGGGCGATATGACTTAAACTCTATCAGAAAATACACCTGTAAGAAGTGTGTAGCATAGTTTTATAACCTATACGATAACGCGGCCTTGTCATACAAAAAACAGGATTAAACGACAACAAATATAACGGGAAACGATCCAGAGCTTCGCTCGGGGTTGTCATACATACACGATGCATATATGTCTAGAACAACCATAACAAATCCACTTTTATAAAGATGAGCACGTTTTTCTTTTAACAAAGCACTTCATTATCAATTGTGTAAAAACTACGTGTTAAACAGCAGTAATTTAGAAGAGTCGAGAGTGGCTTTTCTATATGTATGCACTACATTTGCTCAAGTGGATAAGTTTGTTCATTTACTACGATATAAAAAAATAAAACGTAACGCAAGTATAAAGCACAAAATATCGTCCATCTATATCACCGATATTAAAGTACAACACAACATGACAACTACTATAAATCAGAAGTCAAACAAAGTTCACTGCCTGTCATCAGCCAGCCTAGTCTCAGATAGTGCAACTATGTCCATGTCATAACGTTGACGTTTTTTAGATAAAAGAGCAGATCTACGCTTGGGACGCGTTATTGCTGACAGCAAATCAAGCAACGTCCGCACATTCCAAGAGGCGATGGCCATTATCATATATTTCCTTGCAATCGCATGATGACAACCTGGTCCAGCCTCCCAGGCCCTGAAAAAATGCCGAGCCAGGCCCTGGTAGTTAGAATGCCATTATTACCGTTCATAACTATATTTGCCAACTTCAGTGACTGTTCTGTCGTTTTAGTCTACAGCCAGCCTTTTTTGCTATCGAGATACAGACTGATGGTAAAAAAGTGTGCATAAATTATATCAAGCAATTCCAGGACCTGAGGTTTTTTTTTATAATGCGGAAAGCCTGATGAAACCTAGCGTGGGTGGAAGACGGTATACTCTATGTAGCGTAATTGGCATATATATTTTAAAACTTACTGTATATACATATATATGTGTACACTAACACTCCTTTAATTTGAACTTCCTCTAAAGTTTGACTTCCTCTCATTTGGACTTCTTCTGAACCTGGACTTCTCTCAACTTGAACTGTCTCTTCATTGAAATTGTAATAGCATATTTGATGCGGAGTTGCAGTAAAACTGTGCCCATGGTTTATTGCGCAGAAATGTTAATATTAATGAAGAAGTACCGTTTTACATCAAAAAGAAAAAAGGAAATATTGAATGCTGCTTCTTTCTCTTCCAATAAAAGGCATGTCAAAAGAACTCTTCGCACACGAAAGCAAATTGAATTAGATCGAATATTTCCTGAGTGGTTTGTAGCAAAACGGAATGAAGGTGTATCAATATCTACGCCCATGTTAATTGATAAGGCAAAATCTTTTAAGGAAATGTTGAATATCGCAGAAAATATGAAATTCAGTGACGGCTGGCTTAGGAGCTTTAATAGTAGATATGGCATAAGACAATTAGCAATACCAGACGTAGAACGGTCTGCTAATACACACGCAGCATCAAATTATTGTGACAAATTCAAGATGATAATTGCCGGTTATGGTTTGACACCAGAGGATGTTTATAACGCTGATGACAGTGGCGTAAATTGGAAGTCCTTACCTACAAAAACATTAGCAGGATCCGAGGAGCAGAAAATTAATGGATTCAAATTAAATAAAGAAAGACTAACAATGATGACATGCGCTTAGCTTCTGGAACTCATAAATTTAAGCCCCTTGTCATCGGTAAATCAAAGTGTCGCCGAGCATTGACATGAGTTTCGCCTTTGCCAGTATCCTATTATTCTTCACAAAATGGATGGATGATTCAACAGTTGTTTAAGCAAAAGGTTTTTGCAAGAATTTGTGCCAATTGTCAAGAGGAGCTTTCTTTAATAAGGTAAAGCTGATTCAAAGAACTTGCTTCTGTTGGAGCACATCCCCCTGAGTAAGAACTAGTCATCTTACGGGAGTATTTTTGTGTGCTAATTACCACATAATGTGACTTCTCTCATCCAACCTATGGACCAAAAGATTATTTGGAACTTAAAATGTTTCTACAGAAATGATTTTATTATGAGTATGATAAATAGTACCGTGAGTATGCTCACCGCCATTTTACTATCGAATGCGTCATATTTACTTTCGCAGGTGCATGGAATCAAGTTCGAGCAAGCATATTAACAAAAGTATGGGGTAAATTATGGCCAGCGCCAAAGACTACCAGCAACCATTGTAAGAAAGTAATACAGAACGCAAGAGAGTTGTATCTTAGTCCGTCAAGTCCAAAGTTGCTTAGCAGCTGCTTGGTTCCCACCAGTTTTGGCAAATAGCAAACAGAATCCTGAGCAAAAGCGTGTGCTCTATCCCAACTATCATCAATGGACCTGAGGTAATCTCGTCAGCATCAGACAGTCAAAATCTTTGCCAATAACTTTGCAGCTAATTCTACCCTTTGCGACCAGGGCCGCCAACCCCCAATATTTCCTCCTGTATCAGAAAACACGCTTTGTGATATACAAATATCTGTTCGTGGTGTTGCCAAGATTATCAAAAACCGTTATTCCAGTAAAGCAACCGACCCTGACGGTATTCCAATTATAGTACTAACACAACTTCAACCAAAAATAGCGCTCATACTGACAACACTGTTTAAACGTTTTTCGTAAGAATTGATTCCCATCACCCTGGAAAATCTCATCACTATGTCCTGCATTTAAGAATTCAGGTGATCGCTCACCCCACTCTCAGTACAGGCCAATAAGTCTCCTGTGCGTCATGAGTAAGTTGCTGAAATCTGTTAAATAGAGACGGGATCAACCATCTAAGACAAAACCTTAGTGACACAATATAGTTTTCCTTCTGCTAGATCTACATAAGATGTGCTTACAGTTATATCTTATAGGATTACCGAATCTCTCGACAGTCTACCTTTCTAGGGCAATTGCTCTTGACATATCAAAGGCCTTTGATAGCGTATGCCATAAAGTTTTACATAAGATATCAAGCTATAGTACAGCTGGAAATGTATTTTCAATTATATAATCATTTATCTCTTATAGTTTCATAAGAGTAGTAGTTGGACAAAAATCAGAAGCTCACAGTATTAATGCTGGAGTCCCTCGGGGTCCCTCATGGACCAAACCCTCTTCCTTATCTACATTGATGATCTTCCAATTCACATCCTTACATCATTCGTAAACATTTTTGCTGATGACACATCCATCTATGGAAGCACACCTAAGGTAGTAAACGACCAAGTACTCTCCGATTTTCTCTCCTCTGATCTTGATCACGTTGTACAATGGGGAAAGTAGTGCCTGGTTACATTTAATGCATCTAAAACCAAGCTTCTATCTTTAAATCAACGTTCTGATCCCCATCTGGCATCAATTAAAATGAATAGCTCCCATCTTGGGGAGTCCCCAAATAAGCTTCTGGGCTTGAACTTTACTCCTTACCTTAAATGTGTACGTACATCAGATCTGTTTCCAAGGCCGCTGGAGAAATGGTCGGATCCTTCTATCGATCCAGTAGATATCTCACTGCTGATGCAATTCGCTATCTATATAAGAACCAGCTACGTCCAAGTATGGAATACTTTTGCTAAATCTGGGCATTAGCTGCTAGAAAGGACCTGTCCTGCCTGGATAGTTCAAAATATACTCTCTGGCCTCGTGGGAGATGTCATTTTCTCTTCGCTGAAACTTCTATCTCACAGAAGAGATGTTGCGAGTTTGTCCCTGTTTTATCGTTATTTTCATGGAAAGTGTTTGACTGAGCTTCAATCTATGCCCCCTCTCGCCTAACTTTCACAAGAAACACTCGTCTAGCTGAATAATTCCACAATCTTTATCTATGCCAATACCGTTACGTAGATTCCATTCTTTCTAAGAACTGCATGTCTTGTGGAATTGTTTTCTTTTTTCCTGCTTTCCAGCTGTCTATAATATGGTGGTCTTCAAGTCCAACCTAAACAAGTTTCTGAGGAGCCGTTCCACTTAATTTACCGAAGTTCCATTACTATCTATTACTGTATGGCCCTTTGACTACTGTTCACTCTTTAACCCTTATCCTTGAGTGGCCTCTCGGCATTGATAAGTGATTACGCCTATGTAAAAAAAAATCTTCCGAACTGAAAGAATCAGAGAATGCATCTGGTCTAGAAAAACATCTTGAAACCAATCGTTCTTAAATCACTTAATGCAAATGATGTTGAAATGTGGGCACAACAACATGAGGAATCTACAGATCAATATCCTAAGGCAATAATGACGATGAAAATCGCGACAGCTCCGTTACTCTTGACCCTAATGTAAATAGGAAAGAACACTTTGATGAAGAGATATCATGGAATGATGCAGAAAAGTCGATGGAAACGGCTATAAAATTTCTAGAAAAAGATCCTTAATTTAGTGACAACTACGTATTGCATCTTCCCATCTTCCAACGTAGACCCCTACTACCAGGTCTCCTTCTCAAACATCAGGGGTCTACGTTCCAACCTTCCAGAGATTGAAACCCAATTACAAGAGACAAAACCGGACATATTATTTCTAAGTGAAACTAGAATAGGGCCGACCACTTCTCTAGATGAGTTCATAATTAACGGATACTCTAATTTAACAGAAAAATCTGACATCCAAGATCGCCATGGGCATGGAATATGTGCCTACATTAAGGATGGCTTCCCGTGTGGCAGGGATATCTCTAGAGAAGATCCTAATTTACCCTATATGTGTTTCAGGGTTGCACTTGCTAACACCACTGCATTTATATTTGCCCCCTATAGGCCCCACAACAGCGGAGTTACTATCTTTAAGAGCATATCTGAGAAAATATACCACATACTGTCTTCACATCCCTCGGCTAACATCCACATCTGTGGTGACTTCAACGTCCATAACGTGGAATGGCTGACCCATTCAAATAAGACAGATGATGAGGGGAGGTTTTGTCATGATTTTTCCATTGCTAATGACCTCACTCAGATTGTTCGCGAACCCACCCGTGTGCCTGATACACCCGCTCAATATGCAAGTCTCCTAGACCTTTTTCTCTCAACTTCCTCTGAGCTATGTTCATGTTCCGTTCATTCTCCTCTAGGATCCTCCGACCACGGCATCGTATCAGTTAAGATAAAAACGAAATGTAAGAAGCCCCCAGACGTACCCCTTCACCGTACTGTATACCGATACTCTATGGCTGACTGGGATAGCTTCCGTACATTATTATCTGATTTGCCTCTGCACTCCATGTTTAAAAAGGAAGTGCCCTCTATAGTATCAGATATGACCGAATGGTTAATTGTAGGCATATACCAATTCATAGCATCTAAAAAATTCCAACAAAAACCAAACAGCCAGCCATGGTTCTCCCCAGAATGTACTGCTGCTATCGCTCACAGAAATCACTTATTCCATAGCTACCAACGTAATAGATAAACTGAGACTAAAGCTGATTTCAGGACTGCTAGCAACCACTGTAAAAGAGTAATAACAAATGCAAGAGAGCTATATGTCCAGTGTGTTAAATCCAAGGTAGCTGATCAGCGGCTTGGATCCCACCAGTTTTGGCAAATAACAAATAGGATCCTGAACAGAAGTGTGCGTTCTATCCCAACCATTATCAATGGACCAGAGGTCATCTCATCAGCGGCAGACAAGGCCAAACTATTTGCAAAGAACTTTGCAACTAATTCTACCCTATGCGACGAAGGCCATCAACTCCCCATATGTCCACCTGTAACAGAGAACAAGCTAACTAGCATACAAATATCCGTGCATGAGGTCGCCAAGCTAATCAAGAACCTAGATTCCAGTAAAGCAACTGGCCTATATATATATATATATATATATATATAAAGCTAAATATTTTTACACTAAATAACATTATTTTTGAATACTGCAATTTTGCAGTCATTAAAATAAGATTTAATCTACAAAAGGATGAACCTCTTACGCTTATGCCATTTCAAAAAATATTAAACTAACCAACAAGAGAAGTATGCACGGTGCCCTTGGAGTGTACTCTTTACGATCATAATAAATGACTATGTTCAGCTTTTTCTCCCATCCATTTTGACCCAGAAGTCCACAGGAAATGACAAATCATGGTGAAAGTGAAGAAACGATGCAGTTTGCAACCTCAACATTTGTAAAGTTTCGTTCTGCACCATGCAAAAAAAAAAATGACTAATAATTTATTTGTTTCTCCAATCTAGCCCCAATATTTCCCAAGCCCTTTACATATTCCCCAATGCCTTAATATATTTAAATATGAGGTCAACAACATACAAAACTGCTAAATAAGCATACACAGAAAATGTTTGATAATATGGTAAAATAGTCCAAAAAATGTGGTGTATCTTAGCCCTAAAGACCAATGTGGTAAACAAAAAATGTTATCGCTAAGTTTAGACAAACACGATTAAATAGAAAGTTTTATAAAAATCTAAAGCATCATATTTCTATAACATAACTTTGCTATTTTCATCAGAAAGGCACCCTAACGGGGTAACAGGAGTTTCCCTGAACATTCGTTCTGTTACTTTTGTACTCCTAATAGTTACTGATTGTATAAACTTTCAAAAAATTCCAAGACGTAATTATTGAGAAAATTGCAGACAGACGACGGTACTTACGAATGAAAGGACAAGGGTGAATTTAAAGATCCACTCTCGTTTTGCCGGGGATAACAAAATTTTAGTCTCTGACTTTTCGGATCCATTGTGACGTTCATCTGAATCACTAGGATGTTCACAAAATTTTGTAGCTACTATATATCAATCCACCAGTACTACCTTTTTCATCTTCTCTCTGCTATAATGTAAACTAATTTCTCTGAAAATGTGTATGATTTACTTGCGAATCTATAACCCTTCATTAAATGGGTTACCCAAATAATTCATATAATACAGAATATATTCCAATGTACTACTGACATTTTTTCATGTACTAAAAACATGGACAAACATCGTTATGTTTTTTATGTTGTATATAACTCCTATTTCAGTGTTAATGGCCCGACATAACGTAATAAAATGATGGTGTCACATATTTAGACAGCTTTACCACATTCTTGTACAGCGCATCATAATCCTGAAAATTGTTATACGGTTGTTTGATATTATCACGTCATCAGAAAAATTAGTTGAATTTGTTCATCGCCGTTTGAATTAATTAATGTGCTTAAATTCCCTACAATATTCCTGTCCAACTCTGCTTTGCGAGTCGTTTAGTCGACTACTGTTGTACGCGTATTAAACAGTTTCGTCACTAAGTAAAAAAACAAAAAAAAACAAGAAATCATCTTTATTTTTTCATGAATCCTGAATTCCCGAATTAAAAATTGCATAAAAAATTCACTCAGGCCGGTTTATAATGCATAATTTTTATCATAAGTTCTACACATAGTATTTCTGTATAGCTATGTCTAAGGGCATACGTATGCCTTAATTATATCTGCTTTTGAGGAATAGCCAGCTGCCATGATCCATGACAGATAAGTTGCATGTATAGATAATCTATAACATATGATAGATTTTTTACGCACGTGAACATATTAAAGGAGAAAAACATCTATTGAAAATGATAGTTGATCGATCTTACCATGTTTCAATGTACAGCAAATTTTATTTGGATTTGGACATTTCTGCATTTTATTTTTATCGATTGTATTTCTTTTGATTTCAGAATCAAAAGACGAGGGACGTATACTACTCCCTTAAACTGTATTATTTTGTATTGGAATTTATCGGCGATCAATATTCGCATTATATATCATTGCAAATATCGACTGAGAATTTCAGATGCGCGCAAAAATTTGCGACAGGCTGTTTTTTTAGAATTTAACAGATTTATAAAAAAATAAAAAATAGCATTAGCCTCGGCAATTACAATATAACAGTCCATGTAAAAAATATGCGTATATTTTAAAACTTGCATCAGTTAATAGACAAAAATAAACACGTAAGTTTCCAGCGTCAAGTTTTTTTCCGAATGTTATTGAAATAACAATTCAGTTATACAAGACGTGCACAATAAGCAATTATCAGTTGTTGTTTGACGGAGTAGTACAATAAAATGAATACTTAAGAATGTTTGTAAATAAAAGAATAATTTTATTAAACTATGGCTTAATAATGTAACTGAATTTGACACACCATCTGCACATGACAAGTAGGTACTAAATCTCAGATTAAATTATTCGTCTGCTTGAATATTAGCGACTTTGTTATCTACATTACAGTATTTAAGATTGTTGGATATGTGATTATATTTTTGCTAGTAGTGTTACTATGCGATTAGTGTTTTTGTCATGTTTGCTCTGTGATTTTTACTTTTGTTTTTTTTATTAAACCTAAAGTAATACCCCGGTTGTGCCGCATGTCACGCGGGCTGTACAGCGATTCTGCCTGGTTTGGCCACGTGTTTCGGCGGCTGTGCCTCAAGTTGCCTGGACTGTACCGCTAGTTCATCTTAAAATCGGCGTGTCCGTCTTGAAGTCTGGCGTATGTTTTATAACTGTCATCACATCTTGCCGAAAGGAAAAAAAAACTTGTTTTATTTTAGGTTTTGTTTTTTATTTTGCGACCTGTATAATTGAATTGAAATCAGAATGCTTTCAATTCGCGATATGTACGGTTCCTTATATATAATATATATATATATATATATATGTGTGTGTGTGGATATATATATATATATATATGTATATATATATATATATAAGGTAAAAAAACTTTTCTCCGCTTTTTTATAGAAAAAAATGTAAATATTTTTATTCTGTAAAGTTAAACTACTACAAAATAAATAAATTTCAAACTATTTAAAAATACAAATAAAATAAGCCATAAAGGTAAAAAAACAAATAACATTAGTTGCGTTGGTAACTTCAAGGCTAAAAACCCGAACACTTTTAATTTAAAAAAAAAGTTTGGCATATTGTATATTTTTGTCTGCTTACATCGCATTTAAAAGTGTGGAAATTTTTTTTAAGGTGGAGATTTTATTTACAAAAACACGGTACACTTCTTAATAATAATAAAAAGAAACATTAGTAAACAGAGCCTCTTAAAAAAAATAAGCGGAAACGCGCAAACACCGCGTTTTGAACTCCGAAAACTACAGTTCAATATTGGCTCATATTAACCGTTCTAGATCGGGCATGCGCACAAGCGAATTTCACTAAGAATGTGTAACTGTGAATTTCGCAGCTCCAAGCAAAGTTTTGCTTTTATTCTAATATGAGTATGGGGATAATTATCGACATTAAGCTTCAGGATTAACTATATATATATATATATATATATATATATATATATATATATATATATATATTATCACATAGAAAGAAAAAAAATAAACGTATTCTTTTTAACGTGTATCGATAATAATGAGTAGAAATGACTTGGGGGTGCTGCAGTTCCACAGCACCAGGCAGGAGCCGCCACTTAATTCCATCCGTTTTCTTATAAAACTGAGGACACAGCTAAACGATGTGAATTAAAGTGAGGACCGCCTCATAACAACGCACACATCCAAGGTCGACGTTTTTAAAATTAAAGTGTACATTAATGTCCTGATGTGTGGTTATATTTTGCTGCTATGATGTGATAACTGGTAGAAATTGGATGTGACAAAAGAAGGCAGCAGCGGCCCACAAGTCCAAAGACACCATGCTCGACGATGGACTTTTCTCTCAACGGCTCTCTCCTTCCCTCAACCTAAACCCGATGGACTGATTTGTTTGATCATACATCGCAAACATCACCAACATGATCCTTTACAACACAAAAAACAACATATTCAGATGATGAGTGAGGCTGAAGGCGGCTCTATTGAGTAAATGTAAGCTGTACAATATATAGGTGCCCTAAAATACACATGTATAGCTGAATAAATTCAACACAAATAAGAAGTAAACATTGGACGGCAGTAAAATTAGAAACCAGCTTGTATAAGAATTAGTGCTGAACACTGTCGACTTCTAGTCGTTTAAATCATTCTTTTATATATTCTGTTATAATTTGTTGTCATCATCATAAAACGATTATTGCACATTTTTTTTTTCTCTTTCGGGCTTAATTTCCAAGCCTAATATGTTCTAAATTATTATTAGATATATTCTACACTTTTATTTTTGTAAAGCATTTTGAATCATTTTTCGAAGTAAAAATGTAATAAACACCAAGAGGAAGTTTTCTAAAATTAGCCAGTTGGTAAAAAGCCAGAAAATTAAGACAGCCGGCAAGTTTATTAGTAAGTTGTCTTCACTAATAAATTTTCTACGACAGGTGGCTCGGGTAAAAAGTGCCCGATAAGATAAATCAAACAAAAACTCATACGTGAACAAACGGTACACCCACCCACACATACACACACACACACACACACACACACACATATATATATATATATATATATATATATATATATATATAAATTGAAGCATAGCAACGACATTTCATGGCTATTTTGAATTTGAGTACCGATGTGGATTTTAAAGATTACCATCATTGGTACTAAACATTAATCTGAATTAAATTAATATTTTACCAGTTAATTTAATATAAATAGACAAAAATCTAATACATCTTTTATTATAGCACGGATACCCTCCCTGTTGCTATAAATGCTGAACGAGACATCCAGTTCTTGTGAGTTTACATCGGCAGAGTTAAAACTGCCAAGACTACATCGAATTAATACAATGAAGAGATAATATATCCCGATGCAAGAGATTTATTTAGAAAAGTAAACCATTTAAACACTCTAAATATATTAGTCAATCGAAGGTTGAAATATACCGTTTTTCGTGGAAATGGTTATCTTTTAAATTTTTTTTATTATAGTGTTAGACAATTAATTCGCCATATCAACTCATTTTTTACATTATGTAACTAACGGTCAAAAGTAAAAAAGAAGTCAATTTTTAAAAGAAAAGTAATCGTATGACTTTAAACGGGCAGAATTTGAATTTCAAAGTTAAAAATAAAAGAATTCGGTTAATGCCTTAATAAAGTTTAGATAATATTCTTGGAAATGACGAATTGATTAATATAATAATTAAGAATATCCGTAATGCTAAGTTCTTTTAGAGGGTTATTGATTTAAGGTTTGAGCCGATGTCATGTTGCATCTAAATATATATTCGGACTAAAAAGAATATTTTTTACTGTCGAATTATAATTTGCACTTTTCTTTGTGTCCAGCTTACAAGTTATTAAGAACCTTTCTACTGCATATGAGGGTCACAATAATGTTTCTGTTTACACGCAATATATTCACAAGCCATGATTACTTTCCATGCCGAATTAGGTAGGCGTTACTTATGTTTGTTCTAGTAACTTTTCTCTTTCATATTAATAGCGAATTTACGTCTTTTATTTAAGACTATTACGAAACCAATATATTAATTATATTATGTTATGGCATTGGTATACAGTGATGATCATATTTATTGGCACGGTAAAATAAAAGTTAAATTTTGTCTAATAAATTCTAAAAACGGGATTAAATTAAAGAAATTAACAAAGTATATTATGTATTTTTAACTGGCCTTTCCGATGCAGCAATCGGATTTTAGAAAAAATAAATAACAAAGGAACAACAAACATACTTGCAAAAAACCCTTGTTCAAAATTATTGGCACGATTTATTTAATAATCAATTGTATAGCCTTTGACCTTGATTACCTTCCTCAGTCGCTTTTCATAGTTTACAACCAAGTTGTTGCATTCTTCAGTAGTAATTTTAGCCCACTCTTCCTGACAATAATCCTCCAATTGAATAAGATTCTTAGGCTTCCTTTGCATTACCCTCAATTTTAATGTTCTCCATAAATTTTCAATTGGATTAAGGTGTGGGCTTTGTGATGGCCACTCCAAAACATCAATATGATTGTCCTCAAGCCCTTTCTTAGTCAGTTTAGCCCAATGCTTTGGGTCATTATCTTGCATGAACCACCAACGACGACCAAGTGAGAGCTCTTTAGCAGAGTCTTTCAGGTTTTCATCCAATATTTTAACATAATCTTCCTTTTTTATGCTACCTGTGACCTTAACAAGTCGCCCTGGTCCAGAGGCAGCAAAGGATCCCCAAAACATCAATCTGCCTCCACCGTGTTTCACTGTGGGTATGGTGTTCTTAAGCAGGAAAGCTTCGCCAGATTTTCTGTAAATATAAGACACTTTATTATGGCCAAATAACTCTATTTTCGTTTCGTCAGTCCATAGAACACGTTTCCAGAATGCAACATCTTTATCAATATGACGTTTTGCAAAGGCTAGCCTTGCTTTCAGGTGCATAGGCTTCAATAAGGGCGTCTTTCTCGGACGACATGCTTTTAAACCAGCTCTCTTCAAAACTCTACCAACTGTATGTCGAGATACATTCACTCCAGAGGTGCTCTGTTCACTAACAATCTCCCCAACAGAGATCCTTGGGTTTTGTTTTACTTGTCGAACAATTTTCCGTTCATCTCTTGGGGAAAGAATCCTTTTTCTCCCTCTACCCTCTAAACTCAGAACGTGGCCTTGCGATTTGAACTTGTTTATTATGGCTCTAACAGTGGATTTGGGAAGGTTTAGCTTCTTTGAAATCTTATCATAGCCCTCCCCATTGGTATGGCATGCTACAACAAGCTTCCTGACGTCTTCGCTGTGTTCCTTAGTTTTAACCATGGCGATTGAAAATTATAATTTAGTCACTTATAATAGTTTAAATAAATCGCTATCTAAAAATTATCTGAAAAAAATTATGCACTGAATTAGCGTTAAACAAGCATAATATGGCTATAAAAAAGTTCAGAAAGCACGTAAACCGGAAATTGATTGATATTATACTGATACTAAAAGAAAAACAAAGCCGTGCCAATAATTTTGAACAAGGGTTTTTTGCAATTATGTTTGTTGTTCCTTTGTTATTTATTTTTTCTAAAATCCGATTGCTGCATCGGAAAGGCCAGTTAAAAATACATAATATACTTTGTTATTTTCTTTAATTTAATCCCGTTTTTAGAATTTATTAGACAAAATTTAACTTTTATTTTACCGTGCCAATAAATATGATCATCACTGTATGTAGTACATTGTATCCATTGATAGCCGTGCTTAATATAATATCGTCAAATGAAATATATATCTCCTATACTCCTATAAATTCGTTTTTCTTTTGTGTGCATTGATATTTATAGAAAACCTCCCTTTTATGATTTAAAAGAAAAATACATTTTTCTTGTATATGGGTTGTGGAATTGCATTCATTAGCCAAAGATCTAGCTAATTTGCATATACTTTTAAACATTCATTTTAATTAATTCCCTATTAGTTGCTTCGGTTTTCTAATGGGATGACCCTTTTTAGGTAATAATTACGTGTAATTATATTCATCCAGATATTCCACAGGATTTATACTTGCATAATGTTTGCATGAAACGTTTATAGATGACACAAAATTACCTCAATATATTTATGTATACGTATATATTTTTTAACAAATTTTGCCCACCAAAATCCCCCTGTAGTTTTTTTTGTCTGCGGACATGAAACTTAATATATAAGTTATTGTCATCCATGCAAAATATTATATTTGGGTTTTAACCCGGAAACATCGGTGCAAAAGGGTGAAAATTAAAAATAAAAAATTGAAATTCGGAATGTGAAGGTCGAACGCAGGCATTACGAGTAAGTAGCTATTGGTTCATGTTTTAATCTTTAGCCTTGCAGTAAACATATTTTCATAGCCATGTCATTGACGGCAGAGGAAAAATAGATCACGAGCTGAACGTTTTAGTAAGGATTCTCGGCTGTGGCGCATGAGTTTTTTAAAATAATTTTTAAATCATTACTATATATGGCATCGAATCTATCTGTATATCTTTGAAAGTTAAAATGTCTGTCTTTTATCTATGATAGTTAAGGAAGACTATTATACAGGAAGGAATTTCTTCACATATTCACACTTTTTAATATATACATATGCATATAAACTTATGAACAATACATAGGGCCGGGCAAAGCCAGGTGGAACTGCTAGTAATATATATATATATATATATATATATATATATATATATATATATATATATATATATATATACGTGTATTTAAGCAGCATTTTTTCATTTATGCGCGCAGTGTAAGCTTTTGTTATATGACTTCGCAAATTTTCGTATAATCATTTTTGTATATAAATCGAACGTATAGATGTACGGCCCAAACATTTTTACTTGAAGTGTTCGCGGTATTAACTTTTCATCAAATCGTCTTCACATACTCAGAATATGTTATTCTCGGTAAGAAATTAGGAGTTGGTGGATATATTCTTTAATAGTAGCAAATAGGTGTGAAAGAGGGCCGTTGAACTGCCAGAGATGTGGATGTGCGAGGGGAATATGAGAGCCTACAGTTCTAAATAAGTGGCTAGGGCATGTGAATATAGGGGAGGAGGAGTTATGCGAATAATTTGAGTATATTGGCACTATTTTGGTTTGTGACCTGGTTTAATGTAGGTCTTTGCGTAGTTTCTAATATTTTAAGGATTCTTTTCACGTGTGTTTCCTGGTGCAGTATTTTGGTGTAATAAACGATGGTATCTTGCATTTAAGGGGGCAATGATGTGCATGTAAATGTTTTAAGTTGAAACTAGCATCGACATTATGACATGTGAGAGGGCGTGCTTATGTTGTGGTCGTATGTCTTAAATAATTATGAGTTGCATTGTTGTTATAGAAGTTAAATTCTGCCAAGGGACATTTTAACTGATACTTGCGTTGGTTCGTTCTAATAACATGGTTTAGGATTTTAAATTTGTTATATTAGACTATGCATATACTGTTATTGTTTTATAAAGGGGGAGATATATCTATGGATTATTTTATATATATATATATATATATATATATAACTTTATTCGATTGGCAAAATTTTAGAATAATTATAAAAAAGTGAACCATATCGTAAATTCAATCAACTAAAAAATGGAAACCGGGGTGAGGAAAAGAAAAAAAAATTATATATATAATGGGGCAAGTTATATGTACAATTAAATAAAATAAATAAGTCGATTAAAAAAGATCGTTAAAATATACCCAAAGCGCTTTTCGTTCAGACAAACATTTTCAAGGGTCATAAGTCTGAAAATTATTATTTTTTTAGAATATTTGGTAGTGATATGGAATACGAGCGGAGAGGTTAAGAAAAAAAAAAAAAAAAAAAAAAACCTGACTACCCAAATAATTCTAACTGAAGCCGGAGGTTTCTCTGCTTGCACAAAGTAGGGGGGTTAGCAATGATGGCAAGTGCTTCGAGGACAGACAGGTGGAACTTTGTGCGTCCTCGGTGCAAAACAGAAAAACACTCCGGAGAGAAAACAAGACCACATTCCTTTTTATCGACCAAGTGTTGGCCGATGGACGATTCTATCAGTTGAGATTTTCTGGTAGTAGCTTGATGATCCCTGATGAAACGGGGAACATGTTGGGCGATTCTGACCTGAAGACGCTGGGTCGTCTTGCCTATATAGACGGCACCACACCGACATTGAAATTTATAAATAATATTACTAGTTTGGGAGATAGGCAAGACATCCTTACGAAATGAGGGAAAGGCGGTTTTTGTGGAAAAGGCAATACGGAGCGATAGAGCACCAAAATTAGAAGACACCAGAGAGGAAATCTTATCGCAAATAAGTTGGCCTTCAAGTCCAATCCAGGGTAACCTAAGGTATACCGGAAATCTACATGGACCGTATTTTGGTAGCTCAGAAAAGGATTAAATTTTTTTATTAATAACTAAGTTAACTAATGGAGGTGGATATCCATTAGTAATAAAAATCCTTTTAATGTTTTCAATTTCCACATCAATAAAAGGTGGGGAACAAATAGCAAGTGCCCGATGGGTTAAGTTTCTAATAAGATTTAGTTTCCTGGTTGTGGGTGCAAAAGAATCCCAACTAAGATAAAGACCAGTAAAAGTGGGGTTTCTATAAATAGATGTCATAAAGGAAAGCCCACGTTTAGAAACTAACACATCAAGGAAAGGAAGGGAGTTATCTTTTTCCACCTCCATCGTAAATTTTAGAGAAGGGTGTAAATTATTTAATAAGTGGAAAAAGGACATAGCTTCATCATGCGTTGCGAAACAAGAAAAAGTGTCGTCAACATAACGCATGTAAAATGCTGGTCTAGGGCACTTGTCAAACAACGTCTGTTCTAAAAAACCCACAAAAATATTGGCCAAAGTTGGGCCAAGGGGTGATCCCATCGATATACCGTCGAACTGGCGATATATCACATCGTTGAAACTAAAGGAAACTGACTTAGTAGCAAGTTCCAAAAGTTCAACGAACACCGCCTCAGGAAAAGAGGGGAGGGGGCCAGGGCCTCTATAAAGAAAATCAGCACATATGTCAATGACCTCGTCAAGAGGAACATTGGTAAACAAATTGCTAATATCAAAGGAGACCAAATAACAGTTGTTAGTGGTAAGAGGAAGCTCCTTGATAGTCGATGCGAAATGAAAAGAATCAGGTGTGCAATGTGTTGAATAAAAAGAACAGACTGGTTCAAGAATTAAAACCAGCCATTTAGCCAGATTGTGTTGGGCCGAACCTACCATCGACAAAATTGGTCTCAATGGAGTATCAATTTTGTGTACCTTAGGCAATCCGTAAATCCTAGGGCGTTGAGAGCCCACCGGTCGGATATTATTATACACTTCCTTAGATAAATATTTAAGTTTATGCCATCGAAGTAGTTTATTTTGAAGCTTGGTTTCAATTGAAGGAGTGTCATCAGAGTCCAGGGAACCTAAACAGATAAATTTGCTATCATTGTTAAGAATAGAAAGCATTTTTGCAATGTAGTCTTGACGGTCAAGGATAACTACACCGTTGCCTTTATCTGGGCGAGAAATGTAAATCTCATTATTGCATTTTAATTGCTTAGCCGCAATGAAATGATTACTTTGCCAAATAAAATGGCGAGAAGAAATATTGCATTGACTGAATTTATTGGCTAATTCAGTCAAGCGAGATTTAACAATATTTAAGTTGTCACCCGAACCATTATTTTTTATTTGTGAAAATAAAATCTCAAATTCACTAAGAGTTTGAGTTACGTCAATCTGGCGAGGAGGGACACAAAATTCAAGTCCCCTAGACAACA